>NC_023749.2:25227320-25527320 GCF_000499845.2 Phaseolus vulgaris
AAGGTGCGCGACAAGGTGTTGGGACCAAAGGCAGACGCCTGGTGTGAGTTCCACCAGGGCTTTGGCCACACTATGGACTCCTGTTTGGCTTTAGGATACCAGCTCGACGACCTGGTCAAGAGCGGGTTCCTAAACGACTACTTGCTGGATGGAAGGACGGGGGGCGCGTCGAGCTCCCAGCCCGCAGGTGGTGAGGCTCAGCAGCACGAGATGCCCACTCACGGGGAGATCCACACCATTGTAGGAGGTTTCTCAGGTGGTGGATGCACCGCGTTACAGAGGAAGAAGTATGCGAGGTCTGTTTTGACGGTGGACATGTTCGAAGACCACTCGCCGGATGTGGACATTACGTTCACAAAGCAAGATCTTCGGGACGTTGTGCCTCATGACAACGACCCCATAGTCATCTCGCTGATCACAGCAGGAAGGAAGGTCCACAGGGTTCTGGTGGACCAAGGAAGCTCGGCAGACGTGATGTTCTGGCCGACTTTCACGCAGTTGGAGCTACCCCTTGACCAGCTGAGGCCCTATGGAGGGTGTTTGTATGGTTTCTCTGGCGACCAGGTGGAGGTCAGGGGGTACATTGAGTTGAGGACTACGTTTACGGATGAGGCGGGCTCGAGAACAGAGAAAATCAAGTACCTTGTCGCAAACGCTCCTTCAGCATACAACATTCTGTTGGGAAGACCCACGCTCAACAGAATAGGCGTTATACCTTCGACCCGGCACATGAAGGTGAAGCTGCCATCTATGGAAGGGGTGGTGATCACCATCAAATCCGACCAGAAAGAAGCAAAGAAGTGCTATGAGAATAGCCTGAAGAACAAGAGGTTCGTGAGTTACGTGACAACCACCCCGCCTCCTGGTGTGAAGCCCAGGTCGACGGTAATCGAGGAGACCGCCGGAAGCGACGTGGTGATGGTGGATGCTGAGTTGGGGGAGGAGAACGCCGGTCTAGAGGAAGAAGAGGTGAGGAATCGCCCTGAGGAAGCGAGGGAGCTGGGAATCGCCAGAGCGGTAATCGCCAGAGAAACCAGACCAAAACCCGTCGAGCAGTGGCTCGAAAGGGAGATCGGGGGAAAAATCTTCAAGCTGGGAAGATCTCTGGAGGCTGAGCTCCAGGACCAGATCGCCAAGGTGATAGAGCGGCATCTGGATGCGTTCGCATGGTCCGCTTCGGACATGCCCGGGATGGACAACCAGGTCAGACCGGTACGACAAAGGAGAAGGAAGTTCAACGAGGAGAGGAGGCAGGCGATTAGAGACGAAACCCAGAAGCTCCTCGCTGCAGGCCATATCAGGGAGGTGCAGTACCCTGAGTGGCTGGCCAACGTTGTGCTGGTAAAGAAGAGCAATGGGAAGTGGCACATGTGCATCGACTTCACTGATCTGAACAAGGCCTGCCCAAAGGATTCATATCCTTTGCCAAGTATAGATGCCCTGGTCGACAATGCTGCGGGGTGTAAGTTGTTGAGCTTCCTGGATGCCTTCTCGGGGTACAACCAGATAAAGATGCATCCCAGGGATGAAGAGAAGACCGCCTTCATGACCGAGAGATCGTGCTACTGCTACAAGGTGATGCCATTTGGGCTGAAGAACGCGGGGGCCACGTACCAAAGGTTGATGGATCGGGTACTTGCACCAATGCTGGGAAGGAATGTGCAAGCCTACGAAGATGACATGGTCGTGACCTCGCCAGAGAAGAGCAAGCACGTTGCGGACTTGGAGGAATTGTTTACTACGATCGCCAAGTTCAGGTTAAAGCTGAATCCCGAGAAGTGCATCTTTGGCGTGGAGGCTGGGAAGTTCTTGGGGTTCCTCTTAACTGAGAGAGGAATAGAAGCCAATCCTGATAAGTGTGCTGCCATCTTGGCGATGAGGAGCCCGGCTACCGTGAAGGAAGTGCAACAGCTTACAGGTTGGATGGCCGCCCTGTCTCGTTTCGTGTCGGCCAGCGGAGAGAAAGGCCATCCGTATTTTCAGTGTTTAAGGCGGAATAACAAATTTGCCTGGACGAAGGAGTGTGAAGAAGCCTTCGTCAAGCTTAAAGAGTACCTGGCGAGCCCGCCGGTTTTGTGCAAACCGCTGATGGGGACCCCTCTCAGGTTGTATTTCGCTGTGACTGAGAGGGCGGTGAGTGCGGTGCTCGCCCAAGACCAAGATCAGGCTCAAAAGCCTATTTATTTTGTCAGCAAGGTGCTACAAGGCCCCGAAGTAAGATATCAGGCCTTGGAGAAAGCTGCACTGGCAGTGGTTTTTTCGGCGAGAAGGTTACGCCACTATTTTCACAGCTTCACAATACTGGTGATGACCGACTTGCCCATCCAGAAGGTCTTGAAGAAGCCCGACGTCGCTGGGAGGATGGTGAAGTGGGCGGTGGAGCTGTCGGAGTTCGATATTAAGTACGAGCCCCGAGGTCCGATTAAGGGGCAGATTTTCGCAGATTTCGTGGTCGAGCTCTCGTCAGAAGCAACGCGAGTTGAAGGGGATGACTTTTGTTGGGTGCTTTCAGTGGACGGATCATCGAACCAGCAGGGTAGCGGTGCTGGAGTCATCTTGGAAGGGCCCAGCGGAGTGCTGATTGAACAGTCCCTAAGGTTTGCCTTCAAAGCCAACAACAACCAAGCAGAGTATGAGGCGCTGATCGCCGGAATCTTGCTGGCCAAGGAGATGGGAGCTAGGGTGTTGATGGCTAAGAGTGACTCACTGTTGGTCACGGGACAAGTAACAGGCGAGTTCCAGGCCAAAGATCCACAAATGGCGGCTTACCTAGAGTATGTCCAGGAGTTGAAGAGTTCCTTTGTCTCCTTTGAAGTGGTGCATGTGCCCCGAGAACAGAATGCCCGAGCTGACTTGCTAGCCAAGCTCGCCAGTTCAGGCAAGGGGGGTAGGCAGAGGACGGTGATCCAAGAAACTCTGAAGACACCCAGAGCATTTGCGGCAGATCACCTGGTTCTTCAGATAAGCAAATCGACGGAGAAAGCGGCAAGGAGTCACAGGTCTTTGACTCAAGAGACCTTGAGGTCACCAAGAATAAGAGCATGTCGGGGAGAGAAGGTGAACATGACGCAGGTCTGCACGACCCATGAGCCAGACACCTGGGTAACACAGTACAAGCGATGCCTGGCGGATGGCCTTCTCCCGCTGGATCCGACGGAGGCTAGGAAGATAAAGAAGAACTCCAGCAAGTTCGCGATGATTGATGGCGAGCTGCATAGGTTTGGGTTCACACACCCACTCCTGGAATGTGTGCATGGAGAAAAATGTACAAGAATCATGGCCGAGCTCCATGAAGGGATTTGCGGAAGCCACGTAGGGGGTCGAGCTCTGACTGCAAGGACTCTCCGTGCAGGTTACTACTGGCCAACAATGAGGGAAGACTGCAAGAAGTACGCGCAATGTTGCAAGCAATGTCAGCAGCACGCCGATTGGCACAAGGCGCCTCCCGAGGAGTTGAAGTCAATTTACAGCCCTTGGCCATTTCATACATGGGGGATCGACATTCTGGGACCCTTTCCACTGGCGATCAGGCAGATGAAGTACTTGGTAGTGGCGATTGAATATTTTACCAAGTGGATCGAAGCAGAACCAGTGGCTCAGATCACCGCGCACAAGATCGAAAGCTTTGTGTGGAAGAACATCGTGTGCCGGTTTGGTGAGCCCAAGCGCCTGGTGTCAGATAATGGGACTCAGTTTGCAAGTCACCTGTTGAAGAAGGGGTGGGAATTCAACAAGTATTTGCATCTGTCGAGCACCCTCAAACGAATGGCCAAGTAGAGTCGGCCAATCGGGTATTACTGAGAGGTTTGAAGAGAAGGCTAGAGAAAGCCAAAGGAAGTTGGGCTGAGGAGGTACCCCGTATAGTCTGGGCGTACCACACCACCGAGCAGTCGGGAACCCATGAGACCCCGTTCAGCCTGGTCTATGGATGCGACGCAATGATTCCAGTAGAAATCCAGGAGAGCTCGCCGAGATTCCAGAACTTTGTAGCGGAAGACTCGAATGAGGAAAGAAGGCTGAATCTAGATTTGCTGGATGAAGTCAGGGAGGTGGCGAGAGTGAAGGCTGAGGCGGTGAAGAGAAGGATTGAACGAAGGTATAACTCGAAGGTGATGCCAAGGCAGTTCAGAGAAGGCGACCTGGTGATGAGGAAGGCCCACCAGTACGAGATGGAGAACAAGCTGTCGCCTAAGTGGACGGGACCGTTCAGGATAACCGAGGCGCTCGGGAACGGCGCCTACTGCTTAGAAACGTTGGGAGGAGGGGCGATTCCTCGCACTTGGAACGCCACACACCTCAAGTTATATTACAGTTAAAAGCTTTGTAAGTAAAAACAAACACGTAGAGTTTGCAAGCTTTCTGTTAAAACAGTTTGAAGGGGGCACTCTTTTTTCCCTAAGGAGGGTTTTTAATGAGGCCACCCAATAAAAGAAGAGTTTTCGAAGTTTAAAGTTGTTTAGATTGCATGCTTGCTGTTATTGCGAAAGTTTTGAAGAGGAAAAAACCTTGTCACTCGAACATGATTTAGGGCAAGTTTTGAAGTTATGTTGCATGCTTTCTAAAAAGTTTCTAAGTCCCCATCGTTTTTCGGGGATTGGCGGCTTCAGTTAAAGTTTAAAGTCCTCATCGTCTTTAGGCGATCAGAGGCACCAGTTAAAAGACCTCAACGCCCTCGCGCGTCTTGAGGCGAGAAAAAGATAAAGACCTCCTCGCCGCCGAGCGAGTGTAGGCGAGTTAGAGTAAAAAGTCCTCAGTGCTTCCAGGGGAGAGAAGATGTAACCTCTGGGGCAATGTAGAGGCACCAGCAAAAAGTCCTCAGTGCTTCCAGGGGAGAGAAGATGTAACCTCTGGGGCAATGTAGAGGCATCAGTGAAAAGTCTTCAGTGTCTCTAGGGGAGAGAAGATGTAGCCCCTGGGGCAATGTAGAGGCACGAGTTAAAGACCTTCTCGCCGATGAGCGAGTTTAGGCGAGTTAAAGACCTTCTCGCCGATGAGCGAGTTCAGGCAAGATAAAATCCTTCTCGTCTTGAACGAGTTCAGGTATGGTGTAAAGGGAGGAAGAAGTTCAGAGGGTGGCTAAGGTAGGTTCGAAGAGAACGCCCAGCCACCCGGTTCTTTGTTCTGAAGCTCAGGGAGGTAGAGAAGGATCCGAAAGGCGCCTCTACCCCCAGATGAGGGAACAATGGCCAAGTTGTGAGGGCAAGAGGAAGCCTACATCGCCAAGACCCTCTGGCGCTCGGATTCGGGCGGTGGCACGAGCAAAGGCCCATTTGATGGAGCAGATGAGGTAAGCTATGCCTTAAGCCGTCAGTTGAAGTGAAACTTGCTGTTTAGTGAGTACTTTTACGACGAAGTTCGCTGCTTTTAAAAGTTTATGAGTTATTAGAATGTTGTTATTCGAAAGTTGATAGTTTGAGCAGCAAGTAAACAAGTTGTGCCCGCAGAATTGCTAAGTTAATTTCGTTTGAAGCGAATTGTACAAGGAGAGATAAGGCAAACGGAGAAATTGTAGGAAGAGGCATAAAAAACTTTATAATAAAGTGGTATCAGTTCAAAACACATATACAAAAGAGGAAAGTTATTACAAGAAGTTTGCGCAAAAAGAAAACAAATGAATAAGTGAATGGAGGGAATCAGCTAGTCTTCAGAAGGAACGATCTTCCCATCCACCACTTCGTTGTTTAAAGACACCATGGGGAGGTCCAGATCAGGGTATTGGCAGGCGAACTGCTCCAGGGCGGCGTAAAACCCAGCAGCGAGGATTTGGGCAGAGCTCAGCTCGAGTTCTTCAATCTGCTTCTTGAGCCCCTCGTTCTGCTGTTTTAGTTCTTCAGCCCTCTCCCGAGCTTGAAGAAGGTCTTCAGTAACCCTCTTGTTCTCCGCCTGTGCTTGGGCCAGCTCTGCGGCGATCCCTTCGTTTTCCTTTTTGGCCTCGGCGAGCTTAGCCATGGTGTCATCTCTCTCTTTTTCAGTTTTCCCCAAGAGGACCTCCCGATCTACGGACCTCTTCTCAAGGTTTTCTACCTTGGCGGCATCTGCTTTAATCGACGCCTCCAGGCCAGCCACCTTGAGACGATAGGGGACCAATTTGCTCTTCAGCTCAATCTTCTCTTGAGCTAAGAGGTGCACCCTATGGCGTAGATCGGTGGCCTCCTTGCGCGCCACCCGCAGCTCGGTGCTCATAGCATCCTCCACTCGCGAATGATCGATCTCCGCCAGCATAAGGTTGCAGGACAACTTCTCCGCCTCGATCCTTATTAGGCGATTCTCCTCTTGGAGCACGGAGATGTCATCCTGGAGTTTCTTGCTGGAACTCTCCATAGCTTTTGATATGATGGAGGGGAAATCCTCTGCCATCATCTTGAGTTTTGCTGAGAAGGGTTCCCACACCCTTTTGATCGCGAGGGAAAGGTTTGCTCGTGGAAGCACTGGGGGAGCCTGTTGCTGGTTCTCGCCACCACCTTCTTGAATTGGTTGGTGAGTTGGAGCTTCTTGGCGTGGTGGTGACGAGGGGGACTCGGTGATGATGATGGGTGAGTTGTGAGCCCCTTCATCCCCGCCCGGTGCAGCTTCCGCAGTTGAGGCTGTTGAAGGAGGACCCCCTCCAGCAGATACAAATGGCGTGGAGGCGCTTGGGGGTTCTCCATGAAGTTAGGCTCAGTAGCCTCAATCACGGGGAGTGCAGCCGCCAAGGGAACTGCTTGAACCGGCGGTGTTGCAGCTGGCGAAGAAGTCGGTATCGGAGTGGGAGCTGGTGGTGGGGACGGTGTTGATGTTGGAGGAGGAAGTGGAGCAGGTGGTGAAGAAGGTGCCACCCTTCTTCTCTTGGTAATGAGGCCGTCCTCAGTCGCCTCATCGTCTTCTTCTTCATCCTCATGGACCACCTGAGGGGTTTCCCTCTTTGGCTTCCTAAGGATGAGTTTTTTACGTTGTGGGGCGGGCAGGGCCTCTGAAGGAGTTGGGCCTTTAGGGGGCGATCTGCCCTGGGCAGCGGCGATCTCCACCACCGAGTTGGGCACAGTCTGGGAGCCCGATGCCAACCCATGGGCTCGGGCGAGCGTCCTCAATTCAGCCAGTTTTCCTTTGCCCAACATGAGATCTGCATAATACAAAGGTATACAGGTCAGCTCAAAGAGAAAGATAAACACATGAGTAGATATGCAAATGAGGCAAACAAGTGATGCAGAAAATAAAAACCAAGTCTTGTGCACAACAGACAAGACGCCCAGCAACAGTTAACAAAGGTACAGCACAGGGCAATGACTTAGATGTTAAGGTAAGCTCTAACCTATGCGAGCCTCGAGTTGGCCCTCGAAGAACTCAAAGGAGATGATTGCGGAGGTAAGAAAGGTAATGTTCGCGGCTGCCACGCTCTTCCAGAAGAGGCACAGGTCCTTGTCCAAGGCGCCCATGAGGTCAGGGCTTCTTGGCTTCCTGAAGCTTCCCTTGGAGTCTTTGTTTCCCTTGTTTACCCAGTACAAGGGAAAGCCATCGAGCAGCGAAGCGTCCTGGTCGTTTTGGCGCACTTGGACAAATTTGCCTTTCCAATCCTTGTAGGATTGCTGGAAGATAGAGAAGATCGACCTCCCAGCAATCCCGTTCAGGCTCACCCAAAGGCGATCCCCAGGGTTCTTGGCCTCGAACCGAAAGAGGAACTCGTCTACCGAGGCCGGTAGTCCCAAGTGCGCGCATATGATCTGAAACGCCCGCACGAATGCCCAACTGTTGGGATGGAGCTGGGCGGCGGCGATGTCGAGCTCGGTTAGTAGCTCCCTTTCGAAACGAGTAAACAGAAACCTAAGTTTCACCTTCTTGAATAAAGTGGTGTACACAAAGCAGAACAACTCGCCGTTGTTCCCTTTGTCGTCTGCACAAACTGGCACGTCGGGGGGGCAAGGTAGCACCATCAGCTTGTCGTCATGCTCCTTGTGGAATGAAAGGTTGGGCTCGTCCCCTTTCTTCAATCGAAGCACCGCCAGGGGAGAGTTTCCTGAAGAAGTCTCCTTCAGCAAAGTCGAGGTGGCCCATGGGTATAGCTTCTTGTAGTCGGGGGAAGGAATGGAGGCACCTCCGGCGATGGGTGGAGTTGCATGAGCAAGGTTGGGATGAGAGGTTGCAGGCCTCTCCGCTTGGGAGGAGGAAGCACCAGGTGCTCGCGGTGGGTTATGAGCTTGAGATGGAGGGTTTCGTGACGAGGGAGGAGGATTCGGGGTGATCTTTGAACGAGCCATCGCGGAAACTGCAAAGGAAAAAGAAAGGGAAAGGTGAGCGAAGGTTGCAGAGGTTGACTCGATTGTGAAGGAAGGGTGAAAAACGAGCGAACGAAAGTTCGTTGTAGTGGAGACGAAGCCCTAAGTTACGAGAAGGGAGAAGCAGAAGAAACAACCCACAGCGTATGCACCAGGCAGTTAATGGATGATGCGAATCGGTTAAAATGCAGGAAAACTCAACAGAAGAAGTAAAGGGAGTACCTTTCGATGATCAGAAGAACGCTGAAGGAAGTTGAGGATTCAGAAGGTTGAGAAGCGTCGTGGGTTTTTGCAGAAGAAACTCAGAGCGTTTGAGAAGGCAAAGAGGTGATGGAACAGTAGAAGTGAAATGGGTTTAAGGGTTTTTCAAATGGTTTTTGGAAGCGTAAACGACAACTGAAGATGACCGTTGATGAAGCCACGTTTCGAGCGATTGGGAGAATGTTTGGTGGAGCGTCAGGAAAGCAGAAAGTACGAACGTTTGGAATTCTGCGCCAGCGCCACGTAGATCGGTAGTGACGTGACTTCTTTAGTCTTTTCGCTGGACAAGTCTTCGCTTAAGACTGGGGGGCTTGTGTACCGCCCTGGTAGTCGGAAGTGATGATGTGGCATCGAGCTACTATATAGGCGTGTTGGATGGGACACCTGGCTGGCAGAAGGGAAGGAAGTCGGGGGGTTCGTGTAGTCTCCAGTTATTAAGTTGGCGTGCTCCGATCTCCAGCATACCTAAACCGGCGGTCACCGGGTTGAAGATGAAGTCGCCAGATGTGAACCCGGGCGACCAAGTAATTAGAGATCGCCGAAACAAGGACACCGCCGAAGATAAAGATAGATAGTCATTTCCCAGCTGGCCAGAGGATGAGGTCGGGAGACAACTTACTTGAACGTATACGGTGAAGCAGGTAGGGCAGATCGTGAAGGCGGCCGGCGAGACCACAGGGAAGGTGTGTACGAAGGCACACGAACTCGCCACCCAGAAGAGATCACGCTCCAAGGCAGCTATGCACTGAGTTGTATCACGCATAAGTAACTTAGCCAAAAAACCTGAAGAGTAAGAAGTAGCGCCCAAGTCAAGGATGCTCCAGATGATGGCACGTATACAGCTGGATGCGAGCCACGTGTCCAGATGTGTAACTGCCAGGAGAGAGAAAGTGCCCAGGTATATAAGAGTTTCTAACGAACTTCTGAGGTACGCATGCGTTTAGATTACTTCTTTACAACTGCGAGAACGAGAGTACGCTGAGAGGGAATTTGTGCACGGTTCCTTAGAGTTCTTGAGTTTTCTCTTAGTATTTGGTGGTTCAGTCGCTGACTTGGGCATCGGAGCATGATCGGTCGCAGCGGCGCCGTTTTGTCTTGAGGTGGATCGCGGTGAAGGACGGAGGCTAACACGGCGCAGAAGTCGATCCAAGTTTGACGAGGCAAGGCTCCAGCGTTTCGGTCAACAGGCAGGATCAGTTTTCATTTTTCCCTCTTCGATACTCTTGAAAATGTACCTCTTTCACTCAACATCTAAACCTTCACTCTCACCCTGATCCTCTTTCAGTCTTCACATTCTTCTAAACATTCTCAACCCCATTTCGTAAACCCTTTCACCCTCACCGTAATGCTTCCCTTCTCAGTCCCATTTCGTAAACCCTTTCCTCTCACCCTCACCACAATCGTAAACCCTTCCTCTCACCCTCACCACAAACGTTCCCCAGTTGTATTTCGTAAATCCTCACTCACCGCCCCATTTCGTTATCTCAGATTTCAGACATAAACTGAGAGAGATAACATTGCATCGTTGCAGTGGCGCGCCCAATGGCTCTGGGAATCTCCAATATTCTGCATTGCACCAAATTGAGTTTCTCTCATAACAATCTTCGTCCCAAAATTTCAACCTCTCTCAGGTCATCCATTTTCTCTCTCTATCCATTTGCAAGAATTGAAGAACGAATTTAGTTTTCGTTCGAATTAATTTGTTTTTCGCATACCACACGTTTCTTATGTTATCTTTGTGGACCTCATTTCTAGGGTTAATAAAATGTAATTCAGTGTCGATTTTCAAGTTTACCCAGACAACATCATGGAGTGATAGAAAGATTATCTGTGCTGCTGCATCTGCGACAGGGAGCTTTAATTTCGATGGTGACTTTAATCCTTATGAGGTAAAGAGTAAAATCTACTATGTAATTAGTTCACACTTTGAAATTTGAAGTTGTTCGAATTGTATCTTAGTTTTTGTGATGTGATGTAGGTGCTAGGTGTAAGCCCTATTGAGAAATTTGACATGGTCAAGGCAGCTAATCGGAAAAAGGGCGTAACTTTTGGATCATTTAAGGTAATGTAGGGGAATATATTTTTTTGTGTAGTTATTGTTTAAGTTCCATTTGAGGTTGAAGCTATTTTTGTTAATTTAGTTTTGGATGTGTTTGATGCTTTCAATATTCACTGGACTTTTCTTGCAGGCATATACTTTTATTTTGAACATAAAGTATATTAAGATAAAGTTGTCCACTATCCTCGTGAATGATATGATGTGTGCCTGACAGTTTTTTTGCTTTTAAAACATTGGAACATTCTTTATGTGAGTTGTCTTGCTAAATACATTTTATTCCGTATTTTCTTAATGCAGTTAAGAGATGAATGGTCACATGGTTATTGAGTTAAAACTTCTTCTCGGTTACACGAGTATTATCTTTTAATACATATGATGTGAAGGGATGGGTTTCTATTGAAGTATGAAATAGTTGTGAACTAGGATAAGGATAGCTAGTTCACTGCCCATGTTTCTTAAATAGCATATGAATTTAGATTGGGTTATAAAATAAAATTTACGAAGC
Organism: Phaseolus vulgaris; assembly: GCF_000499845.2. Classification (NCBI taxonomy): domain Eukaryota; kingdom Viridiplantae; phylum Streptophyta; class Magnoliopsida; order Fabales; family Fabaceae; genus Phaseolus; species Phaseolus vulgaris. The sequence continues at coordinate 25,238,395 of NC_023749.2, forward strand.
CCAGGTGCAATATTAGGATCTTTTCCCCTTGAATAGTTGAAGGTATCAACTAATATTTCGTGAATTCATTATGGTCGATTGCAATTCAAGTGTTAGTTTATCCTTTACAATATAAAATTTCCATGAAGTTAGGTTTTTCATTATCTATTTAATTAACATTCATTTTGGTCCTCTAAAGATATATCTGAGCTTAGATTGGTTCTCCAAAGATTGTTGCTTTGATGATAATTAATGGTATTGGTTTTCCTTCAAAAAATAATTTGATGATAAAATGTGAAATTTTAAAACCAATTTAGCTTTTCTTCCTAACTATAGTGTTTAGCTCAAATTTTGTCAAAAGAGATTTTGAGCAGGAAAACCCGAAAACCAAAACCATGCCATAATTTTCACTTGTGGTGAAGCTGTTCAAACTATTGACATGAATCAGGTGAAGACAGGTCTCGTGATAATATTTTTTCTTGTCCTCGTTGCCATCTTTTATACATTGTGGTATAAGGACAAATAAAAAGGAATTAAGGCAAAAAAGCTCTTTTTAGTTCTAGGCTTTGTCATGTTGGAAATATATTTTAGTTATATCAGAAATGAAAACTATTGCTATATCAGTTTTGGGTGGACTATCATTGTTTTGGCTAAGAAGCTCTTTTTAGTTCTATGGTTTGTGAATTTTACTGACTTGTAAATAAGAACTTTCAGCTGCTCTCGTAGCTCTTCAATTCGGTGGAATAAAATTTTCTAGAATTTGAGGAGTTTATGATAAACTGTCGCAGGTTAGTTGTTTGTGCAATTATATGAAATGTAAATTGTGAATAATTATTTCTAATTAGCTTATCTAAGGTTACTTTATGAGAGTAGAATATTTATAATGGATAATGATATATACTACAACAGCTGTCTTTTTAGAATAAAGGTGCTAATCTATATATCTTACAAGATTATGTGCAACATATATCAATTGTATATATCATTCTCATAACCTCTTTCTACTTTCTTTTTAGCTCCATAATTTAAGTATATATATATATATATATATTTTTTTTCCTTGTGATATCACTGTACACATGTTTTACTACTATAATTGTGAAGGTGGACAATGTTTCAAAAATATGTTTTATTATTATTTTTGTTAGACTGATTTTAGCATTTTTTTTTACCTTTTTCTATTCGAAATTGTTTCTTAGAGCATCTTGAAAGTTTTGAATCACATTTCAGGTAATAAATTTATAATTATAATATTTGTTTCACTTTTACTTTTGGGTGGACTATCATTGTTTCCCTTATATTAACAGTGCTACATTTCTAGCAATCATGGTGCATAACTTTTTCATATTTGATATAGTCCATCCATTTGTATAATTCCTTGCACATCTGCCTATTCGCCCCTCAACTACGGGGATCCACTCCCCTTAGACCTCGACTGGGGGGCTTGTTCCCGTATGTCAATAATGTCTCACATCGCTCAGGAATCGAGGCCAAGGGCAGTTTATATACTCCCTCCTCCCTTCACCCTTCGAGACGCCTTTTAAGGACAAAACCGTGACGGAGCACCGACCTCCAAAGCGGACAATACCTCGGATGCGGTGATTGACCCTAGCGATGCTCCCCAACGACTTGAGGTTGGAACAATGGCGCCCACCGTGGGGCCGAAGAGGCTCCTTCGCCCCTCAACTAGGGGGATCCACTCCCCTTAGACCTCGATTGGGGGGCTTGTTCCCGTATGACAATACAGTCTCACATCGCTCAGGAATCGAGGCCAAGGGCAGTTTATATACTCCCTCCTCCCTTCACCCTTCAAGGCGCCTTTTAAGGACAAAACCGTGACGGAGCACCGACCTCCAAAGCGGACAATACCTCGGATGCGGTGATTGACCCTAGCGATGCTCCCCAACAACTTGAGGTTGGAACAATGGCGCCCACCGTGGGGCCGAAGAGGCTCCTTCGCCCCTCAACTAGGGGGATCCACTCCCCTTAGACCTCGATTGGGGGGCTTGTTCTCGTATGCCAATACAGTCCCACATCGCTCAGGAATCGAGGTCAAGGGCAGTGTATATACTCCCTCCTCCCTTCACCCATCGAGGCGCCTTTTAAGGACAAAACCGTGACGGAGCACCGACCTCCAAAGCGGACAATACCTCGGATGCGGTGATTGACCCTAGCGATGCTCCCCAACGACTTGAGGTTGGAACAATGGCGCCCACCGTGTGGCCGAAGAGGCTCCTTCGCCCCTCAACTAGGGGGATCCACTCCCCTTAGACCTCGATTGGGGGGCTTGTTCCCGTATGCCAATACAGTCCCACATCGCTCAGGAATTGAGGTCAAGGGCAGTGTATATACTCCCTCCTCCCTTCACCCATCGAGGCGCCTTTTAAGGACAAAACCGTGACGGAGCACCGACCTCCAAAGCGGACAATACCTCGGATGCGGTGATTGACCCTAGCGATGCTGCCCAACAATTTGAGGTCGGAACAATGGCGCCCAACGTGGGTCCGAAGAGGCTCCTTCGCCCCTCAACTAGGGGGATCCACTCCCCTTAGACCTCGATTGGGGGGCTTGTTCCCGTATGCCAATACAGTCTCACATCACTCAGGAATCGAGGCCAAGGGCAGTTTATATACTCCCTCCTCCCTTCACCTTTCGAGGCATCTTTTAAGGACAAAACCGTGACGGAGCACCGACCTCCAAAGCGGACAATACCTCGGATGCGGTGATTGACCCTAGCGATACTGCCCAACAACTTGAGGTCGGAACAGTTATCATTTTGATTTACTTGTAGTTTTGATTCCTTTGAAATTATCAACTTTGTTCTCTTAATGAATGAATGAGGTCATTTTTTTTTATAGATATGTTTCTATTATTCAATTATTAATATTTATCAAGTTTAATTATATTATGAAATTAATTTGTGTTATGATTTAATTATATTATGAAATTAAATTGTGATAAGAAATTTATTTATAATATAAAGTTTAATTATATTATGAAAAATTCAATTATAAGAACATAATTGATTAAATTATTAAAATTAAATTAAATATTTAATATTATATTATACTGTATTAAGTGGCGTTTAAAACTGTCGTTATTTACATTGAAATTGGTTTACCCATTTTTAAAATTACGACATTTATAACTAACGGTAATTACACGCTTAAAACCGTCACTTTATACAATGCATAATATGGCGTCTGCTACAACGGTTCTCAATTGACCGCCACATTAAACTTTGTGGCGGTATGCGGTACTGCCACAGACGTATAATGTGGCGGTTAAAAACGCCAGTTTTTACGAAAATAACCGCTGCATTATACACGTTTTTTTGTAGTGGATCACATTGAAGGATCAGGCGTTTATCAACATCGTGCCTTCGCTAGGAGGCACGACGAAGATATTTCCGTGCTCCCCTGTGTCCCAGGCAAGCCTGTATGTGGAGATGAGAGGGCCAACAATGGGGTCCCCTTCTTCTTTTTCTATCAGACGGTCTTCAAACGCATTGGGATGCGCCTGCCCTTCTCCGCGTTCGAACGGGAACTCTTAACCGAGATCAATGTTGCCCCCGCCCAGCTTCACCCCAACAACTGGGCTTTCATCAAGGCATTCGGCATATTATGCGGATATCTCGGGCAGGCCCCCTCTGTCGACGTCTTTCTTCACTTTTTCGAAGTGAAGAAGCAGGAAAAAAGCCTCTGGGTCAGTTTTAGCAGCATCGTTGGGAGGGTCCTCCTAACCTTGTTCCAACAATCCTTCAAGGGATGGAGGGGCAAGTTTTTCAGAGTATGCTGCTCTGATTATGACCAAACTGCTCTCGACGGCTTCCCCTTGTATTGGGTGGAGAAGGTCAAGGTAACGAAGCCCAAGTCCCTTGATGAGCTGCCCTCATCCGATCGCGAGGTCTGCCAAATCTTGGCCAGCGCGGGGCCCTTTGATACCTCCCTTCTGATAAGCCGCAAATATAATGCTGAAGCCCTTGCCAAGTATATGAGTATGAAAGCCACCCCTGCTTCTGCCTCTTCTACTTAGACAACTCTGTTTCTGCTTGTTTTTTGCTTTATGCATGATTTATCTGCTTTCTCGTGCCATAGTGACTAAGCTTGGGACTAATCTCTAATGTGTTTATTTTACTGGTGCAGATTCAAGGATGGACAAACAACGAAGGCTGAAGCTCGCTCAAATCTTGAAGTCCAAAGGCGAGGCTTCGGCGAAAGGGGTTGGGGATTCCATACCTCCAACCTTTGAGACCACTCCTACCTCCCCCAACCTTCGCCCCCAACAACCACCTTCATCGGCATCTCCTCCAGCTATATCCTCTCCAAACCACCCCCAAAACTCGCCACCCCCCATAGCAGCCATTCCACTTGCTCTGGCTGAGACTCTTGCTGAACCAGCCCCCCTTGACAAAGGCAAAGGGGTGGTGGTGGTGTCTTCTAACGATGAGGAAGACTCTGCTGAAGGGCAAGTCTTTAAGAGAAGAAGGACTTCCCGGGCGGCTTCTCAGGTTGCTACCTCCGCCACCTCTTCCTCCCACGGGGCTGAGTCTCTTAGGGAGAACCCTCCAAGTGCCACCTCACCCCTCAACCAATGGCCTTAGAAGGTGGGACCGAAACTGAGCCCATATCAGCTCCACCACTTGCCCCAGAACTTCCCCTGCCAATCCAAGAAATCCTGAGGGGCTATCTGGAGAAGATGTCTCCCAGCAGCCAATCTGAAGGGCCCAAGAAGGAGGGCATGAACTATTATATGGGCGCCTTTGTTGCTTGTGCTAATACCTGGCGGGCCTAAGCTAAAACCAGAGCGATCAAAGCCTCTGCCTTCCAATCTTTTGAGAAGGAGAACGCCTCGTTGAAAGAGGAGAAGGAGAGGTTGGCCCACCACTGGGAACGTCAAGAGGAGGCCTACAAGGCCTCCTTGAAGGTGGCCCAAAAGTCCAAGGAGGAGGCCAGCAAGCGACTACACGAGGTGGGGCAGGCTCATGCTGAACTCCTTAACCAAGTCGTGCCCCTCCGAGTGAAGATCGCGGAGCTTGAAGAAGCAGCCAAGACCTCTGTGGCGCAGTAGAAGAAGCTTGAAGACCGTTGCACTGACCGGGAGCAAAAGTTGGGAAAAGTTGAGGCTGCGCTCGAGGCCAAAACTGACGAATGCACCCTGCTAACCACTGAAAACGCCAATCTTCAGACCAAGGTTCAGGAGCTGATTGTTGCCTTGGCTTCCAAGGACCAAGAGATGACCACTCAGGCCGAGAACTTCAAGGTAGCAGAGGAAAAGCTGAGTGAGGAGGCTGCGACGGGGTTCGCTGATGGGTTTGCTGAGGCCCTTGTTCAAGTGGCCTGCGCGAACCCCGGCATCGACGTCTCTGAGTGCAGCCCCTTCAATGAAGTGGTCGACGGCAAGATAGTGCCCTTGGAGGCCTCTGAAGAATAGCTTCCCTCTGTATTTCGATGAACATTTAATGTGTATAGGACTGTTTTGACTTAACTCTGTACTTATCATGAACCTTATCTGTTACATATCGTGAATATAAGATACACTTGCATCGATCTCATTCTCTTATGCTTTCTCTTCTGTTTTTACCGTTTTTGATAACTTGTGCTCTTTATGCTTCTTGATCCTGCCTGTTGACCGGAGCGCTGGAGAATGCCTCGTCAACGGATCGACGTGCGCACCGCCTCTCACCTTCGTTCCTCTCCGGGATCTGCTTCAAGAACCTGCAAAGAAACGATACGGCGCCGCTGCGGCCGATCACACTCCGACGCTCAAGTCAGTGACGGTATCACCAAAAACTGATAGAACTAGAACCGTGCAAATCCTCTCTCACAAACAGCTCTGTCACTCGCAAGCGTAAAGTGTATGAACTGAACGTGCGTACCTCAGAAAGTCTGTTAAGAACTCTTATATACCTGGTGGTTTTCTCTCTCCTGGCAGTTACAGACTTGGACACGTGGCTCGCATCCAACTGTACACGTGCCATCATCTGGAGGCTCCCTGACTTGGCGCCGCTTCTGCTCTCATTTTGGCTAAGTTACTTATGCATGGTATTGCCCAGTGCATAGCTAACTTAGGAGTGCGATCTCTACTGGAACTGGCGAGTTAGGGCCTTCATACACCCTCCCTGTGGTCTCGCGGCCACCTTCATAATCTGCTTCTCCTCCATCTTCGGCGATGTGCTTGTTCTGGCGATCTCCGACTGCTTGGTCGCCTGGGTTTGCATCTGGCGACTTGATCTTTAACCTGGCGATCGCCTATTCTGGTAAACTGGAAGTCGGAACACGCCAGCTTAACAACTGGCGACTACGCGTGCCCCCCGACTTCCTTCCCTTCTTGCCAACCTGGCGCCTTGTCAACACGCCTTCACTGTAGCAGGATGCCACGTCATCATACCCGACCACCAGGGCGGTACACAAGCCCCCCAGTCTTAAGCGAAGACTTGTATAGCGAAAAGACTGAAAGAGCCTTCGTTAACACCGGTCTACGTGGCACTGACGCAGAATTCCAAGCGATTGTACCTTCTGTTGCTCTGACGCTCCACCAAACCCTTCACCCATCGCTCGACACGTGGCTTCATCAACGGCTCTCTTCATTTGCCGTTTGCGCTTCCTAAACCCATTTCGAAAACCCTTAAACCCATTTCGTTCCACTGTTCCATCACTTTCTTCGTGCTTGCAAAACGCTCTAACTTCCCTCTGCGAAAACTCTCAACGCTCTTCAACGTTCCAGATCACCATCTTCCTCCATCGTCTTCCTGATCATCGAAAGGTAATTACTTTCCTTCATCTGCTGGGTTTCCTTGCATTTTCACCGATTTGCATCATCCTGTAACTGCCTGGTGCATACGCTGTGGGTCGTTTTTCCATTTCTCTTCTGCGTAACTTAGGGCTTTGTCGATCGTCGCAACGAACTCACATTCGTTCGTCGTTTCACCTTCCTTCCATGACCGAGTCAGCCTTCGTAACCCTCCTGATCATTTTTCCTTTCTTCTTCCTTTGCAGCTGCCATCATGACTCGCACCAAGATTACCCCGAACCCCCCCCCCCATCAGCACGAAACCCTCCTTCACAAGCACACGACTCAACGCAAGTTCGTGGCGCTTCGTCTTCGCAGGCTGAGAGGCCTGCGTCTTCCCAATCTGCCCCGGCTCAGGCGACTCCATCTAATGCTGGAGGAGCCCCCGTCCCTCTGCCAGACTTCAAAACTCTATACCCCTGGGCTAACCCAACCCTTCTGAAGGAGACCTCGTCGGTGAACACTGCGGGAGCAGTTTTGCGGTTGACAAAGGGGGACGAGGCCTATCAATCGTTTCACAAGGAGCACGACGAGAGGATGATGGTGCTGCCTTGCCCCGCCGCTCTGCCAGTGTGTGCTGATGACAAAGTAAGCGCCGACGGGCCCTTCTGCTTTGTTTACACAACTTTCTTCAAGAAGGTCAAGCTCAGGTTTCCCCTCACCCGATTCGAGAGGGAACTTTTGACCGAGCTAAATATTGCTGCCGCCCAGCTTCACCCCAACAGCTGGGCGTTTGTTCGAGCCTTTCAAATAACATGCGACCACCTGGGGTTGCCCGCGTCGGTGGACGTGTTTTTGTTCCTTTTTTAGGCCAAGCACCCAGGAGACCGCCTGTGGGTCAGCCTGAATGCAATTGCTGGGAGATCCATTTTTACCATCTTCCAGCAATCATACAAAGACTGGAAGGGGAAGTTCATCCAAGTACGCGCAAACGATAAAGACACCTCCCTTCTTGATGGCTTCCCCTTGTACTGGGTGGACAAGGGGAAAAAGGAGTCCAAGAGCTGCTTCAGGAGGCCCAGAAGTCCTGATAGCATGGGAGCTTTGGACAGAGACCTCTGTCTATTCTGGAAGAGGGTGTCGGATGCCAACATAACATTCCTGACCCCCACCCTGATCTCCTTCGAATTCTTTGAGGACCAGCTAGAATTCCAAATAGGTTAGGATATCCAAACTGTTGCTTTGATACTGCTTCTGATATTGCTTCTGGGCGTCTTGTGCGATACGCACAAGACTTTGGTTTTACCTTTTCTGCATATACTACCTGTTTTGCTGTTTATTACCTCATACACTTGTCGTTTTCTTCTCTGAGCTAACTCATGCATTTTCGTTTCATGCAGACAATATGTTGGGTAAAAACATGCTCGCCGACTTAAAGGCGCTCGCCCGAAACCACGGGTTGGCGACCGGTTCCCAAACGGTGCCCAACTCGGCGGTCGAGAAGGCCATTGTTCATGGGCGATCACCGCCCAAGGAACCCACCCAGCGCAAGAAACTGGTCCTTAAGAGGCCTAAGCGAAAAGCCCCTCAGATCGTCCAAGAGGAGGAAGAAGAGGACGACGAGGTCACAGAGGATGGCCTTGTTACTAAGAGGAAAAGGGTGGCACCATCTTCACCACCTGCCCCACCCCCTCTTCCAGCCTCAACACCACCATCAACGCCTGCTCCTCCTCCCTCATCGCCAACACCACAAGCCCCTTCATCACCAGTCCAGGCGACTCCACTGGCCACTGCGCCACCAGCAGCTGAGGCTCAAGAGCCAAATTTTCTGGAGGACCCCCCAAGTGCCTCCACGCCACACATCTCAGCTGGAGGGGGCCCCCCTTCAAACACTTCAGCTGCAGAAAACGTTCCAATCGGGGATGAGGTTGCTCACACCTCTCCAATTCTAATTACCAAATCCCCGATTGCGTCGCCACGCCAGGAAGCAACCACTGAAAATCCTGCTAAGGAAGGTGGCGGCGAGAACCCTCAACAAGCCCCCCTGGCGCCTCTCCAAGCATCAAACCTTTCCCTCGAAGTCACAAGGATGTGGGAACCTCTGACTGCCAAACTGAAAACCATAGCAGAGGATATCCCATCGATCATAACGAGGGCTGTGGAGAGCTCCACCAGGAGGCTTCAAGACGATCTCTACCACCTCAAGACTGAAAATAGCACTATGAAGGTTGAGGTGGAGAAGATGTCATTCAGCCTGACGCTCGCAGAACTTGATCACACCCGAGTGGAGGATGCCCTCAATACCGAGCTCAGGCTGGCGCGCAAGGAAGCTGCTGACCTTCGCCGCAAAGTTCATGATCTTGCCCAAGAGAAAGTTGAGCTAGAAAGCAAAATCGTGCCTCTGCGCACCAAGGCGAGCGACCTGGAGGCTCACATTCAAGCTGACGCCGCCAGGGTGCAAAAACTGGAGCAGAGGTCGATCGACCGTGAGAAGCTACTTGGGCAAGTAGAAAAAGCGAGGGACGACGCCATGACTGATCTCGCCGAGGCAAACAAGGAGAAAGGAAAGATGGCTGCCGAGTTGGCCCAAGCTCAAACGGAATCCAAGAAGGTTACTGACGACCTTCTCCATGCTCAAGAGACCAACGAACAACTCCGAAAACAGGTTGAAGAGCTGGAGCAGCAGAACAAAGAGCTCAAGAAACAAGTTGAAGAACTTCAAGGGCAATTTGAAGAACTTAAGCTAAACTCTGCTCAGATTCTGGATGCTGGATTCGAAGCCGCTCGGGAACAATTCGCATGCCTATTCCCCGATCTTGACCTCAGCATGGTGTCGTTGAACAACGAAGTAGTAGATGGAAAGGTCGTTCCTGCTGAAGACTAATCAACTCCACCTCATCTGCTACTTTATAATTTCGCTTGTATATACCTTGTAATAAAACTCGTGCATATGTTTTTTGAACAGATACTTACTTCAATCGCAAAACTTGGATATTCTCTCCCCTGACTCCTTTTAAGCGCTCTAGCCTTCTTTGTATGTTTAACTTTGTCGGATTTATCTTAACAATTTTGCGAATACGACTTTTGACGTAACTGCCTCGAGCCAATTCAAACTTAAGCAATAATCACTTTAAACAACTTGTATTCTTAAGGCAACTAACCTTATCGCAAGAATACCCTTCGAACAACGAACTGTAACTCAATCATTGGCTCAAGCAACGTCCCACTCGACCTGCTTTATCAAACAAGTCTTTCAACCTTCTCGCCGTGTTTGAACTTTTCCCGATTGCCAAGACCCCTTGGTAACATCAGCTTTTTCTAGCCTCATGCTTTGGCAATCGTTTCTTTATCTGGGGTAGGAGCGCCCTTTGGAATCTTCTCTTGCCCCCCTGAACTTCAGAGCAAAAAACCGGCTGACTAGGCGTTCTCTTCGAACCTACCTTAGCCACCTTTCAAGCTTCTTCCACCCTCTGCGCCATAGCTGAACTCGTTCGAGACGAGAAGGATTTTATCTCGCCTATGCTCGCACATAAGCGAGAAGGTCTTTTAACTCGCCTGAACTCGCTCAACGGCGAGAAGGTCTTTATCTGGTCCTCAACTTGCCCAGGGTGTACATCTCCTCCCCCCTGGATGCACTGAGGACCTTTTCTTTCTCTCGCCTGCACTCGCTCGGCGGCGAGGAGGTCTTTAACTGGCCTTAGTTCGTACAACGGCGATAAGGACTTTATCTGGTACCTCAACTTGCCCAGGGTGTACATCTCCTCCCCCCTGGATGCACTGAGGACCTTTATCTTTCTCGCCTGCACTCGCTCGACGGCGAGGAGGTCTTTAACTGGCCTTAGTTCGCACAACGGCGATAAGGACTTTATCTGGTACCTCAACTTGCCCAGGGTGTACATCTCCTCCCCCCTGGATGCACTGAGGACCTTTCTCTTTCTCGCCTGCACCCGCTCGACGGCGAGGAGGTCTTTAACTTGCCTCTACATTGCCCCAGGAGTTACATCTTCTCGCTCCCAGAAACACGGAGGACTTTTTCTCTTTCTCGCCTACACTCGCTCGACGGCGAGGAGGTCTTTACTTGCCTCAGGACGCGCGAGGGCGTTGAGGTCTTTCATCTGGTGCCTCCGATCGCCGAAAGACGATGAGGTCTTTAACTGGCCTTAGTTCGTACAACGGCGATAAGGACTTTATCTGGTACCTCAACTTGCCCAGGGTGTACATCTCCTCCCCCCTGGATGCACTGAGGACCTTTATCTTTCTCGCCTGCACTCGCTCGACGGCGAGGAGGTCTTTAACTGGCCTTAGTTCGCACAACGGCGATAAGGACTTTATCTGGTACCTCAACTTGCCCAGGGTGTACATCTCCTCCCCCCTGGATGCACTGAGGACCTTTCTCTTTCTCGCCTGCACCCGCTCGACGGCGAGGAGGTCTTTAACTTGTCTCTACATTGCCCCAGGAGTTACATCTTCTCGCTCCCAGAAACACGGAGGACTTTTTCTCTTTCTCGCCTGCTCCCGCTCGACGGCGAGGAGGTCTTTAACTTGCCTCTACATTGCCCCAGGAGTTACATCTTCTCGCTCCCAGAAACACGGAGGACTTTTTCTCTTTCTCGCCTACACTCGCTCGACGGCGAGGAGGTCTTTACTTGCCTCAGGACGCGCGAGGGCGTTGAGGTCTTTCATCTGGTGCCTCCGATCGCCGAAAGACGATGAGGACTTTAAAACTTAACTGGTGCCTCCAATCGCCGGAAAACGATGAGGACTTAAAACTTTTTTAGAAAGCACGCGATATATCTTTTCTTGCCTTAAATCATGTACAAATGACAAGGTCTTTCTTCAAAACTTTCGAAAATAGCACACATGCAATCTGAAAACACCTTATTCTTCAAAAACTCTTCTTTTATTGGGTGGTCTCATTAAAAACCCTCCTTAGGGAAAAAAGAGTGCCCCCTTGAAACTGTTTTAACAGAGACATTGTAATTTAACATTTGTGTTTGTCTTTACTTACAAAGCTCTTAACTATAGTACAACTTCAGGTGTGTGGCGTTCCAGGTACGAGGGATCGCCCCTCCTTCCAGCGTTTCTAAGCGGTAGGCCCCGTTCCCGAGCGCCTCGGTTATTCTGAACGGTCCAGTCCACTTGGGTGACAATTTATTCTCCATCTCGTACTGATGGGCCTTCCTCATCACCAGATCGCCCTCTCTAAACTGCCTTGGCATCACCTTAGAGTTGTATCTCCGCTCGATCCTCCTCTTCACTGCCTCAGCCTTCAGCCTCGCCTTTTCCCTGACCTCATCCAGCAGATCCAGGTTTAGCCTTCTCTCTTCATTCGAATCTTCCTCTACGAAGTTCTGGAATCTCGGCGAGCTCTCCTGGATCTCCACTGGAATCATGGCGTCACACCCATAGACCAAGCTAAACGGGGTCTCATGGGTTCCTGACTGCTCGGTGGTGTGGTACGCCCAGACTATACAGGGCACCTCCACAACCCAACTTCCCTTGGCTTTCTCAAGCCTTCTCTTCAAACCTCTCAACAACACTCGATTAGCTGATTCCACCTGGCCATTCGTCTGAGGGTGCTCGACGGATGCAAACACTTGTTGAATTCCAACCCCTTCACAAAGCTTCTTCAACAGGTGGCTCGCAAACTGAGTCCCATTATCCGACACCAGGCGCTTAGGCACTCCAAACCGGCACACGATGTTCTTCCATACAAAACCTTCGATCTTGTGTGCGGTGATCTGGGCCACTGGTTCTGCTTCGATCCACTTGGTGAAATACTCAATCGCCACCACCAAGTATTTCATCTGCCTGATCGCCAGCGGGAAAGGTCCCAGTATGTCGATTCCCCAAGTATGAAACGACCAAGGACTATAGATCGACTTCAACTCCTCGGGAGGTGCCTTGTGCCAATCGGCGTGCTGCTGGCATTGTTTGCAGCACTGGGCATACCTCTTGCAATCTTCTCTCATGGATGGCCAATAGTAGCCTGCACGGAGAGTCCTCGCGGCCAGAGCTCGACCCCCGACGTGGCTTCCACATATTCCTTCGTGGAGCTCCGCCATAATTCTCGTGCACTTCTCGCCGTGTATACATTCCAGGAGTGGGTGAGTGAACCCAAACCTGTACAGATCGCCATCAATCAATGTGTACTTGCTGGAATTTTTCTTTACCTTCCTAGCTTCTGTTGGATCCAGCGGGAGGAGGCCATCTGCCAAGCACCGCTTGTACTGTGTTATCCAAGTGTCTGGCTCATGGGCGGCGCAAACCTGCATCACATCCACCTTCTCTCCTCGACATGCTCTAATTCTCGGCGATCTCAGAGTTTCTTGCGCCAAAGACTTATGGCTTCTCGCTGCTCTCTCCGTCGACTTGCTTATCTGAAGGACCAGGTGATCTGCTACAAATGCCCTCGGCGTCTTCAGAGTTTCTTGAATCACCGTCCTCTGCCTACCCCCCTTGCCTGAACTGGCGAGCTTAGCAAGCAAGTCAGCTCGGGCATTCTGTTCTCGGGGCACATGTATTACTTCAAAAGAGGCAAAGGAACTCTTCAATTCCTGCACATACGCCAAGTAAGCCGCCATTTGTGGATCTTTAGCCTGGAACTCGCCTGTTACTTGCCCTGTGACTAGCAGCGAATCACTCTTAGCCATCAGCACCCTAGCTCCCATCTCCTTGGCCAGCAGAATCCCGGCGATCAGCGCCTCATACTCTGCTTGATTGTTGCTGGCTTTGAAGGCAAATCTCAACGATTGTTCGATCAGCACGCCGTTGGGTCCTTCCAATATGACTCCAGCACCGCTACCCTGCTGGTTCGACGATCCATCCACCGAGAGTACCCAACGGAAATCATCTCCTTCAACCCGCGTCGCCTCTGATGAGAGCTCGACCACAAAATCTGCAAAGATTTGCCCCTTGATCGGGCCTCGGGGCTCATATTTAATGTCAAATTCTGACAACTCCACTGCCCACTTCACCATTCTTCCCGCAACGTCAGGTTTCTTCAAGACCTTCTGGATGGGCAGGTCAGTCATCACCAGTATTGTGAAGCTGTGGAAGTAGTGGCGCAACCTTCTCGCCGAAAACACCACAGCCAGCGCAGCCTTCTCCAAGGCCTGATATCTCGTTTCTGGGCCCTGCAACACCTTGCTCACAAAATAAATAGGCTTCTGAGCCTGATCTTGATCCTGGGCGAGCACCGCACTCACCGCCCTCTCAGTCACAGCGAAATACAACCTGAGAGGGATTCCCGCCAGCGGTTTGCACAGAACCGGCGGGCTCGCCAGATACTCCTTCAGCTTGACGAAAGCTTCCTCACACTCTTTCGTACAAGCGAACTTGTTATTGCGCCGCAGACACTGAAAATAGGGATGCCCCTTTTCTCCGCTAGCTGACACGAAGCGAGATAGGGCTGCCATCCGACCTGTTAGCTGCTGGACTTCTTTCACTGTAGCCGAGCTTCTCATTGCCAAGATGGCGGCACACTTGTCTGGGTTAGCTTCTATTCCCCTTTCAGTCAAGAGAAAACCCAAAAATTTTCCAGCCTCCACGCCGAAAATGCATTTCTCCGGGTTGAGCTTCAACTTGAACTTGGCGATCGTCGTGAACAATTCTTCCAAGTCTGCAACGTGCTTGCTCTTCTCCTGCGAGGTCACGACCATGTCATCGACGTAGGCTTGCACGTTCCTTCCCAGCATTGGTGCAAGTACTCGATCCATCAACCTCTGGTACGTGGCCCCCGCGTTCTTCAGCCCAAACGGCATCACCTTATAGCAGTAGCACGACCTCTCCGTCATGAAGGCTGTCTTTTCTTCATCCATGGGATGCATCTTGATCTGATTATAGCCCGAGAAGGCATCCAGGAAACTCAGCAGCTTGCACCCTGCAGCACTATCAACCAGGGCATCAATGCTTGGTAAAGGATACGAATCCTTTGGGCAAGCTTTATTCAGATCGGTGAAATCGACGCACATGCGCCATTTCCCGTTACTCTTCTTCACCAGTACGACATTTGCCAACCATTCAGGGTACTGGACTTCCCTGATGTGGCCTGCAGCGAGGAGTTTCTGGGTTTCGTCCCTGATCGCCTGCCTCCTCTCCTTGTTGAATTTTCTTCTCCTTTGTCGCACCGGTCTCACCATGTTGTCCATCGCCAGATGATGGCACAAGAAGTCGGGATCGATCCCGGGCATGTCCGAAGCAGACCAAGCAAACGCGTCCAGATGCCGCTCAATCACCTTGGCGATCTGGTCCTGGAGATCGACCTCCAGGGATCTTCCGAGCTTGAAGATTTTCCCTCCGATCTCCTTCTCGAGCCACTGCTCAACAGGTTTGGGCCTGGATTCTCTGGCGATCACCGCCCTGGCGATTCCCTGTTCCCTTGCTTCCTCAGGGCGATTCCGTGCCTCTTCCTCCTCCAGGCCAGCATTCCTCTCCCCCAGCTCAGCATCCACCATTTCCACGTCTCTCCCGGCGGCCTCCTCTGTTACCGGCGGTCTGGGCTTCACACCGGGAGGTGGGGTGGTCGTTACATAGCTCACTGATCTTTTGTTTTTCAGGCTATTCTCATAGCACCTTTTCGCCTCTTTCTGATCAGACTTAATCGTGATCACCACCCCTTCCATGGACGGCAACTTCACCTTCATGTGCCGAGTCGACGGAATGGCACCTATCCTGTTAAGAGTGGGCCTTCCCAACAGGATGTTATACGCTGAGGGGGCGTTTACGATGAGGTACTTGATTTTCTCCGTCCTCGACCCAGCCTCATCTGTGAACGTGGTTCTCAGCTCGATGTACCCCCTGACCTCCACCTGGAACCCATATAAGCACCCTCCATAGGGCCTTAGCTGGTCAAGGGGTAATTCCAGCTGCGTGAAAGTCGGCCAGAACATCACGTCTGCCGAGCTTCCTTGGTCCACCAGAACTCTGTGGACCTTCCTTCCCGCCGTGATCAGCGAAATAACTATGGGATCGTTGTCATGAGGCACAACGTCCCGAAGATCCTGCTTTGTGAACGTGATGTCCACTTCCGGCGAGTGATCTTCAAACATGTCCACTGCCATCACCGATCGCGCATACTTTTTCCTCTGCGATGCGGTGCATCCACCACCTGAGAAACCCCCTGCAATGGTGTGGATCTCCCCATGGATAGGCATCTCGTGTTGCTGGGCTTCTCCACCTGCTGGCTGGGAACTCGACGCTCCCCCCGTCCTTCTATCCAGCAGATAGTCATTTAGGAACCCGCTCTTAACCAGATCGTCGAGCTGGTATCCTAAAGACAAACACGAGTCCAGGTTGTGGCCAAAGCACTGGTGGAACTCGCACCAGGCGTCCGGCTTTGACCCCAGCACCTTGTCGCCCACCTTCTCGGGCGCCTTCAACCTAGCAGATATGTTAGGGATAGCGATCAGGTCCGCTAGTCCCATGACGAATTTGTGCTTAGGCGGGCGATTGTATTCCCGGCATGCTGGTTGTTGGCGTGCTGGTTGTTGGCGCGCTTGGCTTCTTCCCTTATTCCTCCTATCGTAAGGATAGCGAGTCCTTTGGTCTTTTCTGGCCGCCGCCGCCGTTTCCAGCACCCTCTGTGGCTGGATCCTGGTCTGGGCGCGTGGCCTGGCGGGAGCCACGCTGCCTCTCTTCTCGGCGACTTCACTCTCGTCGGCGATGTGGGCCACCGCAAGTCGCCTGACTTCTGCAAACGTCGCTGGATGAGCCCTGATCAAGGCCTCGCAGAATGGCCCTGGCTGCATGCCCTTCTTGAAGGCATAGACCAGCATCTCTTCATCCTTGGCTGGCGATCTGACCATCTGCGCTCCGAAGCGATTGAGGTAGTCTCTGAGGGACTCCCCATGGTACTGCCTTATATCAAACAGATCATAGGACACCCTGGGCGGTGCCTTATTCACAATGTACTGCTCGACAAAGATTTTCGAGAATTGTTGAAAATTTGTTATGTGGCCATTAGGCAGGCTCACAAACCACTCCATCGTCGTTCCCTGGAGTGTGCTCACGAACATCTTGCAGTAGACGGCGTCTGACCCTCCCGACAGCATCATCTGCGTGTGGAACGTGGTCAGATGAGCCTCTGGATCCTCCACGCCGGTAAAAATAGCTTTAACCGGAACCACGCTCATGGGAATTGGCGTGTCGGTAATCGCTTGAACAAAAGGCATCGGGAAAACACGAGGTGGCGTCGACGGTGTCACCTCTTCAGCAGAGGAACGTCCCTGCTGCTCCTGAAGAGCTCGACGCAGCTCCTCAGTTACCTTGCTGAGCTCCTCGTTCCTGGCGCGAGAGGCGACCAGGTCCTCATGTATCCTCGCCTGCTCTACGCGCGAGGCTTCCACAGTTGCCTGCAACGAGCGCATCATCTCTGCCATCTGCGCCATGGTCATGGCGGCGTCGCCTTCAGCAGCGACAGGAGCCACGGGACTGGAACGATTGCTTCTCATCTTTCTCATTAACTTCAGTGAACCACAGGAATACAGCGAACAACACCTCAACCACGATCGAATCAGCGATCAATCGGAGAAAACTCAAGAAACTGCGCAAGAACTCAAGAACACCGCAAACCTTCGCAGAAAACCACAAAAGAACTCGAACTTCCACCAAACAGATTGCGCGCAAGCAACAAAAGACCTCACTCCACCGATTGAAAACCAAACAGACGGTGCAAAACGCAAACTCACCGAACGAAACTCAAAGAAACCGCGAACGACGGTTGCACCAGCACACAACCGCGCAGAAAACCTCGAAAACTTCCACGAACTCACGCTGTGGATGGGAGCAAGTTTTACACAGCCCCACGGTGGGCGCCTGATGATCCTGCCTGTTGACCGGAGCGCTGGAGAATGCCTCATCAACGGATCGACGTGCGCACCGCCTCTCACCTTCGTTCCTCTCCGGGATCTGCTTCAAGAACCTGCAAAGAAACGATACGGCGCCGCTGCGGCCGATCGCACTCCGACGCTCAAGTCAGTGACGGTATCACCAAAAACTGATAGAACTAGAACCGTGCAAATCCTCTCTCACAAACAGCTCTGTCACTCGCAAGCGTAAAGTGTATGAACTGAACGTGCGTACCTCAGAAAGTCTGTTAAGAACTCTTATATACCTGGTGGTTTTCTCTCTCCTGGCAGTTACAGACTTGGACACGTGGCTCGCATCCAACTGTACACGTGCCACCATCTGGAGGCTCCCTGACTTGGCGCCGCTTCTGCTCTCATTTTGGCTAAGTTACTTATGCATGGTACTGCCCAGTGCATAGCTAACTTAGGAGTGCGATCTCTACTGGAACTGGCGAGTTAGGGCCTTCATACACCCTCCCTGTGGTCTCGCCGGCCGCCTTCATAATCTGCTTCTCCTCCATCTTCGGCGATGTGCTTGTTCTGGCGATCTCCGACTGCTTGGTCGCCTGGGTCTGCATCTGGCGACTTGATCTTTAACCTGGCGATCGCCTATTCTGGTAAACTGGAAGTCGGAACACGCCAGCTTAACAACTGGCGACTACGCGTGCCCCCCGACTTCCTTCCCTTCTTGCCAACCTGGCGCCTTGTCAACACGCCTTCACTGTAGCAGGATGCCACGTCATCATACCCGACCACCAGGGCGGTACACTTCTTCTTCTCGCTCTTCGAATTTCTCCTGCCATTTTAACTTGCAAAGATTTCCAACTTGCTCTTTTACTTACTTTTCATCCACCCCGAGGCACTTACTGCCAAAGGTATTGCTAGCCTCGTCATCACTTAAGATGAAAAGGGGTCTCGTCTCTTCTATGGCCTCGACATCGCTCAAGGGCGAGGGAGGACTTATCTTACCTGCACTGGGTGTCCACACTCGAGGAGAGACCCGCTAAACGCGAGGTCGTATCGTCCTCAGCATGTCTAAACACTCAGGAGAAAAGTCGTGTTTTGGTGCCCACGCCCGTGAAGAGGCCTATTACAATAGCGCCGTATCGTCCACGGGGTGTCTAACCACCAAGGCAACTTAACCCTTATCTCTGCGCGCTTGGTGCCCACGCCTGAGGAGAGGCCTGCCCGAGGGTAGTGTCGTTTCGTCCTCGTGGTGTCTGAAAACACCAAGGTGATCATTGTTCTTGGTGCCCACACCCAGGGAGAGGCGTGTTTGAAACATCGTCGTATCGTCCCTGGTGTGTCTAAACACCAAGATGGCCAGGGATTTTGGTGATTACGCCCAAGGAGAAGGTTTCCCGAATGATGGCGCTTCTCTTTAACTGCGTGTATCTGCACCAAGTGACCTGGTTCTCCATTGCTCCGAAACTTCTCACTGTCTGACGCCCACGCTCGAAGGAAGCGCCCCTTGCCACTTCCTTGCGAGGTGCCTACACATCAGACACCGGGGCTAGCTATTCTTACCTGAGGAGGGGGCGTCCTGAAGGAATCCCTTAACCCCTGCTCAGGGACTAGACTCCCGGATTTTAACTTATATTGAGCGTACCTTTTGACTTGATGCCCGCGCATGAGCGTGTGCTCCCGTTGCTTGCTTCATTTTCGATGCCCGCTCCCTTATCTGGCGATGCCTTCGCCTGGCGACGCCTACGCCTGGCGACACCTACGCCTGGCGACGCCTATGCCTGGCGACGCCTTGAGCCTTTGTTTTTTGTTTCTTAATCTTTGCCCTTACATTGTGTGAGGGGGAAAAGCTGAGACAAAGTTTTCTTGAACTTCTTTTTTACTTGGGTGACCTCATTAAAAAACCCCCGAGAGGGAAAAAGAGTGTCCCCTTTACAACTGTGTGCTTCCTAGTGCCTTTCAACTGAAATAAAATTTTAAATTGGCTGCATTCCAGCTGCGTGGAATGGGGCCTCCTTCTAGAGTTTCTAGCTTGTACGAACCGTTTCCCTTGGCTTCGGTTATTCTGAAGGGTCTGGTCCACTTGGAAGACAATTTGTTCTCCAACTCATAAGGATGATCCTTCCTCATGACCAGGTCGCCATCTTAGAATTGACGCGGCTTCACCTTAGAGCTGTACTGATGCTCCACTCTTCTCTTTACGACTTCAGCCTTTATCCTTGCCTCCTCTCTGGCCTCGTCTATTAGGTCTAGATTCACCTTTCTTTCTTCGTTGGATTCTTCTGCCACAAAGCTTAGGAAACGCGGGGAACTCTCGTGGATCTCCACTGGGATCATAGCTTCTGACCCATATACCAAACTGAAAGGCGTCTCCATGGTGGAAGATTGAGGCGTGGTGTGGTAAGCCCACACGATCCTTGGTACTTCTTCTGCCCACGTCCCTTTAGCTTTCTCAAGCCTTCGCTTTAATCCCCTCAGCAAAATTCTATTTGCTGACTCTACCTACCCATTCGTCTGGGGGTGTTCGACTGATGCAAACACATGCTTGATTCCTATCTCTGCACACAGCTTCCCCAACTGTTGGCTTGCAAACTGAGTGCCATTATCTGAGATGAGACGCCTTGGCACCCCGAAGCGACACACGATGTTCTTCCAAACAAAGTGTTGTACCTTATGTGCAGTGATCTGTGCCACTGGTTCTACCTCTATCCACTTCGTGAAGTACTCGATGGCGACTATCAAATACTTCATATGCCTTATCGCCAGAGGGAAAGGCCCCAGAATGTCGATCCCCCATGTGTGGAAAGGCAACGGGCTATAAATCGACCTTAGCTCTTCTGGAGGCACCTTGTGCCAGTCAGCGTCCATCTGACACTGCTTACATCGCTGGGCATATCTCACACAGTCTTCCCTCACTGATGGCCAATAAAACCCTGCGCGAATCACCTTAGAAGCTAGTGATCTTCCCCCTACGTGGCTTCCACAAATCCCCTCGTGGAGTTCCGACATGATCCTCGTACACTCGTCGCCACTCACACATGTCATGATTGGGTGCGTGAACCCATGCCTAAATAGCACCCCATCAATGAGAGTTGATCCTGCCTGTTGACCAAAACGTTGGAACTTTGCCTCGTCAAACTTGGATCGACGTGTGCGCCGCGTCAACCTCCGTCCTTCACGCGATCTACCTCAAGAACCTGCAAAAGAACAGAGCGGCGCCGCTGCGGCCGATCGCACTCCAACGCCCAAGTCAGTGACTGAACCACCAAATACTTCAAAAGCAACACTCAAGAATTCTCAAGGAATCGTGAACCAGTTCTCCCTCAGTATACTCAAGAACTCGCAAGCGTAAAGAAGACAATCTGAACGTGCGTACCTCAGAAGTTCGTTGGGAAACCCTTATATACCTGGGCACTTTCTCTCTCCTGGCAGTTACACACCTGGACACGTGGCTCGCATCCAGCCGTACACGTGCCATCATCTGGAGCCTCCTTGACTTGGGCGCTGCTTCTGACTCTCCTTTGGCTAAGTTACTTATGCATGATACTACTCAGTGCATAGCTGTCCTGGAGTGCGATCTCTACTGGATTGGCGAGCTAGGGCGCCTTCGTACACACCTTCCCTGTGGTCTCGCCGGCCGCCTTCATAATCTGCACCACCTTCATCTCTGGCGATGTGCTTGCTCTGGCGATCTCCAATCACTAGGTCGCCTGAGTTTACATCTGGCGACTTCATCTTTAACCCGGTGACCGCCGGTTCTGGTGTGCTGGAGATCGGAGCATGCCAACTTAATAACTGGCGACTTCACGAGCCCCCCGACTTCCTTCCCTTCTGCCAACCTGGCGTCTCGTCAACACGCCTATACCGTAGCTTGGTGCCACGTCATCACTTCCGACCACCAGGGCGGTACACAAGCCCCCTAGTCTTAAGCGAAGACTTGTCCAGCGAAAAGACTAAAGGAGTCACGTCAATACCGATCTACGTGGCGCTGGCGCAGAATTCCAAGCGGTTGTACTTTCTGCTTTCCTGACGCTCCACCAAACACTCCTCCCATCGCTCGACACGTGGCTTCATCAACGGTTACCTTCAATTGTCGTTTGCGCTTCCCAAACCCATTCGAAAAAACCCTTAAACCCATTTCTCTTCACTGTTCCATCACTTCTTCGTCTTCTCAGACTCTTCAACTTTCTTCTGCAAAAGCTCTCGACGTTCTTCAACCTCCTGAATCACCAACTTCCTTCATCACTCTTCCGATCACAAAAAGGTACTTCCTTTACTTCTTCTGTTGGTTTTTTCTGCATTTTAACCGATTCGCATCATCCTTTAACTATCTGGTGCATACGTTGTGGGTTGTTTTTTCTATTTCTCCGTTCTCGTAACTTAGGGCTTCGTCTTCGTTACAACGAACCTTCGTTCGTTCGTTTTTCACCCCTCTTTCATGATCGAGTCAGCCTCTGCAAACCCTTATCACCTTTTCTTTTCTTCTTCCTTTGCAGTTTCCGCGATGGCTCGCTCAAAGATCACCCCAAATCCTCATCCCTCGTCACGAAACCCTCCATCTCAAGCACACAACCAACCGCGAGCACCTGGTGCTTCTTCTTCCCAGGCTGAGAGACCTGCACCCTCCCGCTCTAACCTGGCTCAGGCTACTCCACCTGTCGCCGGAGGAGCCTCCGTTCCTTCCCCAGACTTCAAAAAACTATACCCATGGGCCACCCCGACCTTGCTGAAGGAAACTTCCTCAGTAAACTCTGCTGGGGCAGTTCTTCGTTTGAAAAAAGGGGAGGAGCCTCACCTATCGTTCCACAAGGAGCACGACGACAAGATGATGGTGCTACCTTGCCCCCCCAACTTGCCAGTGTGCGTCGACGACAAAGGGAACACCGGCGGGTTGTTCTGCTTCATATACACCACCCTGTTCAAGAAGGTGAAACTTAGGTTTCCCTTCACTCGTTTCGAAAGAGAGCTACTTACCGAGCTCGACGTCGCCGCCTCCCAGCTCCATCCCAACAGTTGGGCGTTCGTGCGGGCATTCCAGATTATGTGCGACCACCTGGGGCTGCCAGCGTCAGTGGACGTCTTTCTTTTCCTCTTCGAAGCCAAACACCTAGGAGATCGCCTGTGGGTGAGTTTGAACGGGATTGTTGGGAGGTCGATCCTCTCTATCTTCCAGCAATCCTACAAAGACTGGAAGGGCAAGTTCGTCCAGGTGCGCCCGAACGACAAGGACGCCTCACTGCTCGACGGTTTCCCCTTGTATTGGGTAGACAAGGGGAACAAAGAGTCCAAAGGCAGCTTTAGGAGGCCAAGGAGTCCTGATAGCATGGGTGCTTTGGACAAGGATCTATGCTTCTTCTGGAAGAGTGTGGCAGACGCCAACATTACTTTCCTCACTACTACACTCATCTCCTACGAGTTCTTCGAAGATCAACTTAAAGTTCGCATAGGTTAGAACTCACCTCAACGTCTAAGTCTTTACTTTGACATTATCTCTGTTAACTGTTTCTGGGCGTCTTGTGCGTTGTGCACAAGACTTTGGTTTTATTTTCTGCACCACTGATCTGCTTTCTGCTGCATACTGACTTATGCGTTTATTTTTCTGCTGCATACTAAGTTCGCATTGCTTTCTGCTTTCTAAGCCTTTTCAAGAGGGAGGGGATGATGGAGGAAGGCCCAAGCTCACCACACTATGAAAGCCAAGCTTCCAAGACCAAGACCGTCTAGCCTTCACAAAGAAGCGTCTAGCCTTCCAAAAGGAGCGTCTAGCCTCACAAGGAGCGTCTAGCCTCACAAAGGGAGCGTCTAGCTATGTTGAGGAGCGTCTAGGCCAAGACTACATGAGGAGCATCTATGAAGAGTCCTAGACCGTCTAGCTTCACACACACAAGGGCCAAAGCTACGGTTTGGGAGAGAAAAGGCTTTGTTGCATAAAAGGCCCATTAGGGGTACTTAGTAAGATAGGTAGTGTAGAAAGAACTTTGTGAAGGAAACCTTCTAGAACCTAGGGTTGTGTGGCCGGTCATTGCATGGCACATGGCTTAGAATTTAGATTTAATTTTGGTTTTCTTTTCCTTAGAAATGTAGCTTAACATTTAAGCCCAAATAGCCTATAAATAGGAAGGCTATCTCTTTGTATTGGACAAGTTTATTTGAGTATTGTTATGCTGCCCATTTTGTGCACTAGCTATACTTCTCCTAGAAATCTAGGCTATAAACTTCACTCCCTTCACCTTTCTTCATAGAGCTGGCCGAACCTCTCTAATTCATACTCATCATGCACCTTCAAAGCCATCACAACTCCTAGGAGGGCTTTGTTTCACTCACCCATTGCTTCCGCATCCATTTTACTACTTTGATTCAAGAAGAACACATGAAATGCCATCATTTGGTATCATGAGCTATTGGTTCTTCAAGATGAGTAGCTTGTCTTTTTAATTTCAGTTCTTCTTTATTTTCATCTTTGTCATTTCAATTCCTTACTTGTCTTGCTGTTTTTATATTTTAATTTGTTCTTGGTGTGCTTTGTGGAAGATCCAACCCAAGCACTCTTGTTCATTTGATCTTGAACAAGTTCTTGTGCAATTTGTGATAGGATTCCATACACCTTTGCGTTGCTATTTTGTTTTAGGCTTTGAGTCTTTATTGCTTTCATTATTTTGCTTCATATTATGCTTTGAGTCTTTAATTTTCTGAATCTATACATGTTTTGTCAAGTCATGTTCATCCATATTGTCATCAATTCTTAGTAGTCCTTTTTTTGGCTTGATTGTTTCTTGTTTTGGGTCTCTTTATATTGCTTTAATCTGCTGTTATTTTGATCCTTTGGTGCTTTTTATTTTTAGTTTGAGTTCATAATTGTGTCTTAGTTCATACACAATTTCCATTCTCACATTTTCCATTGTGTTAATTTTGGTTATCTTGCTGTTTTCTTCCAGTTTTCCAGTTTTCCCCTGTATCACCTCTCTGTTCTGGGCTGTTTTGTTTAACAAAATTTTTCCACCCATAGGAAAATTCTGAATTTCTGGAAAATGCAAGTTTAAGGTGTTATAGAAAAGACAAAAAAAGAATGAGGTCAAAAGGAGCAACAGAAAAAAAATGATAAATCTCACAAAATCAGAGTGCAAATCTTGAGCGTTACAGCTGGCCTAACTGCACACCAAATTTGCAAAAATTATTAAAAAAAAATGGTGCATGCGTTTTAGGTGATTCCAAAGCCAAAATTTAGCTAAGATCCTGAATTTTCTTGTATCCAAATTTCAGAAACAAATCTTACAATTACAGCTCAGCATAAATCGGGGAACAAAACTGTTTTCTGGCCCACAACATTTTCCAGTGGTGCTGTTTTTTTATTTGGTCATCTAATCTAGTGCTTTTCTTTAGGAATTCCTTTTGTGTGCCAACTTTTATTGAGTACCTTTAATTGTTTGCTTTAATTCCTTGAATCTCTTTCTAAGTTGTCATATTATAAATCCTTTTGGTGGTACTGTTTTCTTTCAATTAAATTTGTTTCTTGCTTTTGTTTCTTGACCTCTCTTTTGTGGGTGCTGGAAATTAATTCTCTCTTGGTGCTTATGTGCATGGAATTTGACTTGGTTTAAGGTTAAGCTCTTGTGAATAGGTGCTGGAAATTGGAGAATTAAAGCCAACTTTCTAAGGAGGAGTCAAAGCTAAGGCGAAACAAGCATCTTGAAAACAAACACTACAAACACCTAGAAGATCAACAATCAAGACAACAAAGAAAGTGCACTAACCAAAAAGAGGAACAACAAAGGGGGTTTTCTTATCTCCTTTACAACTTGGTTTATTGTTAATTACCTCTTTTAAATTACGTTTTAGACGGTGAGTGTGTCTTCAAGGGCTCAAAGTGTCCAAGAAGCCTCACCTAGGGCCGAATAGCATAGTAATTTTGCTTAGTAATTTGTTGCTTGTTTGAACTTGTATTTCTTTTGTTTTGGTAGAAACGTTTTGCATGTTTAGTATTGTTTAATTTTGTGCTATACCGACTAGTTTTGCTGCATATATAGCTTACATAGTTTTCTTGCTTTTTGATTTCTCAACTTCTTGTGTTCTAAGTGTTCTACTAAGAGAAAATTTTGTGTGAAGTCATGGGAGGAAAAGTTTTTGGCAAGGAAAAGGCTTGGTACTTAAGTAGTCCATTGTGACTCACCTCCCTTACCTGGAAAACTCCCTTCTCTAACTTTCCTAAACTTTCTCCAAGTAAAACACCTATATACACAAAGTTTTAGCCATGTCTTCTTCCTCTCACTCTCCAAAGTCTATAGAAAGTGAAGTAAAATCTTTGAAAACTCTTTTAAAAGAAGTATCCCAAGCGGTACAATTGATCTCTTTTAGACAATTGGAGAATGAGAACAAAATCAATGAGTTGGCTAAAGCTCAAGAAGAGAAATCCCAAAAATCTCAAAAATCAAAAAAAACAAATACTCATGCATCACAAAGTATTGCAACTCTAGGGGAGGGAAGCCTTAGAATTAATGATTACTATCAACCACCCCCTAGAAGAACTAGACAAAGGGAGCAAGAGAGCCCAAAGGAAGTAAGGGTAGACCTACCCCATTTCTATGGTAAGGAAGACGTAGAGGCCTACCTAGATTGGGAGATGAAAGTAGAGCAACTCTTTGCTTGCCATAGGGTGAGTGAAGAGAGAAAGGTACCCTTAGCAACCCTTAGTTTCCAAGGCAATGCAATGTATTGGTGGACCTCTCTCGAAAGAGATAGACGTCTTCATAGGGAACCTTCCATTACATATTGGAATGACCTTAGGGGAGCCCTAAGACGTCGCCACATACCTTCCTACTACCATAGGGAGTTGATGGACAAGCTCCAAAGACTCCAACAAAAGAGCCTAAGTGTGGAAGAGTATAGGCAGAAAATGGAGCTTTACATGATGAGAGCATCCATTAGAGAGGAAGAAACCACCACCATATCTAGGTTTCTAAGTGGGCTCAACCTTGAGATAAGAGATAGAGTAGAACTATTACCCTATCAAGACTTGAATGATTTGGTTCAACTTTGCATTAAAGTTGAACAACAAAATTTGCGCAAAACTTCAAGTCAAAGGGTGGGTTCTTACTCCAACTCTTATCCAAAGAAAGACTTTAAAAGGGAGGGTAGTACACCTAGAGATGAACCCAAAGAGACTACCAAACCCTTAGTGAAAGATGCCTCCACCCCATACATCCGTACTAGGGACACCAAATGTTTTAAATGTTTTGGAAGAGGGCATGTGCAAGCACAATGTCCAAACCAAAGAGTTTTGTTTTTAAAAGGAGAAAATGAATACACAAGTGGTGAAGATGAACCTAGTACCCAAGAAAAAGGGGAAGGAGAAAGGATAAATCCTTTGGAGGGGGACTTATTGATGATTCAAAGAATCCTCCACAATCAACCTAGTGCATCCATTGAAACACAACGAGAGAACATTTTTCATACTAGATGCAATGTTTTAGAAAATATATGCTCTCTTATTGTGGATGGTGGGTCATGTTGCAATTGTTGTAGCACTAGATTGATTGAAAAATTAAAACTACAAGTAGTTCCTCATCCAAAACCTTACAATTTACAATGGATCAATGAGGATGGAAAACTACGTGTAGACAAACAAGTGGAGATCGAGTTTTCTATAGGCAACTACAAAGACAATGTTTTATGTGATGTAGTACCTATGGAAGCTTGCCACATCTTATTAGGTAGACCATGGCAATTTGATAAGAAAACCACGCATAATGGTCTAACTAACGAGATTTCTTTCATCCACAAGCATAAAAGGTTTGTACTTAGCCCTTTACCACATTTCCAAGTGGTAAAAGACCAAATACAAATGAAACACAAAAGGGATGAAGAAAAAATAGAAAAAGAAAAAAATTTTGGGAAACAAAAGGCATGGGAGAATAGTGTTCCTTCCCACAAGGTCATTCAACAAGTCAAGCATATTGAAAATACCTTTACAAACATGCTTCTTATTGAACAACCTAGCCTTTCCTTTTGTAAAGGAACACTTGCAAGCATGAGCACAAAAGAAAAGTCCTTACAAGAAGCTTGCATAGATCAAGAAGGAGAACTCATGAGACAAAAGAAAGTTGATCAAACGCTAGAGCTTTTAAGAGGAAAACTTTTGTCACCCATGAGAAAAGAGGTTCAAAGACATTACTTTAAGTACAACTCATGTTTTCAAACTACACCTAAAGTAAAGTCTCATGAACTCTATACTCCTTCACCTTTTGCAAATAATCCTTGGGAAGATACAAATTTCATTTTAAAACTCCCTAGGACAACAAAAGGTTTTAATTTAATCTTCATGGTTATGGATAAACTCTTCTCTAGAGAAGTGATACATCTTCATGGTTTATTTTCAAGCATAGTATTGAATAGAGCTCCAACTTTCGCAAACCATGATTTGAGGATTTCCTTTGGAAAACTTGCAACTAAGTTGCACACTTTAAATGCTTATCATCCTCAAACACATGGTCAAAATATTTTTGAAAATATAGCTCTTTCTATTATGCCTAGAATAATCATGAAGTGCACACACAATCTTAGAGATGAGCAAACATACCATCAAGTAGTTCACAAAACTACTTCTATTTTTAAAGTTATGTGTGTGCTCAATCATCTTTCTTCTTTTAAGTTGTTACCATCTCCTATAGGATTTATGCCTCAAGAGAAGGTATCCACAAATGACCATTTTAAAATACAAAAGATGATTAGAGGCCACACACAACCCTTAAAAGAGAAATCTTGTCCAAGGTTGCCAACACCAAAAGACAAACAACAATGGCAACCTAGTAAAATTAATTTGCAAACTAACACCTATGCTTTATTTGATTATTTCTATAGGTGGACGTTTGATCCAGGAGGACAAGCTTTGAAGAAACAAGATGCTGCTATCCGAGATCAAGCCTGAAGATCTGAGGATAGATCTTCTCAAAAGAAGGAGGAGATGATGGACACCATCCAGCCACAACCATTCCCCTAAGCAAAAGCATTGGATTTGAGGACAAATCCTTTTCAAGAGGGAGGGGATGATGGAGGAAGGCCCAAGCTCACCACACTATGAAAGCCAAGCTTCCAAGACCAAGACCGTCTAGCCTTCACAAAGAAGCGTCTAGCCTTCCAAAAGGAGCGTCTAGCCTCACAAGGAGCGTCTAGCCTCACAAAGGGAGCGTCTAGCTATGTTGAGGAGCGTCTAGGCCAAGACTACACGAGGAGCATCTATGAAGAGTCCTAGACCGTCTAGCTTCACACACACAAGGGCCAAAGCTACGGTTTGGGAGAGAAAAGGCTTTGTTGCATAAAAGGCCCATTAGGGGTACTTAGTAAGATAGGTAGTGTAGAAAGAACTTTGTGAAGGAAACCTTCTAGAACCTAGGGTTGTGTGGCCGGTCATTGCATGGCACATGGCTTAGAATTTAGATTTAATTTTGGTTTTCTTTTCCTTAGAAATGTAGCTTAACATTTAAGCCCAAATAGCCTATAAATAGGAAGGCTATCTCTTTGTATTGGACAAGTTTATTTGAGTATTGTTATGCTGCCCATTTTGTGCACTAGCTATACTTCTCCTAGAAATCTAGGCTATAAACTTCACTCCCTTCACCTTTCTTCATAGAGCTGGCCGAACCTCTCTAATTCATACTCATCATGCACCTTCAAAGCCATCACAACTCCTAGGAGGGCTTTGTTTCACTCACCCATTGCTTCCGCATCCATTTTACTACTTTGATTCAAGAAGAACACATGAAATGCCATCACTAACACTCGCCGAAATCGACCACTCTCGAGTAGAAGATGCCATGAGCACCGAGCTCCGGGTGGCGCGCAAGGAGGCCACCGATCTACGCCATAAGGTGCAGCTCTTGGCTCAAGAGAAGATTGAGCTGGAGAGCAAGCTAGTACCTTATCGCGTCAAAGTGGCTGACTTGGAGGCCTTGATCAAAGCTGACACCGCCAAGGTGAAGAACCTCGAGAAAAGGTCAGCCGATCGGGAGGTCTTCTTGGGGAAGGTGGAGAAAGAGAGAGACGACACC
Organism: Phaseolus vulgaris; assembly: GCF_000499845.2. Taxonomy (NCBI): domain Eukaryota; kingdom Viridiplantae; phylum Streptophyta; class Magnoliopsida; order Fabales; family Fabaceae; genus Phaseolus; species Phaseolus vulgaris. Next base: position 25,267,958 of record NC_023749.2, read on the forward strand.
GTGGCCAAGCTCGCTGAAGCCAACGAAGAAAACGGGAAGATCGCCGCTGAACTGGGCCAGGTGCAGGCAGAATCCAAGAAGGTTGCTGAAGACCTTCTTCAAGCTCGGGAAACCATTGAAGAACTCAAGAAGCAAGCTGAAGAGCTGAAGCAGCAGAACGAGGGGCTAAAGAAACAGATCGAAGAACTTGATTTGAGCTCTGCCCAGATTCTCGCTGCTGGATTCGAGGCCGCCCGGGAACAGTTCGCCTGCCTGTACCCCGATTTAGATCTTACCATGGTGTCTCTTAACAATGAGGTGGTGGACGGGAAGGTTGTTCCTGCTGAAGATTGATTGATTCCCTCCATCCACTACTTTTATGCTTTCTCCTTACATATGATTGTAATAGACTTTCCCCTTTTCTGTATATGTACCTGGAACTGATGTTTACTTGATGATAAAGTCTTTGTATTCTTCTTGTAACTTCTCTGTCTGCTTTATCTCTTCTTGTATAATTTTCTTCAAGAAATTAACTTAGCAATTTCGTAAGCGCGATTATATACTTAACTGCTTCGAACCACTGACTTTCGAATAACAATCACTTCTAACAACTTGTAATCTCAAGGCAATGAACCTTAGCGTAAAATCGCTCTTCAAATAACAAACTTCAACTCAACTAACGGCTTAAGACACCGCTCATCGGATCTGCCTTATCAAAACAGGTCTTTGAATTTCTTGCCATTGCTTGAATTTCTCCTGGTCGCCAAATACTCTTGACAATATTAGCTTCCTCCTGCTTTCATAACTTGGCCATTGTTCCTTTATCTGGGGGCAGAGGCGCCTTTCGGATCCTTCTCTACCTCCCTGAGCTTCAGAACAAAAGACCGGGTGGCTAGGCGTTCTCTTCAAACCTACCTTAGCCACCCTCCAAACTTCTTCCACCCTTCACACCATACCTGAGCTCGTTCGAGACGAGAAGGATTTTATCTTGCCTGAACTCGCTCATCGGCGAGAAGGTCTTTAACTCGCCTGAACTCGCTCATAGGCGAGAAGGTCTTTAACTCGCCTGAACTCGCTCGTCGGCGAGAAGGTCTTTAACTCGTTCCTCTACATTGCCCCAGGGTTTACATCTTCTCTTCCCCAGAAACACTGAGGACTTTTCACTGGTGCCTCTACATTGCCCCAGGGGTTACATCTTCTCTCCCCCAGAAACACTGAGGAATTTTTGTTGGTGCCTCGACATTGCCCCAGAGGCTACATCTTCTCTCCTCTGAAAGCACTGAGGACTTTTTACTGGTGCCTCTACATTGCCCCAGAGGCTACATCTTCTCTCCTCTAGAAACACTGAGGACTTTTCACTGGTGCCTCTACATTGCCCCAGGGGTTACATCTTCTTCCCCCCAGAAACACTGAGGACTTTTCACTCTTCCTCACCTGCACTCGCTCGACGGCGAGGAGGTCTTTATCTCGCCTCAGAACGCGCGAGGGCGTTGAGGTCTTTTAACTGGTGCCTCCGATCGCCGAAAGACGATGAGGACTTTAGCTTTAACTGATGCCTCCGATCGCCGAAAGACGATGAGGACTTTAACTTTTTAGAAAGCATGCAATATATCTTTAACTTGCCTTAAATCACATACAAGTGACAAGGTCTTTCTTCAAACTTTTGGAAAACAACCAGCACGCAATCTAAAACAACTTTGAAAACTCTTCTTTATTGGGTGGCCTCATTAAAAACCCTCCTTAGGGAAAAAAGAGTGCCCCCTTCAAACTGTTTTAACAGAGACATTGTAATATAACTTCGTGTTTGTATTTACTTACAAAGTTCTTAACTGTAATATAACTTGAGGTGCGTGGCGTTCCAAGTGCGAGGAATCGCCCCTCCTTCCAATGTTTCTAAGCGGTAGGCGCCGTTCCCGAGCGCCTCGGTTATTCTGAACAGTCCCGTCCACTTAGGCGACAACTTATTCTCCATCTCGTACTGGTGGGCTTTCCTCATCACCAGGTCGCCCTCTCTGAACTGTCTCGGCATCACCTTCGAGTTATATCTTCGTTCAATCCTTCTCTTTACTGCCTCAGCTTTTAATCTCGCCTCTTCCCTGACCTCATCCAATAAGTCCAGGTTCAACCTTCTCTCCTCATTCGAGTCTTCCTCCACGAAGTTCTGGAATCTCGGCGAGCTCTCCTGGATCTCTACTGGAATCATTGCGTCGCACCCATAGACCAAGCTGAACGGGGTCTCATGGGTTCCTGACTGCTCGGTGGTGTGGTACGCCCAAACTATACGGGGTACCTCCTCAGCCCAGCTTCCTTTGGCTTTCTCTAGCCTTCTCTTCAACCCTCTCAGCAGCACCCGATTGGCGGATTCTACTTGGCCATTCGTCTGAGGGTGCTCGACGGATGCAAACACTTGTTGAATTCCCACCCCTTCGCACAGCTTCTTCAATAGGTGACTTGCAAACCGAGTCCCATTGTCCGACACCAGGCGCTTGGGCACACCAAACCGGCACACAATGTTCTTCCACACGAAACCTTCGATCTTGTGTGCTGTGATCTGGGCCACTGGTTCTGCTTCGATCCACTTGGTGAAATATTCGATCGCCACCACCAAGTACTTCATCTGCCTGATCGCCAGCGGGAATGGTCCCAGGATGTCGATTCCCCATGTATGAAACGGCCAAGGGCTATAAATCGACTTCAACTCCTCGGGAGGCGCCTTGTGCCAATCGGCGTGCTGCTGGCATTGCTTGCAGCACTGCGCATATCTCTTGCAATCTTCTCTCATTGTTGGCCAGTAGTAACCTGCACGGAGAGTCCTTGCGGCCAGAGCTCGACCCCCGACGTGGCTTCCGCATATCCCCTCATGGAGCTCTGCCATAATCCTTGTGCATTTCTCGCCATGCACACATTCCAGGAGTGGGTGAGTGAACCCAAACCTGTACAACTCGCCATCAATCATTGTGAACTTGCTAGAATTCTTCTTTATCTTCCTAGCCTCCGTCGGATCCAGCGGGAGAAGGCCATCCGCCAGGCACCGCTTGTACTGTGTTACCCAGGTGTCTGGCTCATGGGTCGTGCAGACCTGCGTCATGTTCACCTTTTCTCCCCGACATGCTCTTATTCTCGGCGATCTCAAGGTTTCTTGCGTCAAAGACCTGTGACTTCTTTCCGCTTTTTCCGTCGACTTGCTTATCTGAAGAACCAGGTGATCTGCTACAAATGCTCTCGGCGTCTTCAGAGTTTCTTGAATCACCGTCCTCTGCCTACCCCCCTTGCCTGAACTGGCGAGCTTAGCTAGCAAGTCAGCTCGGGCATTCTGCTCTCTGGGCACATGCACCACTTCAAAGGAGGCAAAGGAACTCTTCAATTCCTGTACATACTCCAGGTAAGCCGCCATTTGTGGATCTTTAGCCTGGAACTCGCCTATTACTTGCCCCGTGACTAGCAGCGAGTCACTCTTAGCCATCAGGACCCTTGCTCCCATCTCTTTAGCCAGCAAAATCCCGGCGATCAGCGCCTCATATTCTGCTTGATTGTTGCTGGCCTTGAAGGCAAACCTTAAAGATTGTTCGATCAGCACGCCGTTGGGTCCCTCCAAGATGACTCCAGCACCGCTACCCTGCTGGTTCGACGATCCATCCACTGAAAGCACCCAACGAAAGTCGTCCCCTTCAACTCGTGTTGCCTCAGACGAGAGCTCGACCACGAAGTCTGCGAAGATCTGTCCCTTGATCGGACCTCGGGGCTCATACTTAATATCAAACTCCGACAGCTCCACTGCCCACTTCACCATCCTTCTCGCAACGTCGGGCTTCTTCAAGACCTTTTGGATGGGCAGGTCGGTCATCACCAGTATTGTAAAACTGTGGAAATAGTGGCGCAACCTCCTCGCCGAAAATACCACAGCCAGCGCAGCCTTCTCTAGGGCCTGATATCTCGTTTCGGGGCCCTGCAGCACCTTACTAACAAAATAAATAGGCTTCTGAGCCTGATCTTGGTCTTGGGCGAGCACCGCACTCACCGCCCTCTCAGTTACAGCAAAATACAACCTGAGAGGGGTTCCCACCAGCGGTTTGCACAAAACCGGCGGGCTCGCCAGATATTCCTTAAGCTTGACGAAGGCTTCCTTACACTCCTTCGTCCAGGCAAATTTGTTATTGTGCCTTAAACACTGGAAATAGGGATGGCCCTTCTCTCCGCTAGCTGACACGAAGCGAGACAGGGCGGCCATCCGACCTGTAAGCTGTTGTACTTCCTTCACAGTGGCCGGGCTCCTCATCGCCAAGATGGCAGCACACTTGTCCGGGTTGGCTTCTATTCCTCTTTCAGTTAAGAGAAATCCCAGGAACTTCCCAGCCTCCACGCCAAAGATGCACTTCTCAGGATTCAGCCTCAACCTAAACTTGGCGATCGTCGTGAACAACTCCTCCAAGTCCGCAACGTGCTTGCTTTTCTCTGGCGAGGTCACGACCATGTCATCCACATACGCTTGCACATTCCTTCCCAGCAATGGTGCAAGTACTCGATCCATCAACCTCTGGTACGTGGCCCCTGCGTTCTTCAGCCCAAACGGCATCACCTTGTAGCAGTAGCACGATCTCTCGGTCATGAAGGTAGTCTTCTCTTCATCCATGGGATGCATCTTGATCTGGTTATACCCCGAGAAGGCATCCAGAAAACTCAACAACTTACACCCTGCAGCACTATCCACCAGGGCATCTATGCTTGGTAAAGGATATGAGTCCTTTGGGCAAGCCTTATTCAGATCAGTGAAATCGACGCACATGCGCCATTTCCCATTACTCTTCTTTACCAGTACGACATTGGCCAGCCAATCAGGGTACTGCACCTCCCTGATATGGCCTGCAACAAGGAGCTTCTGGGTTTCGTCCCTGATCGCCTGCCTCCTCTTCTCATTGAACTTCCTTCTCCTCTGTCCTACTGGTCTCACCTGGTTGTCCATCGCCAAATGATGGCACAAGAAATCGGGATCGATCCCGGGCAAGTTCGAAGCGGACCATGCAAACGCATCCAGATGTCGCTCTATCACCTTGGCGATCTGGTCCTGGAGCTCGACCTCCAGGGATCTTCCCAGCTTGAAGATCTTTCCTCCGATCTCTCTCTCGAGCCATTGCTCGACGGGTTTTGGCCTGGTTTCTCTGGCGATCACCGCCCTGGCGATTCCCAGTTCCCTCGCTTCCTCAGGGCGATTCCTTGCCTCTTCTTTCTCCAGACCGGCGTTCCCCTCCTCTAGCTCAGCATCCACCATCACCACGTCTCTTCCGGCGGTCTCTTCTATTACCGTCGATCTGGGCTTCACACCAGGAGGCGGGGTGGTTGTTACGTAACTCACAGACCTTTTGTTTTTCAGGCTATTCTCACAGCACTTCTTCGCTTCTTTCTGGTCGGATTTGATGGTGATCACCACCCCCTCCATAGACGGCAACTTCACCTTCATGTGCCGGGTCGACGGTATAGCGCCTATCCTGTTGAGCGTGGGCCTTCCCAACAGAATGTTGTATGCTGAGGGAGCATTTACGACAAGGTATTTGATTTTCTCTGTTCTCGAACCCGCCTCATCTGTAAACGTAGTCCTCAACTCTATGTACCCCCTGACCTCCACCTGGTCACCAGCGAAACCATACAAACACCCTCCATAGGGCCTCAGCTGGTCAAGGGGTAGCTCCAGCTGCGTGAAAGTCGGCCAGAACATCACGTCTGCCGAGCTTCCTTGGTCCACCAGAACCCTGTGGACCTTTCTTCCTGCTGTGATCAACGATATGACTATGGGATCGTTGTCATGAGGCACAACGTCCCGAAGATCTTGCTTGGTGAACGTAATGTCCACATCCGGCGAGTGGTCTTCAAACATATCCACCGTCATCACAGACCTCGCATACCTCTTCCTCTGTGATGCGGTGCATCCACCACCCGAGAAACCCCCTGCAATGGTGTGGATTTCCCCGTGTGTAGGCATCTCGTGCTGCTGAGTCTCTCCACCTGCTGGTTGGGAGCTCGACGCGCCCCCCGTCCTTCTGTCCAGCAGGTAGTCGTTTAGGAACCCGCTCTTGACCAGATCGTCGAGCTGGTATCCTAAAGCCAAGCACGAATCCACGGTGTGGCCAAAGCCCTGGTGAAACTCACACCAGGCATCTGGCTTTGGTCCCAGCACCTTGTCGCCCACCTTCTCGGGCGCTTTCAACCTAGCTGATATATTGGGAATGGCGATCAGGTCCGCCAATCCCATGACAAACTTGTGCTTTGGCGGGCGATTGTACTCCCGGCGTGCTGGTTGAGAGCGTCCTTGGCCCCTGCCCTTGTTCTTCCTTGGATCATAAGGATGGCGAGTCCTCTGATCCCTCCTGGCCGCCGCTGTCTCCAGCACCCTCTGTGGCTGGATCCTGGTCTGGGCACGTGGCCTAGCGGGAGCCACGCTTCCTCTTTTCTCGGCGACTTCACTCTCATCGGTGATGTGGGCCACCGCAAGTCGCCTAACCTCAGCAAACGTGGCAGGGTGAGCCCTGATCAATGCCTCGCAGAATGGTCCCGGCAGCACGCCCTTCTTAAATGCATAGACCAACATTTCTTAATCTTTGGCCGGCGATCGGACCATCTGCGCCCCAAAACGATTCAGGTAGTCCCTGAGGGACTCTCCCTGATACTGCCTTATGTCAAACAAATCATAAGACACCCTGGGCGGTGCCTTATTCACGATGTACTGCTCGACGAAAATCTTTGAAAACTGTTGGAAGTTGGTTATGTGACCTGTAGGCAGGCTCACAAACCATTCCAGCGTCGTTCCCTGGAGTGTGCTCACAAACATCTTGCAGTACACGGTGTCTGACCCTCCTGACAGCATCATCTGCGTATGGAACGTGGTGAGATGAGCTTCAGAATCCTCCACGCCAGTGAAAACAGCCTTCACAGGTACCACACTCGCAGGGATAGGCGTGTCGGTAATCGCCTGAGCGAAAGGCATAGGAAAAACACGAGGCGGTGTTGACGGCGCGACCTCTTCAGCGACTGGGCGCCCTCGCTGCTCCTGAAGGGCTTGACGCATCTCTTCAGTCACTTTGCTAAGCTCGTCATTCCTGGCCCGAGAGGCGACCAGGTCCTCATGCATTCTCGCCTGCTCTATACGCGAGGCTTCCACATTCGCCTGCAACGAACGCATGATTTCCACCATCTGCGCCATAGTCATGGCGCTGACGCCTTCAGCAGCAACGGGCGCAACTGGACTTGAACGGTTGCTTCTCATTTTTCTCATGAAAACTTGGCAAATCACAGAGTGCAATGAATAACACTTCCTTCAGCGACGATCGATTCGGCGATCAATCGGTCAAAACCTCGCGAAACTCCGAAAGAAAACTCAAGAACACAGCGAACCTCCACAGAAACCTACAACTCCACTAGAAACCACCGCTTCTCCCACGAAAAACCAAACGAGCCAAAGAACTCAGATCTCATCGAACAAAACTCGCGCAACCCTGCAGAAAACTTCACCTCACCGAACAAAAATCCAAACGAACGGTGGAAAACGCGAAATCACCGAACAAAACCTAGATGAACAGCGAACAGTGGTTGCACCAGCACACAACCACACAGAAAACTGCAAAAACCTCCAAGAACTCACGCTGTGGATGGGAACAGGTTTTACACGGCCCCACGGTGGGCGCCTGATGATCCTGCCTGTTGACCAAAACGTTGGAACTTTGCCTCGTCAAACTTGGATCGACGTGTGCGTCGCGTCAACCTCTGTCCTTCACCGCGATCCACCTCAAAGAACCTGCAAAAGAACAGAGCGGCGCCGCTGCGGCCGATCGCACTCCAACGCCCAAGTCAGTGACTGAACCACCAAATACTTCAAGAGCAACACTGAAGAATTCTCAAGGAACCGTGAACCAGTTCTCCCTCAGTATACTCAAGAACTCGCAAGCGTAAAGAAGACAATCTGAACGTGCGTACCTCAGAAGTTCGTTGGGAAACCCTTATATACCTGGGCACTTTCTCTCTCCTGGCAGTTACACACCTGGACACGTGGCTCGCATCCAGCCGTACACGTGCCATCATCTGGAGCCTCCTTGACTTGGGCGCTGCTTCTGACTCTCCTTTGGCTAAGTTACTTATGCATGATACTACTCAGTGCATAGCTGTCCTGGAGTGCGATCTCTACTGGATTGGCGAGCTAGGGTGCCTTCGTACACACCTTCCCTGTGGTCTCGCCGGCCGCCTTCATAATCTGCACCACCTTCATCTTCGGCGATGTGCTTGCTTCGGCGATCTCTAATCTCTTGGTCGCCTGAGTTTACATCTGGCGACTTCATCTTTAACCCGGTGACCGCCAGTTTTGGTGTGCTGGAGATCGGAGCACGCCAACTTAATAACTGGCGACTTCACGAGCCCCCCGACTTCCTTCCCTTCTGCCAACCTGGCGTCTCGTCAACATGCCTATACCGTAGCTTGGTGCCACGTCATCACTTCCGACCACCAGGGCGGTACAAGAGTGTACCTTGCAGAGTTTTTCTTTATGCTCTTTCCTTCTCCAGGCTCTGCTGGGAGAATCCCATCTGCAATGTATCGCCTATAAGGTGTCATCCACGTATCCTCTTCTTCCAAGGCACACACTTGCACACGTTTCTCTTCCTCGGGCGAGGCCGCATAGGCGCTGATGCGGGGTGTCCTCGCCGTATCTTGAGTCAGAGAGCGATGGCTCCTTGGCTTTCCTCTCGCTGCGCTAATGTGAAGAACGTCCACCCTATTATCCTCCACAAATTTTCGCGGTGCTTTAAGCGTTTCTTGGATGACTGTCCTCTGCCTTCCCCCCTTGCCTGAGCTGGCCAGCTTGGCGAGCAGGTCAGCTATGGCATTGTGTTCTCTAGGGACATGCACCAGCTCAAACGTAGCGAAAGCTCCCTTCAACACTTGGACATACTTTAGATATGCTGCCATCTGCGAGTCCTTTGCCTGATACTCCCCAGTCACCTGCCCTGTGACCAACTGTGAATCACTCTTTACCAAGAGGCTCTGCGCGCATTTCCTTGGCCAAAAGCATTCCAGCAATCAGTGCCTCGTACTCAGCTTGGTTATTGCTTGCTTTGAAGAAGAAGCGTAGGACTTGCTCGATCAACACCCCGTTAGGCCCCTCCAAAACTATTCCTGCGCCACTCCCTGTCGATTAGAGGACCCATCCACTGAGAGCATCCACCGTGATCCTAACTCCACCTCTTAGAGGGCACCTCCCGGTGAGAGCTGTACGACGAAATCTGCGTAGACTTGCCATTTGATGGACCCCCTGGGTTCGTACTGGATATCAAACTCTGACAGCTCCACTGCCCATCGAGCCATCCTTCCAGCTACATCTGGCTTCTGAAGTACTTTCTGAATGGGGAGGTTCGTCATCACCACCACTGTGAAGCTGTGAAAATAGTGGCGGAGCCTCCTGGCCGAGAATACTACTGCCAACGTCGCCTTCTCCAACGACTGGTACCTCAACTTTGAGCCTTACAAAGCCTTGCTTACAAAGTAGATGGGCCTCTGCACTTGATCCTGCTCCTAAACCAGCACAGAACTGATGGCCCACTCAGTCACGGCGAAGTTTAAACGAAGGGGGACGCCTGCCCTTTGCTTGCAAAGCACCGGTGGCGTCGCCAAGTACTCCTTTAGCTTGAGGAATGCTGCTTCACACTCATCTGTCCACGCAAAACGGCTATTCCTCTTGAGGCACTGAAAGTACGGGTGGCCCTTCTCACCTCCAGCAGACACGAACCTTGACAAAGCTGCCATCCGCCCAGTCAGCTGCTGCACTTCCTTCACTAAGGTTGGGCTCCTCATGGCTATGATGGCTGCGCACTTATCAAGGTTCGCCTCTATTCCCCTTTCCGTGAGCATAAAGCCTAAGAACTTACCCGCTTCAACCCCGAAGACGCACTTCTCGGAGTTCAGCTTGAGGCGGTACTTTCATATGGTGGCAAACAGCTCTTCCAGATCCGCTGTGTTCCGCCCCTTCTCCTGCGAGGTCACCACCATGTCGTCTACGTAGGCTTGCACGTTCCTTCCCAGCATGGGTGCAAGGACCTTGTCCATTAGTCTCTGGTAGGTGGCGCCTGTATTCTTCAGCCCAAACGACATCACTTTGTAACAGTAACTGCACGTCTCCGTCATGAACGCTGTTTTGCTCTCATCCCTTGGATGCATTTTTATCTGATTGTACCCTAAAAACGCGTCTAAGAAGCTCAGCATGTTGCACCCTGAGGCGCTATCCACCAACGCGTCGATGCTAGGTAAGGGGTACGAATCTTCAAGGCACGCCTTGTTTAAGTCCGTGAAGTCGACGCACATTCTCCACTTTCCATTTGCCTTCTTCACCAAGACGACGTTGGCCAGCCATTCAAGGTATTGTATCTCCCTGATGTGCCCAGCGCTTAGCAATTTCTGCGTTTCTTCCTTTACGACAAGGCGCCTTTCTTCGTTAAACTTCTTCCTCCTCTATCGTACAGGGCGAACCTTGGCGTCCATGATGAGGTGGTGGCACAAAAAATCTGGGTCGATGCCTAGCATGTAAGTGGCGCGAGATCATCGCTGCCACTTCGTCTTGTTCTTCCTGGCTTAACAAACGCCCCAGCTTGAATATCTTGCCACCAATCTTCCTCTCCACCATGTTGTCTACAGGTTGGGGTCGCCTATCTCACACGCTCTCTGCACGAGACTCGTTTCTGCGATCTTCTCCTATAGGCGTCGCCTCATTGACTTCTCTCATGGGCGAGGCCCCCTCGGATATCTCTTCCATGGGCGAGACTGATGTGAATGCAATAACAAGAATACATGATTCTTTGACATTCTTAGGAGCAACTTGAGTTGGTCATGAAGTGGCACTTTACTTAGAATTGGATCAATGTTCTAATTCAAGAACTCACCAAGACTTTGCACAAAACCAAAGCTCATATGGAAGTCCATATATTGTCAAATGGAATCAAACAACAAGAATTGAAGAACAACAAATGGAAACTGAACAGAAATTGAAAAGAATGCTACTGCACCGAACAGAATTGGAAAACTAAGCTAGAAAACACAAATTTAATCGGTGAAAATGAAAGGAAACACTAAGCATTAAGAAACTACCGAATGAAATTGAAAAGGAATGAAAGAAAGAACACTTATGGAGTGAAGCTTGCTGGATTTGAGACTTGGAAAATGCAGTCACGCCACTTGGAGCCTTGTTCCAAGATAAGTGAAGGAATGCCGCCACTTGAAGCTCACCATTGGCACACAAGATAAGGCAAAGGAAGAAGAAGACAACAAGACTCACAATTTCTCTCTAAATTTGAGTATAGTCTCTCTACTTCTAATTTCCAAATCTGATTTGTACAAGGGCAGCACCTTTATTTATAGCCTATAAGGTGCTGAAATGCAAAGCCAAATGTGCCCCAAATGACACTCAAATTCGGCACCAACTAGTGCATGAAGGAAGTGTGACTTTCCTTCCTAGTTTGGCACCTCCTAACTCCTATCTACACTTCCCCTAGCATCCCTTACTACTTACACACCTATTTATTACATCCGCACCCCTACTCTATAAAAGAAATAAGAAGAGCCATCTTTTGATACTCTTGTCCCAAAGCTCTTGCCATGCTCCTCGTGATTTGTTGGGCTTGGGCCCCTTGTTGGGCTTGGGCTTCATGAGCTTGAGCATCCTCTACTTGGTTTCCATCATACTCCCCGGGTTGGAGAGAATTCCTCCACGAATTTGGGAAACATGCAGCAAAAGGAGTGAGATCAGTAACTTTGAAAGAATTACTACCAAGATAAGTAGTAGGCATATCTAAAAACAATTATTCACATAAAAAAAATAAAATAGTTAGTATATTCACAATATTTAGGAAATTATACTCAACAAATCAAACTTGTCCCCGGCAACGGCGCCAAAAACTTGATGACTTTTTACGGCAAGTACACCGCGTTTGTCAGAAGTAATAATTGTCCCTAAGGACGGATATCGATCCCACAAAGAACAGTGAATCATCGAGTACAATATTCGCTAAATATAACAACAGAACAATAAAAAAGAGTTTGAAGTGATTATGTTGGCACTGATCAATAAGAAAACAAACAAAGAATTAGTTGCTTCAATTGGAAAAATTGGGATTAAGTTTCATCTCTCTCACTCTCATGTATTTTGATTAGCATGTTAATATTAAGTTCTTTAATTGAAATTGATGCCCGTATAAAAATCATTTATATCGATTCCTCGCATATAAAATCCTTAAGAATGTTCCCTAACTATCGATCCCTCGCATACTTATAAGAACAACTTAGAACGAAGCTCAGACGTTTAATAGCAATTAACATTTCAAGTCTATTCCTAGCACTCAAATATGTTAAGTATTGTTGTTTAGGTCCGAACCCTAAAAATACCTCCCGGTCAGATTTAAGATTCTCAATTTGTCACGGAGAATTAAAAGTAAAACAACAATACCAATAATCAATCAAGAACTGAATATTAATATATAAAATATCACCTCAATACATAAGAGTTTGAGCAGATTACTCCCAATCCCAAATGGTAGAATTAGCCACGCATACTTCTATCACCTTCCATTCTCCCAATTGGGTTACAATTCACTCTATGGTGTTTTCCTCTCAATCTGGCACCCTAAGGTTGAGCCTCTAGCCCTCTATTTATCCTAGTTTTCTAGGGTTAGGTTGTTTATTGTGTCGCGCTAATGGGCTAAATGATAAAACATAAAAAAGGCCCAATCTTTCTTTGCATCTTTTTCCATTCTGGGACCTTCTATCTTTATCTTTTTGGCTGAAATCATTCATCTTTAATCCAAAGCTCCAATCTTTCTTAGAAATCTGCAATTAACACCAAAATTGGGAATAAAATACTCTTATTCAAATAAAGATCATAAAAAATGTAAAAAGGTATAAATTCATAAATTAGGGATTATTTTATATGTAAATTAGCAATAAATCCTCATCAGTGCCTATATTTTAATATGAAATATTACTGAAATTAGACACTTATCACTTGGACCCCTTGTTGGGCTTGGGCTTCATGAGCTTGAGCATCCTCTACTTGGTTTCCATCATACTCCCCGGGTTGGAGAGAATTCCTCCACGAATTTGGGAAACCTGCAGCAAAAGGAGTGAGATCAGTAACTTTGAAAGAATTACTACCAAGATAAGTAGTAGGCATATCTAACTCATAGGCATTATCATTAATCCTCTTGATGACTTGGAAAGGGCCATCACCACAAGGCATAAGTTTGGACTTCCTTAGAGAAGGAAATTTGTCCTTTCTCAAATGAAGCCAAACCCAATCGCCGGGCTCAAAGATCAATGCCTTTCTCTTTTGGTTGGCAGTGTCAGCATACTTACCAACTTTCTTCTCAATTTGTAACTTGATGCGGTTATGCAATTCCTTAATAAAAGAAGCCTTTTCAAAACCTTCCTTGCATAGAACCTCATCAAATACAGGAATGGGAAGAAGATCTAAAAGTGTGAGGGGATTAAACCCATAAACAACCTCAAAAGGAGAATGGTTAGTGGTGGAATTTACTACCCTATTATAAGCAAACTCAACATGAGGTAGTAAATCCTCCCAAGCCCTTGGATTCCCAGAAATAAAGCATCGCAATAATTGACCCAAAGTTCTATTAACCACTTCAGTTTGACCATCAGTTTGAGGGTGGCAAGTAGTAGAAAAAAGAAGTTTTGTACCAAGTTTCCCCCATAAGGTCCTCCAAAAGTGACTTAAGAACTTGGAATCCCTATCGGATACTATACTTCTAGGAAGTCCATGTAAACGAACAACTTCCTTGAAGAAGAGATTTGCAATGTGACATGCATCATCCACTTTGTGGCATGGAATAAAATGGGCCATTTTAGAAAAACGATCCACTACCACAAAGATGGAATCCTTACCCTTCGATGTCTTGGGAAGTCCTAAGATAAAATCCATAGAAATATCAACCCAAGGCATTGTAGGGATAGGAAGAGGGGTATATAAACCATGGGGTTGGACCTTAGATTTAGCCTTCCTACATGCTATACATTTATCACAGAAGGTATGTACGGATTTGCGCATGTGAGGCCAAAAGAAATGTTCATGCAATGTTTCTAAAGTCTTAGCTACCCCAAAATGTCCCATAAGCCCACCCTCATGAGCCTCTCTAACAAGAGATTGTCTTATGGATCCTTGGGGAACACAAAGTCTTTTTCCTTTGAAAAGAAAACCATTATGTAAAAAAAAAGTCTTTGTGACCTCCCTTGGAACACTCTTGATAGATTAGAGAGAAATCTAAGTCATCATGATAAAGTTCCTTTATGTGATCAAATCCTAAATATTCAACATTCAAAACATTTAACAAGGTATATCTCCTTGAAAGAGCATCGACAACCACATTAATTTTACCTTGTTTATGTTTGATCACATAAGGAAATTGCTCAATAAACTCCACCCACTTAGCATGTCTCTTATTAAGCTTGCTTTGGCTTTTCAAATATTTAAGGGACTCATGATCACTATGGATCACAAATTCCTTTGGAAAAAGATAATGTTGCCAATTTTGCAAAGCTCTAACAAGAGCATAAAGTTCTTTATCATAAGTGGAGTAATTGAGATGACTCCCTTTGAGTTTCTCACTAAAATAAACTATGGGGTGTCCTTCTTGAAGGAGAACGGCCCCAATGCCTATATTAGAGGCATCACACTCTATTTCAAATGTCTTAGCAAAGTTAGGAAGGGCTAGAATGGGGGCTTTAGTTAATTTATCCTTCAAAGTTTGAAAAACGTTTTCTTGCTCTTGTCCCCATTTAAAAACCACATCCTTCTTTACTATGGCATTTAAAGGTGCGGCTAAAGTCTTTCACAAACCGCCTATAAAAACTAGCAAGTCCGTGAAAACTTCGTACTTCATTGACATTGGTGGGTGTAGGCCAATGTTGAATTGCTGCAACTTTTGTTTGATCTACATGCACCCCTTTATGACTAACCACAAACCCTAGGAAGTCTATATGATCTAATGCAAAGAAACATTTAGCATGATTAGCATACAATTTCTCCTTCCTAAGAGTTTCTAATACTTGTCTAACATGTGACTCATGATCTTCTAAAGACAAGCTATATATAAGAATATCATCAAAGTAAACCACAACAAACTTGCCAATGAATTCTCTTAATACATGATGCATGAGTCGCATGAAGGTACTAGGAGCATTAGTCAAGCCAAAAGGCATGACCAACCACTCATATAAACCAAATTTGGTCTTAAAAGCGGTTTTCCATTCATCACCATGTTTAATTCGAATTTGATTGTAACCACTCTTAAGATCAATTTTGGAAAATATTTTAGACCCATGTAATTCATCCAACAAGTCATCTAACCTAGGAATGGGATGCCTATATTTGATGGTAATGTTATTTATAGCGCGACAATCCGTACACATCCTCCATGTCCCATCTTTTTTTGGGACAAGTATGACAGGCATAGCACATGGGCTCATGCTATCTTGTACCCACCCCTTAGCTAATAAATCCTCAACTTGTTGTTGAATTTCTTTGGCCTCTTGGGGATTGGTCCTATATGCAGGGCGATTTGGTAAAGAAACCCCGGGCATGAAGTCTATTTGGTGTTGCCCTAATTGCCTTGTGCTCACAACTGGGTGCGCCGTCAAGAACAACTAGGGATTACTGTTCTGAGTAACTTTATGAGAACTAGGTTAAAACTCATGTAACTGTGAAAGCGTACCTTACTAGGGCTTCGTCGTGCCCTTTATATAGGTGGAAACTAGGGTTTACCTTTGTACTGCAGCTATTATCTAGGGTTCCTTGGAGAAGGCCCTTGCGCCGCTACTCTTGGGATCTGAGCGTATCTGGCACATGGACTTCCCTTATCTAGAGTGCAATGAATAACCTTGTGGCCGCTTTGGTTCTAACTTGGGCGTCGTATCTCTCGTGCCATCATACTATGTAGGTGCCTTAATTAATCACGTGTCATGCATGCAGCCTTCCTTGGAGATCTTTAATGAGCACGTGGGCATTGTCACGTGCCCCTTTGACTTGATCCTTTATTCTGTGCGGAGGGTCCCACAGCGCCGCCACCCAACTTAGGGTTATCCTATCGTGTGGGCCCTCTTCTCTGCGAAATGCTTCTGTCACGCGAGTTGACTCTTCGGGCGATGTCTTACTTAGGCGATGTCCGCTTAGGCGATGTCCGTTTAGGCGACGTACACTGCAGAACGTCGCTTCTACATGCGACGACTATGTTGACTTCTTGACCACCTACCCTTCCCTTGTCCACGTCATCATACCCGATGACCCGGCCGGTACACAAGCCCCCCAGTCTTGAGCTGATAACTTGCTTTCAGCGAAAAGACTAAAGCTGGCCCCCTTGCTGCCCTTTTGGCGTTTTGATGACGTGTCATCCTCCGACCGATTGACGTGACATTTCTGCATCGCCGGCGCAACGTACCCTCAAGGACTTTGACGATGTGATATTCTCTGAGTGAGACAGATGGCACTTTAATTCGTACTTTTACCTCGCGACACGCGGCCCAATCATGAGGCACTTGCTTTAACGCCCTTTACCGCTTCAATCGTGATGCTTGAATCTTGAAAACCCCGCATCTCAACTTACTGATTCTACTTCTTTCGCATCTTCCTTGCACTATTCATCTTCTTCCCAAGAACTCCTTGTTCCACGTTCTTTCTTTGCGACCTTTCCTTCTATTGCGTTACCCTTGACCTCCAGTTTCCTCACTGCCAGCACATACTAAAATGTCCACCAACCCTTCTTCCTCCCGAGTGAGTTACAAGGATCTTTATCCCTGGGCTTCGAGTGAACTCCTTGACGAGTATTCTTGCTTACTTTCTGTTCCGTCCGGTTGACCGGGACGTCTTCGTGCGCGACCTCAACCGTCAGCTAGGGACTCCTTCCCACTGGTTACCTGTGGATTCCTGCAAAAAAGAGGACAAAGAGGCGCCCTAGCGGCCGTTTGCACTCCGACGCTCAAGTCAGCCAGCAAGAAACACCAAAACTGTTCACCTACGTCTCTGAGCACCGCGTATGGCACTCTGCAGGTGATAAAAAGAACTGTGTATTGTGTGTGTGTTCTCTCCCTCAGTCAAAGATATTCCCCAGTCACTTGTACGCAACCTTGAAGCACGAGCAAGCAACTAGAGAGTTCTGGTAAATCTGCCAAAAGTTCCCACCCTGTTTTCAACATTCTCCGCGCTATTTAAACTACCCAAGCATTTAAAGCGCCTTAACGCGCTTTTAATTGCAAAATGTAACGCACTCAATCAGCGTATATGATTTAGGAAACGTAGCGCATTTAAGACGTTGAAACGCTTGGGAGCCATTATAGTACCTGAATGTTCGAAACAGAAACTGTATTGAATGACTTTAATTACCTGGTACCTGACTGGAGGGTGTTTCCATTCTGACATGGCTGTCGTACACGTGGAGGGCCTCACGACGCCATGACCCCATCTGGGGGCGTTTCTACGTGTGAGTCCTCCTGCTTGGGAGTGCTACTGTGCTAGGGGTGACTTTTTGGGTGCCAACTCATGCCCCCTGATCCTGCCTGTTGACCGGAACGCTGGAAACTGCCTCGTCAAGGGATCGACGTGCGCACCGCTTCAAATCTCCGTTCCTCTTCGAGATCCACCTCAAGAACCTGCAAAGGAACAGAACGGCGCCGCTGCGGCCGATCGCACTCCAACGCCCAAGTCAGTGACCGAATCACCAAATACTAAGAGAACAGGAACCGTGCAAATTCTCTCTTCACAGTAAGCTTTATAACTCGCAAGCGTAAAGAGTGTAATCTGAACGCGCGTACCTCAGAAAGTTCGTTGAGAACTCTTATATACCTGGTTACTTTCTCTCTCCTGGCAGTTACAGACTTGGACACGTGGCTCGCATCTAGTCGTACACGTGCCTTCATCTGGAGCCTCCTTGACTTGGGCGCTGCTTCTACTCTCATTTTGCTAAGTTACTTATGCATGGTACTGCCCAGTGCATAGCTAACTTGGGAGTGCGATCTCTACTGGAATTGGCGAGTTAGGGTGCCTTCGTACACCTTCCCTGTGGTCTCGCCGGCCACCTTCATAATCTGCACCACCTTCATCTCTGGCGATGTGCTTGCTCTGGCGATCTCCAATCACTAGGTCGCCTGAGTTTACATCTGGCGACTTCATCTTTAACCGGGTGATCGCCGGTTCTGGTATGCTGGAGATCGGAACACGCCAACTTAATAACTGGCGACTTCACGAGCCCCCCGACTTCCTTCCCTTCTGCCAACCTGGCGCCTTGTCAACACGCCTATACTGTAGCTGGATGTCACGTCATCACTTCCGACTACCAGGGCGGTACACCCCCAATTATCTAGTCACTTACTTTGAGAGCGTATCTGCCTTCCTCTCGCACCCTGCGCCCTGCTACCCTGGGCGTGACCTTCCTCTTGAGTCGTATCTGTCCCAAAGGCGTCTCGGGGGCGGCAGGAGTACTTCACGAGTCAAGCTGCCCTACACTGGTGCTATTACTATGGCCTTGAAGCCACCTTTTCCTTCTCTTTATCACTGCCCCGGGTTATCGGGACCTGAGGCCTCCCCACGGCGTTGCTCCCTCCATGGTCTTTCCTACCCATGGGTATCGGGGAACCACACTGTGATCGCCTTGCTTTAGTACTGTTTGAGCTGGCGTTTCTACGTGTGAGTCCTCCTGCTTGGGAGTGCTACTGTGCTAGGGGTGACTTTTTGGGTGCCAACTCATGCCCCCTGATCCTGCCTGTTGACCGGAACGCTGGAAACTGCCTCGTCAATGGATCGACGTGCGCACCGCTTCAAATCTCCGTTCCTCTTCGAGATCCACCTCAAGAACCTGCAAAGGAACAGAACGGCGCCGCTGCGGCCGATCGCACTCCAACGCCCAAGTCAGTGACCGAATCACCAAATACTAAGAGAACAGGAACCGTGCAAATTCTCTCTTCACAGTAAGCTCTATAACTCGCAAGCGTAAAGAGTGTAATCTGAACGCGCGTACCTCAGAAAGTTCGTTGAGAACTCTTATATACCTGGTTACTTTCTCTCTCCTGGCAGTTACAGACTTGGACACGTGGCTCGCATCTAGTCGTACACGTGCCTTCATCTGGAGCCTCCTTGACTTGGGCGCTGCTTCTACTCTCATTTTGCTAAGTTACTTATGCATGGTACTGCCCAGTGCATAGCTAACTTGGGAGTGCGATCTCTACTGGAATTGGCGAGTTAGGGTGCCTTCGTACACCTTCCCTGTGGTCTCGCCGGCCGCCTTCATAATCTGCACCACCTTCATCTCTGGCGATGTGCTTGCTCTGGCGATCTCCAATCACTAGGTCGCCTGAGTTTACATCTGGCGACTTCATCTTTAACCGGGTGATCGCCGGTTCTGGTATGCTGGAGATCGGAACACGCCAACTTAATAACTGGCGACTTCACGAGCCCCCCGACTTCCTTCCCTTCTGCCAACCTGGCGCCTTGTCAACACGCCTATACTGTAGCTGGATGTCACGTCATCACTTCCGACTACCAGGGTGGTACACCCCCAATTATCTAGTCACTTACTTTGAGAGCGTATCTGCCTTCCTCTCGCACCCTGCGCCCTGCTACCCTGGGCGTGACCTTCCTCTTGAGTCGTATCTGTCCCAAAGGCGTCTCGGGGGCGGCAGGAGTACTTCACGAGTCAAGCTGCCCTACACTGGTGCTATTACTATGGCTTTGAAGCCACCTTTTCCTTCTCTTTATCACTGCCCCGGGTTATCAGGACCTGAGGCCTCCCCACGGCGTTGCTCCCTCCTGGTTGGGCGACGCCATCACCTAGGCGACGCCTTGTCCTGGCGATGCTTCCTCTTGGCGATGCTGGCACTTGGCGTCTCTCCACCTAGGCGACGCCTTGCGTTGACTTTGACTCTCCAGTCGTTGACTTTGAGCTTGACTTAGTCAACGCCCGGATACGGGACGGTACACTTTCTATTAAGGCCCTGAGGGAACACGTGGGGGAAGCGTGTTCCTATGACCATCGTGCCTTCTCAAAGAGGCACGATGATGACGTCGTCGTGCTCCCTTGTTCCATGGGGGAGCCGGTGTGCGGGGACGAACGATCCAATAACGGGGTTCCCTTTTTCTATTTTTACCAAGTAGTCTTTAAGTGCGTCGGCGTACGCCTTCCGTTTTCCGGGTTCGAGAGGGAGCTGTTAACGGAGATGAACACCGCTCCAGCCCAACTGTACCCTAACAGTTGGGCCTTCGTGAAGGCCTTTGACATTTTGTTTGGCTTCCTTGGATGTGCGCCTTCCGTGGACATTTTTCTTCACTTCTTTGAGGTGAAGAAGCAGAGAAATAATCTTTGGGTAACTCTTAGCAATGTCCCTAGTAGGATTCTTTTGACTCCTTTTCAGCAAGCCTTCACAGGGTGGAAAGGCAGGTTCTTTAAGGTGTGCTGTTCCAGCTTGGTGCCCTCTACTCTGGACGGCTTTCCTTTATACTGGACAAAGGACGCCAGAGCCTTGAAATCTAAGCCCCTTAAGAAACTGTCTTCAGGGAATCAGGAAGCTTGCAAGATCCTGGCGGGTGTTTGAGGGTTTGATGCGGCTGCTTTAATAAGCTTGGAGTATAATGCCGAGCTTCTGGAAAGATATATACGTGCGTGAGGCTTTTCTCATGACCTTCCACTTCTTGTTGGATTTCTTGTATGATTTTGCTTAGAAATACTTTGTTTCACGTATGTCTCTTACTATACTTTACTCCTTTCTTTCACGTAGGTTCAAAGATAAACGATCATCAGAGGGCACTTCTGACTCGGGCTTTGCGGTTCGGAGACGAGGCCTTTTTATCGTATTGCTCGAAGCCTGGGGCCACTGATGAGTGATGTGTTCCCGCTTTTTGTGCAGATATTAGGATGTGTATAGGACTATAATTCTATTTTGCAAATGTTACAAACTTCGTCTGTAACCCTAACATTGGCTCTACGCTTTTCGTTATGTCGAATGCTATTCAACTTATTCTGCATGCTTGCGTTCTTTGCCTTGCGCTTTACTCTTGATATTGCCTTTATGCTTGGCGCAAATTCCTTAGATAGCCTTTGCTTGTTTCCCATCCCTTAAACGTCCTGCTTCTGATTGTCTCGTTTATGGTTCTGTCCGACCATCGCCTTTGTGATTTGAATCTTCAGCATTATCGCCCCGAGCTTATTGGGATGGTTGGCGATGTTGGCGATGTGCTGCTTGCAGCGATGTCAGACCGCCTGGTTTTTCGTTCGGCGACGACCCCGTCGGCGGTCGCGTACATTGCAGACCGCCCCTTCACACCACCTGATCACGTCATCGCCCTTGATGACTTGAGGAGGATAAATTAAACTTCAGCGATCTACGTGGCTTCACGCGCTAATGCCCACACTGGTTACTGATTTGACACTTCACCAACCCCCGCCCATTAACTGACACATGGACTCATCGACGGTCATTACTTCGTGTCGTTTGCGCTTCTTGTAACATTCAAAACTCTAAAAATTCTCGCGCTACTCCACTGTTCCATCATCTTTCTTCTTCGAACTTTCGTTACGCTCGGGCGAACGCTTTGACTCCCCAATCACTGTTCCTCTGTGCGCTCCTTCGATCATCAAAAGGTAACTTTTTTGTCATTCACGCTAGCGTTTACCGCATTTTAATCGGTTTTCATCATCCATTGACTGCCTGGAGCATACGTCGTGGGCTGTTTGTTCTCTGTTTTGCTTCTTCCTGCGTTTTAGGTTTTTCTTTTCCTTTCTGCGACCCCCTTTGTTCATGCTGATTTCCCTTTTCGTTTTCGAATCGAATCATTCTTTTTATCGACCCTCCGCCTTCCTTTTCTCATTCTTTTTTCGTCTTTCCTGCAGTTTCGATCGCTCGTGCAGGGGCCACACCAACCAATCTTGCCCCCTCTCGAAACCCTCCTCCAAAATCTCGTAAACAACCTTCGTCAGGAAATCCCCCCGCATCTCGTAACCCACCTAGGGATCCCGCCATCCTTTCAAACCGGGCTCAGAGGCCTGCGCCATCTCGTTCTAACCAATCGCAATCAACTCCCCCACAAACCAATGCCATCGCACGCCCCATTCCTGATTACAAACTGTTGTACCCATGGGCTCCTCCAGCTTTACTGAAAGAGACTTCCTTGATTAACTCTGAGGCCGATATTCTTCGCTTGAGAGATAAGACCCCCCTCACCTTTCATAAGGAGCATGACGACAAGGTTGTTATTTGTCCTTGCCTCCCTGAGGAACCTGTCTGCACCGATAATGATGGCAATGACGGCCACCCTTCCTGCTTTATCTATGCAACTGTGTTCAAAAAGGTTAGGCTCAGGTTCCCTCTCACTCGCTTTGAGAGGGAGCTCCTGACTGAACTCGATATTGCCCCCGCTCAGCTGCATCCCAACGGCTGGGCGTTTGTCAGGGCATACCAAATTGTTTGCGCGCACCTGGGTCATCCAACCTCTGTAGATGTGTTCTTATTTCTGTTTGAGGCTAAGAACCCAGGGGATCGCCTATGGGTAAGCCTCAATGGGATTGCCGGGAGATCCATCCTTTCCATCTTCCAGCAATCTTATAAGGATTGGAAGGGTAAGTTTGTTCGTGTTTGCTGTAATGATCAGGATCCTACGCTTCTCGATGGGTTCCCCTTGTACTGGGTTAACAAGGGAAAGAAGGACCCCAAGGATAACTTTCGGAAAGCTAGGAGTCCGGAGAAGATGGGGGAGCTTGATAGGGACTTATGCAACTTCTGGAAAGAAGTTGCCTCCACCAATACCACCTTACCCACCCCCTCAATCATCAAGTTCGAATTCTATGAGGATCAACTAGACTTTTACATAGGTCTGCCCTTCTACTCTATTTGGATTTCTCTTCCCGTGTCAAGTCTGCTTTACACTTTATCGAACTTATTTATACTGCGTTCTATAGCCAAACGCCACAAACTCGCCGCGGGTTCTCAAACCGTCCCGAATTCTGTAGCGGAAGACGTCGTTGCTCGAGGCGAGCTTCCTCCCGTGGGCTCATCTTCCCTCGTCGCCCCTCCTGCCCCTGCTAGAAAGAAACTGCCACCAAAGAGGGCCAAGAGGAAGAATCCCACAATGGTGTCGGATGAGGAGGATGACGAGAGTACTGAAGATGGACTCATCTGTAAAAGGAACAGGGCAACCGTCGCTGAGCTGCACGCAATCGAGAGTACAGGCCCAGATTACGCAGAGAATCCCCCCAGCGTCTCCACACCTTTTGAGAGTGTTGGGGATGCTCTGCCATCGAATACTTCAGCTGCTGGAGTCGTTCTGGAGCAGGCTGTGGATATTCAGTGGTCTCCCCAACCTGTAGTGGAGCCAAACGTATCGTCGCCACGCCCTGACGCTTTCCTGGTCGTCCCCACTTGTGAGGGTGGTGGTGAGAACCAACCCTCAACCCCTCTCCTAATCCCTGCTCTTCCAGCCCCTGTCGAGGAGGTCTTGAAAGCCCACGTCGTTCATCTTAACGTTATGACTACTGAGTGCGTAGAGAAGCGCCTTTACCAGATGATGGGCGAGGCTTTAAGGGACTCCTTAAACCAGTATGAATCCGAAACCGGTGCTGCGAAGGACCAAGTCCAACAACTTAAGCGTGATCTTACGATGCGGGGATTGTGGTTTTCGCGGTTAGAGAATGTTTTGAAGGACAAGTTGCGGAGCGAACGTAAAAACAGCGCTGAGCTAGACAAAAAGCTCAACGTCAAGCTCTTAGAGGTCACCGAACTCGAGGGCAGACTCGTGCATCAGCAGGAGAAGATAGCGGACCTGGAGGAGATCCTTAAGGCTAAAAAGGCCTACGTGGATGAGCTCAAGGCCAAATCCATTGAGAAGGAGGACCGGTTGGGCAAAAGCGAAACCGCCAAGGATCAACAAGCCAAGGAACTGAGCGAGACTGCGGCAAAGCTTACCCAGGCGCTTGAGGAGAACGGAAAGCTGAAGAAACAAGTTGAAGAACTCGACCTCAGTGCTGCAAATGTTCTGACTTCCGGGTTTGGCGCGGCCTTGGAGCAGTTTGCTTGTGCTTACCCCGACTTGGACTTTTCTCAGTTCTCGATTTGCCTTGAAGTGGTAGATGGAAAAATTGTACCTTCAGATTAACATTTCCCTTTGCCGCTTTGTTTTGAAACATTCTGAAAGACCTATATTCAACCCCTGTTTATGTGCCACAAAACTGTTTGTAATAACTCCCTTTTTATTCGAACCGCTTTAACATATGCACATGGTTTCTCTTTTATCTGTTGTGCGATCACTTGATAACTTGGTGGGCTTTCACTTAACCCAATTAACTTAGCGCAAACTAATGCTTAATTTTTGAGCAGTAGGCGGGAGTCATTTTTAGTATCTGAAATCTCGCTTGCCTGATCTGCCAAGTGACATGTGTATTTCTAAGTCATCGCCTAAAACTAGGCTGGCCTGATTATGCACTGAGGACTTTCGAACTTGCCTCAATTTGCTTAAGCAAAGAGGCCTTGTATTCTGTTCTTGTCTGAACTCACACTGAGGTGAGAAGGACTTTATCTGGCCTGAACTCGCTCGACGGCAAGAAGGACTTTATTTGGCCTGAACTCGCTCGACGGCGAGAAGGACTTTATCTGGCCTAAACTCGCTCGACGACGAGAAGGACTTTATCTTGCCTGAACTCGCTCGACGGCGAGAAGGACTTTATCTTGCCTGAACTCGCTCGACGGCGAGAAGGACTTTATCTTGCCTGTACTCGCTCGACGGCGAGAAGGACTTTATCTCGCCCGAACTCGCTCGACGGCGAGAAGGACTTTATCTTGCCTGAACTCGCTCGACGGCGAGAAGGACTTTATCTTGCCTGAACTCGCTCGACGGCGAGAAGGACTTTATCTGGCCTAAACTCGCTCGACGGCAAGAAGGACTTTATCTTGCCTGAACTCGCTCGACGGCGAGAAGGACTTTATCTTGCCTGAACTCGCTCGACGGCGAGAAGGACTTTATCTGGCCTAAACTCGCTCGACGGCGAGAAGGACTTTATCTTGCCTGAACTCGCTCGACGGCGAGAAGGACTTTATCTTGCCTGTACTCGCTCGACGGCGAGAAGGACTTTATCTTGCCTGAACTCGCTCGACGGCGAGAAGGACTTTTTCTTGCCTGAACTCGCTCGACGGCAAGAAGGACTTTATCTTGCCTGAACTCGCTCGACGACGAGAAGGACTTTATCTGGCCTGAGGAGGGGGCGTCCCGAAGGAATCCCTTAACCCCTGCTCAAGGACTAGACGCCCGGGTTTGAACTCATACTGGACATACCTGTCATCTTGTTCTGAACTCTCGCCAATACTCGTTCTTGGCGAGTAGGACTTCTTAATGTGTTCTCGCCTATACTCGCTCTAGGCGAGTAGGACTTTTTATTCTGTTCTCGCCTATACTCGTTCTAGGATAGTAGGACTTAAAACTTAACTTTCACCTCCGATTGCCGGGTGGTGACAAGGATTTAAAAACTTTATACTTGTGCTTCCGATCGTCAGGTGGCGACGAGGACTTAAAAACTTTATACCTTTGCCTCTGATCGCCATGTGGCGATGAGGTCTTAAGATCTTTATACTAGTGCCTCTGATCACCGCTCGGCGATGAGGACTTAAAAAACTTTATACTGAATGCATGCGATCTAAATCTGCCCTAAATTACACAAGGACGACAAAGTGTTTTCTTTGAAAACTTAAAATGACAATCATGCAAACTCAATAACAGGGAAACTTGATAGACTCGAACTTTCTTTATTGGGTGGCCTCATTAAAAAACCCTCCTTAGGGAAAAAGAGCGCCACCTTGAAAAACTGTTTTCACTTAACTGTTCAAGTTAACTGCTACTTACAATGCTTTAACTGTAATAAAACTTGAGATGGGTAGCGTTCCAAGTGCGAGGAATCGCCCCTCCTTCCAGCGTTTCCAAACGGTAGGCGCCATTCCAGAGTGCTTCAGTTATTCTAAACGGTCCTGTCCATTTGGGTGACAATTTCTTCTGCATCTCGTACAGGTGGGCCTTCCTCATCACCAGGTCGCCATCTCTGAATTGCCTTGGCCTCGCCCTAGAATTGTACTTGCGCTCAACTCTTCTCTTTATTGCTTCAGCCTTCACCCTTGCTTCCTCCCTGACCTCATCCAACAAATCTAAGTTCATTCTCCTTTCTGCATTCAAGTCTTCCGCCACGAAGTTCTGGAATCTCGGCGAGCTTTCCTGGATCTCAACTGGGATCATCGCACCCGTACACCAAACTAAACGGGGTTTCATGGGTTCCTGATTGCTCAGTGGTATGATATGCCCATATTATACGGGGAACTTCCTCAGCCCAAGATCCTTTGGCCTTCTCAAATCTCCTCTTCAAACCTCTCAGTAAGACCCGATTAGCTGACTCCACCTGCCCATTCGTTTGTGGGTGCTCCACAGAAGCGAACACCTGTTGTATTCCAATATCCTCGCACAGCTTCTTCAACAGGTGACTTGCGAACTGAGTCCCGTTATCTGATACCAAACGCTTTGGCACACCGAAACGACACACAATATTCTTTCATACGAAATTCTGAATCTTGTGCGCGGTGATCTGGGCTACTGGCTCTGCTTCAATCCACTTCGTGAAGTATTCGATTGCCACAACCAAATACTTCATCTGCCTAATCGCCAACGGGAAGGGTCCCAGAATGTCGATTCCCCATGTGTGGAAAGGCCAGGGGCTGTAGATTGACTTTAGCTCTTCCGGGGGCGCCTTGTGCCAATCGGCGTGCTGCTGGCACTGCTTGCAACGCTGGGCAAATCTCTTGCAGTCTTCCCTCATTGTCGGCCAATAATAACCTGCACGGATAGTTCTCGTCGCCAAGGCTCGACCTCTGATGTGACTCCCACAAATCCCTTCATGGAGCTCGGCCATAATTCTCGTGCACTTCTCTCCATGCACACACTACTAAAAGGGGGTGTGTGAACCCAAACCTGTACAACTCGCCATCGATGAGGGTGAACTTGCTGGAGTTCTTTTTTACCTTCCTAGCTTCCGTCGGGTCCATTGGGAGTACGCCATCTGCTATGTAGCGCTGGTAAGGCGTTATCCATGTGTCTAGCTCGTGGACAGCGCAAACTTGTGTCATCTTTGTCTCTCCCACTGGATGCGCTCTAACCCTTGATGTCCTCAAGGTCTCCTGAGTTAAAGACTTATGACCCCTCGCCATCCCTTCCATTGACTTGCAAACTTGGAGAACTTGGTGGTCCGTCACGAACGATCGAGGTGTCTTCAGGGTTTCTTGTATGACAGTCCTCTGCCTGCCCCCCTTGCCCGAACTGGCGAGCTTGGCTAGCAAGTCAGCTCGGGCGTTCTGCTCTCTTGGCACATGCACTACTTCGAACAAAACAAAAGACCTCCTCAACTCCTGCACATACTCCAGATAACCTGCCATCTGTGGATCCTTAGCCTGGAACTCGCCAGTTACTTGGCCCGTGATCAACAATGAATCGCTCTTGGCCATCAGCACCCTTGCTCCCATTTCCTTTGCCAACAAGATACCAGCGATCAAAGCCTCATATTCCGCTTGATTATTGCTGGCTTTAAAGGCAAACCTTAGGGACCGCTCTATCAACACGCCGTTGGGTCCTTCCAGAATAATCCCGGCCCCACTACCCAACTGGTTAGAGGACCCATCCACCGAGAGCACCCAACGAAAACCATCTCCGGCGTTCTGCACTGTTTCAGAAGATAGCTCGACCACGAAGTCAGCGAAGATTTGCCCCTTGATCGGTCCCCGGGGCTCATACTTGATGTCGAACTCCGACAACTCTACCGCCCATTTGACCATTCTCCCAGCCACATCTGGTTTCTTCAGAACCTTCTGGATAGGTAAGTCGGTCATCACCAACACTGTAAAACTCTGGAAGTAATGGTGCAACCTCCTTGCCGAAAACACCACTGCCAGCGCTGCTTTCTCCAAAGCCTGATATCTCACTTCTGGGCCCTGCAACACCTTGCTAACAAAATAAACGGGTTTCTGAACTTGATCTTGATCCTGGACGAGCACCGCACTCAGTGCCTTCTCGGTTACGGCGAAGTATAACCTGAGGGGCGCTCCCATTTGAGGTTTGCACAGAACCGGCGGGCTCGCCAAGTACTCCTTGAGCTTCACGAAAGCCTCTTCACACTCCTTCGTCCAGACAAACCTATTATTCCTTTTCAAGCACTGGAAATACGGGTGGCCCCTATCTCCACTAGCAGACACAAATCACGACAGGGCGGCCATCCGACCTGTAAGCTGCTGCACCTCCTTAACAGTAGCAGGGCTCCTCATCGCCAAGATGGTCGCACACTTGTCAGGATTTGCTTCGACCCCTCTTTCTGTCAAGAGAAAACCTAAGAACTTTACTGCTTCCACGCCGAAAATGCACTTCTCAGGGTTCAGCTTCAGTTTATATTTGGCTATCGTAACGAACAGCTCCTCCAAATCAGCAATATGCTGGTTTTTTTCCAGGGATGTTACGACCATATCATCAGCGTAAGCTTGCACGTTCCTCCCAAGCATAGGTGCAAGCACTTTATCCATCAGCCTCTGGTACGTGGCCCCCGCATTCTTCAGCCCAAAAGGCATCACCTTGTAGCAATAGCACGACTTCTCCGTCATGAAGGCAGTTTTTTCTTCATCCATGGGGTGCATCTTAATTTGGTTGTACCCCGAGAATGCGTCTAAGAAACTTAACAACTTACACCCTGCTGCATTGTCCACCAGGGCGTCTATACTTGGCAAAGGACAAGAATCCTTTGGACAGGCTTTGTTCAGATCTGTGAAATCGACACACATTCGCCATTTCCCATTGCTCTTCTTTACCAATACAACATTGGCGAGCCATTCCGGATACTGTATCTCCTTGATGTGGCCTGCCTCGAGGAGTTTCTGTGTTTCATCTCTGATCGCCTGTCTCCTTTCTTCATTGAATTTCCTTCTTCTTTGTCGGACTGGCTTGACTTGAGGGTCTATTGCTAAACGATGACACAAGAAATCGGGGTCAATTCCCGGCATATCCGAGGCAGACCACGCGAATGCGTCCAGATGCCTGCCTATCACCTTGGCGATCTGCTCCTGCGTCTCGCCATCTAACGTCTTTCCCAACTTAAAAGTTTTGCCGCCGATCTCCCTTTCGAGCCAATCCCCAACTAGCCGAGGCCTCTTCTCGCTAGCGAGCAATGCTCTCACAATGCTTGACTCCCTAGCGGCTTCCGGGCAGTTTTCCTCCTCCTCTACTCGAGCGTCGCTCTCAGACCTCGCCTCGACATCCTCCATGGTCACGTCGCCCTTGGTGGCTGCTTCTAACGCCACATCCATAACTACGTTGCCCTCGTCGATTTTTACGCTCAGTCCCCGCACCAGGAGGTGGTGTTGTGGTCACATGGCACACTGATCGCCTGTTCTTGAGGCTGTTTTCGTAGCATTTCTTCGCCTCCTCTTCGCCAGATCGATGGTGACGATCACCCCTTCCATTGAAGGTAATTTGACCTTCATGTGCCTCGTGGAGGGTACAGCTCCTATCCTATTGAGTGTTGGCCTTCCCAATAGGATATTATATGCTGAGGGGGCGTTCACAACAAGGTATTTGATTTTCTCCGTGCGCGAAGCAGCCCCATCTGTGAACGTTGTTCTTAACTCAATGTATCCCCTGACTTCGACTTGATCACCCGCAAAACCGTATAAGCAGCCCCCATATGGCCTCAGCTGGTCTGTAGATAACTGTAGCCTTTCGAAGGTCGGCCAGAACATCACATCTGTCGAGCTTCCTTGATTGACCAAGACCCGATGAACCGTCCTCCCTGTCGTGACGAGCGAGATCACAATGGGATCGTTGTCGTGCGGCACAACATCCCTGAGGTCTTCCTTAGTGAACGTGATCTCCACATCGGGCGAATGGTCCTCAAAAACTTCCACTGACATCACAGTCCTCGCATACCTTTTACGCTATGACGCAGTACACCCGCCACCCGAGAATCCACCAGCTATGGTGTGGATTTCACCTGATGATCGTCCCGCCTGCTTCTCCATCAAGTAATCCTTCAGGAAACCATTCTTCACGAGCTCATCCAACTGATAGCCAAGTGCCAAACAGTTGTTAATATGGTGCCCGAATGCTTCGTGGAATTCACACCATGACTCCTTGCGAGGTCCCAGCACCCTGTCAGCTTTGATCGGTGGCCTCAACCTGTCGGCTATGCTGGGTACCGCAATCAGATCTTTGAGTTCCATCACAAAGTTGTGCCTCGGGGGCTTGCTTGCTTCTCTTCCTTCCTCTACTTGACCCTTAGGTTGGGTCCTCTGTGGCTCGTAAGCGCGCTTCCTGTCAAAGTGTTTTCTCTCCGTGACGGCTTGGTGAACCCGAACGGGTTGCGTGCGTATCTGTGCCTTAGGACGCGCTGGCGCAGTGGTCGCGCATTTCTCGTATGTTTCACCTTCCGAGGCAATATGCTCTACCGCCTGTCGCCTTATCTCGGCGAAGGTTTTGGGGCGACTGCGATTAAGCGTTTTACTGAAAGATCCGGGACGCACCCCCTCCTGAACGCGTACACAATCATGGGTTCCTCCTTGGTGCCTACTTTCACTACCTGTGCCCCAAAGCGACTTATGTATTCTTTTAGGGTTTCGCCTTGGAATTGCTTGACGTCGAAAAGATCGTACGAGACTGGGGCGGGAGTTCTGTTGGTCAGATACTGTTCTCTAAATAGCTGTGAAAGTTGGGCGAAGGACGTGATGTGGCCCTCTGGGAGGCTGATGAACCAATCCCTGTTAAGGTGCTCATAAAAAGCTTGCACCTAACGGCGTCTGAACCGCCTACCAGCAACATCTGTGTGTGGAATGCCGTGAGGTGTGCTTCAGGATCCTCCATTCCCGTGAAGGTCGCTTTGGGTCCCGTTAACGTATTAGGAATTGCTGTCTCCAAGATTGCCTATGCAAATGGCGTTGTGAATTCCCTGGGTGGGGATGTAGCCTCCGGCTCGTCTCTGCCACACCATCTATGGCGTAACTCCTCGTTGGTGCGGTGGAGTTCCTCTCTTCTTGCTTGAGAGGCTGTCAGGTCCGCCTGCATCGCTCCTGTTCTACTTTCGAGGCTGCCACTGCGTCTTGCAGCCCGTGCACCATACCCATGAGTTGTTGTAGGGTCATCTCTTCACTCCTAGCGCGTGCTGGTCGGGTGGTCATGGCTCTCTGGGGATCCTCTCGACTTATCTGAGTGTTGGAAACTGGAACTGAAAGCTTGTGTGGTGGAACCGATGTTTATATCAGCCCCACGGTGGGCGCCAGATGTTCCGGCCGGTTGACCTGGGTCGTCTTTATGCGCGGCTTCTAATCACGAGCTAGAGCACCTTTGTTCTATCTTGTATATGAGTACCTGAAAAAGAAGAACAAATGGGCGCCCTCGCGGCCGTTTGCACTCCGACGCTCAAGTCAGTTAGCGAGAAACACCAAAGTAACTAGAAACTGTATAATAATCTCAATGACTGAAACTATGTGGCTAAAACTGTGTTGCCCTAATTGCCTTGTGCTCACAACTGGGTGCGCCGTCAAGAACAACTAGGGATTACTGTTCTGAGTAACTTTATGAGAACTAGGTTAAAACTCATGTAACTGTGAAAGCGTACCTTATTAGGGCTTCGTCGTGCCCTTTATATAGGTGGAAACTAGGGTTTACCTTTGTACTGCAGCTATTATCTAGGGTTCCTTTGAGAAGGCCCTTGCGCCGCTACTCTTGGGATCTGAGCGTATCTGGCACATGGACTTCCCTTATCTAGAGTGCAATGAATAACCTTGTGGCCGCTTTGGTTCTAACTTGGGCGCCGTATCTCTCATGCCATCATACTATGTAGGTGCCCTAATTAATCACGTGTCATGCATGCAGCCTTCCTTGGAGATCTTTAATGAGAATGTGGGCATTGTCACGTGCCCCTTTGACTTGATCGTTTATTCTGTGCGGAGGGTCCCACAGCGCCGCCACCCAACTTAGGGTTATTCTATCGTGTGGGCCCTCTTCTCTGTGAAATGCTTCTGTCACGCGAGTTGACTCTTCGGGCGATGTCTTACTGAGGCGATGTCCGCTTAGGCGATGTCTGTTTAGGCGACGTACACTGCAAAACGCCGCTTCTACATGCGGCGACTATGTTGACTTCTTGACCACCTACCCTTCCCTTGTCCACGTCATCATACCCGATGACCCAGTCGATACAATGTCCATGAGATATTGATGCCACCATTGCATGGCATAGTCTAAAAATTCTAAAGAAGCTAATCTAACCCTATGCTCATCTCTAACCCCATTTACATAAAAAATTTGCTCAACCTTAGCCTCCCATCCTAAGTACACATTAGGATCACTTTCACCACTAAAACTAGGAAGTTTTACATTGGGAGAATAAGGGTCAGCCACATGTTGGCGCCTCTCTTCATGGTGATGGTGCCTTGGTCGTGCATTGTCTTCATAATATCCATGAGAGGAATGAGAATGCCTTGAAGAATGCCGAAGAGGAGGATGATGTCTTCTCTCCCGGTTTTGATGGACTTCCTCACGGCTTAACTCCAAGCTTTGGAGCCTTGTGATGAGAATCAAATAAAGGAGGCTTTTATTAATGGAGGAAGAGGACATCCACCCTCACATTTGAAGTTCTTCCTTCTAGTCTTCTCAAAATTAAAAGAAGACATAAAATAAAGATGAGGCCCAAGCCCAAAGCCCAAGCCCAAGCCCAAGAAGGCCAAAGCCCAAAGAGCCCAAGTCCATCCCATGAGGGGCAAGGCCAAGCTTTGAAATACTCTTGTATAGTTTTAGGAGGTGTGGTTATTAAATAAAGGAGTGTGAAAATGTAAAATAAAGTCACATTACCCATGTGACTTAGGAGAGTGGTGTAGGTGTAGTTTTTGGGAGGTGTCATAGTAGAAAAAGGTCACACCTCCCATGTGACTGGTTTTTGGTGGGAATTTCAAATGAGTTTATTTGAAATTTCCCACCTATTTTTGAGCACCTTAGGCTATAAATAGAGGTGCTTCCTTTGTAAAATTCAGATTGGAATTAATCTAAGAAAACTCTACTCAAATTTTGAGTGAACTTTGGAGAGCTTTTGGAGCCTTCTTCTCTAGTCTTATCTTGATGGATCAATGGAGTCCTCAAGTGGCGGCATCACTCTTATCTAGGAGCATTCCACACTTCTAGTGGCGAGATCATCCAACATTCTTCCATCTTCATGAGCACTCTCTTCTCCTTCCTTTCTTCTCTTTCAATTGTTCATGTTGTCTTGTGTTCTTGAGTTTTTTGGTTCGGTTTTTCTGTTTTTCCAGCACCTATGTTCTGTTCTTGCCTTTTAAGTCTATGGGAGGGGGTGAGTGAGGTGTTTGGATTGTTGGGGGAGAGTAAGGTGTTTGGGCTGTGGAAGGTGTTTCTGATGAAAGAGGGGAATTTGGTGTTTGGTGGGGAGAGCTGGGTGTTCCGGAAGAGCGGGGTGGTAGCGACGGTGGTGATGAGTTGGACTTGAGGGGGGAAGTGATGGAGGCACCATCCTTTGTAGACTGCACGCCAAGGCGAGCCTTCAAAGACCTGGCCAATTCAGCCCTTGTTGCAGAATCCATCACCGATGTTGTACCAAGACAAACAAGCAACAAAGGTTAGTTAGGGGGGGGGAGTATTAAATGTATATGGCGATACATGAAAACATGGAATCAATATTTGAAGTCAGAACCAAGCACATGATTCAATTCTACTACCAAAGAGAATCTACAGAGCAACAACACACATGGAGATTAGAGCAAACAAACATTGATCACAACAATTGGAGAAAAGCACGACTAAGAATCAGACATGAAGAAAACAAGTAAAGGACGAGACTCCCTACCAAAGTACGTCGAGAGGGCATCGGCCTTAAACTCGCGAAAAATCAATGTTGGGGTGTGGAAGATGACTTTCAGGCCAGCCAACGCTACACAGACCTCCCTGTCTGCGGAGGCCAACTCATCCAAAGACTTAGGCTTAGTGGGATTAGGCTTCTCCGTCCAATAAAGGGGAAAGCCATCCAGGGCTGTAGTGTCGTGCTTGGCGCAACACACCCTGAAGAAGTTGCCCTTCCAACCTTTGAAGGAGTTTTGGAAAAGGGTGAAGAGGATCCTGCTGGCGACCCCGGAAAAGCTCACCCAGAGACTTTTCCCTTGCTTTTTTACTTCGAAGAAGTGGAGGAAAACATCCACTGATGGTGGGATGCCCAGGTACCCACACAAGATTTGGAAGGCCCTTACGAAGGCCCAGCCGTTCGGATGTAGTTGGGCAGGGGCAACGTTGACCTCTGTGAGCAGCTCCCTCTCGAAGGGTGTGAATGGGAGGCGCAGACCAATGCGTTTGAATACCGCTTGGTAGAGGAAAAAGAAAGGCTTTCCCCCATTGGACCTGTCGTCCACACAAACTAGCTCCCAAGGGGTGCCGTGACGAATAGAGATATGGGAATCGTGGGTTTTGCAGAAGGAGTTAAAGTTGTACAACCGCAAGTCACCCAAGTGATTCTCTACGTCTTCAACGGTGGTCAGTTTGGTGCATTCGTTCAGTAGCTCTTCAGAAGCCCATGAATAGAGGGCCTTGTAGTGAGCACTTGGGGGAGGGGTATTAGGAGTTATTTTTGTTCACTTCTTTTCAGGTATTCACAGACGGAGCAGAACGAAGGTGCCCTAGCTCGTGAGGACAAGTCACGCACAAAGATGACCCTGGTCAACTGGCAGGAACAATAATCTTTGTGTCTTTAAACATATAATATCTCTTTAAATTTTTTCCTTATTTGACATAACTTGACCTTTGAGGCTTTGATCATTTTTGGACTTGAATCTTTCCTTTTTAGAACGGTTCATTTTCTTCTTCATATTAGACTCTCAACTTGGAATGTTCTGATATGCGCCATTAATCCGTCATATCCCTTTTTGAACTTTGAAACATCTTTCTCTTTGAAAATTTTCGTTCTTAGCATTTTGAAATGACTTCAATCTTCATCAGCGCAAATCTCACTTCTCACCTTAATCTATTTCTTAATAGAATATTTAAGGAAACTTCATATATCAAGTTCATATGCATCTTTATGTTCCTTTAACAATTTTTGGAAACATTATAAGTGTTAGTGAACATAATATTCATCATAATCAAACATGGGTATCACTGAAGCAATATCTTTTAATCTCTTCGAATTGTTAAGACCTTCTATTATTAGATTTTTCACTGTAAATGAATTTTCTAATACTTTCCAAGTTAATACAAGATTTAAACGTTGAAGTATAATCATATTTTAACCTAGATATATTTTCACAAAATATATTTTTAAAAACATTTTAATATGGAAAATACGCTTATATGCGCTTGATTTACGAGTGCGGCTATTACAAATAACCGCATTTGTAAATGAACTTAATTTAAAAAATGTCACCGTGTTTTTAAAGACCGTATATGTTCGTAAAGCCGCTCTTAATAAACAATAGTTGTTTCTACATTTTGCACTAGTGATACTCTATTTTTCAAAACTTTCCATTCAAAACACTCTTCATTAAAAATATTTCTAATATAGACTCAATTTTATTCTTTAATGCATAGTTGTATTTGAAATAGTTAATAATCTGTATTTTATTGTCAAAAATATTAAAGAATATAATATTTCATATTGTTAGTGTCTCTAACCTTCTCAAATACAAAAGTTTTCCACAATCATTTAATCAATTATCTTATTTGAATTATTTTTATATGAATATGAATTATTAAAATCAAATAAGGTTTATAAACCTTTACACAATGTCAGAAAGTAATCTAAGAATGTAAAATTTAGGTATAGACACTTCTTGATATGATAAATCTTTTTCATGTAGAGGACTAGGTAATCATCTCTCATAAGCTTCATTGGTAGTCTATATTAAGCTTTCCTAGTGTGTCTATGAGCACAATATTATTAAGTTTTCCTCATGCTTTTGAAGCCTATACCTTGCTATAGATTTAGATACTGTTCTGACGAGATTGTCTAGCACGTTCATGATATTTTGAGACTGTCTAATGTGTCTCTTCATAGTTAGACTGTCTAGCACGACAAAAAAACTGCAATAGGCAAACAAAGACCTTCATTGTTTTTTCTGCTTACACTCTCTAGTTTTACCTTTTTCATCCCTCACTTTCACCTTTTTCCCTTTTTCTCTCTCACTTATTTTTCACACAAAATCATCCCGTACGCCCACACTGCACCCACGCCACCACACTTGTGTTTTCTTTTCTTTTCTTTTTTCCCCTCTGTCTCTCTCTCTGCAGCACGACAGACACTTACACCTAAAAACAGAAAAGGGGAAAGGAAAAA
Organism: Phaseolus vulgaris; assembly: GCF_000499845.2. Taxonomy (NCBI): domain Eukaryota; kingdom Viridiplantae; phylum Streptophyta; class Magnoliopsida; order Fabales; family Fabaceae; genus Phaseolus; species Phaseolus vulgaris. The sequence continues at coordinate 25,304,329 of NC_023749.2, forward strand.
CAGAACACAGGCCATCCTACGCTGCTCCTTTCTTTCCTTAGCACCCAAAACCCTAGCACTCACACTACTACCTCCCCCACACAATTTGTTTTCTCCTTTACACACTTTTCACTCTTATTCACACAAAAATCACTCACAAACCCTACTCTTTCACTCACCACGGCACCCCTCTCCTCCGCTCACTTCCACCCCTCTCAGTCACTGCATCTCACTACTAGCTGCACCATCGCCACTTTCATGCCCTTCTACCACCACAGCCTGCTCGTCCGTTTTGAACGCGTGTAGAGAACATCTCTTCTTCATGTGTATTTTGGGCTCAGTTTAAGTCAAACTTCTGGGTAAGTACATTGTTGCTAACTGTTACATATTGTTTTTGAGCGTGCTCCAGAGGTTCATTGTCGCACTGCAGAGACATGAACGCGCTTGTGTTAATTGCCATTTTTGTTATATGCTACCACTTGCGTTTTCTGTTTGCGACATGTACCGTTTTTTGTTTTACTTCTGTTTGATTCCAATGCCTGCTGCCGTTTGCGTTGTTGCTTTTCGGGTGTGTTCGGATAATTTCATTTTGGCTGCATAACTGCTACTGCCATTCACGGTTTGCATCTGCATTTGTTACTATCCTTTATGGCCTTTCCACCACATTGTCTTTATTTGGTGCATGATTCACTTACAAGATTGTTTGCATATAAAAATAAATGGTGCCCACGAGTTGCTTAAGTTGCTGAAATAAAATCAAGTAGCCATGGTTTTGTTCCCTTTCGGTTTAATGAATGAAACTTTGCATTTAGGACGACTTTAAATTGTTAAGAGAAATTTGTATGTGATTGGGACCCACGTTTTTCTTTCTGCATTTATCATATTTATGTGCCAATGGCTGATTTGCTTTGCAAATCATGGGCCACACTGTTTTGTTTCTGTTTCTAAAAGATTGGAAATTTTGCTTTTCGGACCCCTACAACTCATATCATCACTCCCAACATTTTTACTACTAATTGTCACTAGCGCTTTTCATATATACACCCCACAAACCTCTTAAGCCTGCGCCTATAAGCTGGTCCAGCATTTCGGCTATTTGTCACCCGCGCTTTCCATACATGCATCCTACCAACCAAACAAGCCTGGTTCTATTCTGCAGATCCAGTAACCTTACCAAACACTGTTTGAACCACGTTTTTAATATCCTACAATCCTTATCAAATAAGCCTGGCCCCATTCTACTTGCTAAGCAATTTCATTGTTTGCACCTCACTTTTAGTATATGCACCGCTTTTACCGAACAAACCTGGGTCCATTCTGCTGGCCCAGTAGTTTTGCTATATCGTACCGTCATATTATTAGCCGCACCACCACTCCCAAATAATATTGGCCCATTAGCTGGCCCAATACTTTTGCTATCTGCCACCACTCTTTTATTTTGTTCACCCACCACCTTTTCAATTTTTCTACAATCTTTTATTTGAGTAATTCTATGATCATAGGCACCACGTTTTACTCAATACCTTTTTTGATAAAAATATAAAAAATAATAAAAACATAAAATACAAAAAATACAAAAATTTCAAAATTAAAAATTGTTTTTGCCTATTCACTTGCTCGCCTATTGACTCTAGTGACAAATCCTAGTTTCGTTTGTTTTATAAATTTGTCCTATCTTTTGTAGATCTGGAACGTAGTTCCATTGAAACAGACGGCGTGTTATCTGTTTATTGCACTCTGACGATCAAGTCAATAAAGGGTTTACTAGAATTTAAGAAGTATTCAATTTCAGTCTTAGAAACAACATACCTTCACCTGAAGTCTCAAGCCCCTTTTATAACTTACCTCTTGTAATAGTTTTCTATCCTGAGAATCTAACCTCAACTGAAAGCACACTCAACAGGAGAAACACATTTTGTTCAAGGGCACCTTCTCTCAAGGTGCTACAACAGAAAAGAATATTATCTCCAAGGAGTGCATAAAATAATAACAGAACAACCACCAGGGCACCAACTTATGCCCCCAACATCTAGTCACTCACTACGAGAGCGTATCTACCTTCCTCTCGTACCCCGCACCTGGCTACCCTGAGCGTGACCCTCCTCATGAGTCGTATCTATCCCAAGGGCGTCTCTGGGGCGGCAGGGGCACTTCACGAGTCAGGTTGTTCTACACTGGCGCTATTACTATGGCCTTGAAGCCACCTTTCTCTTCTCTTTATTACTACCCCGGATTATCGGGATTTGAGGCCTTCCCGCGACATCGCTCCCTCCATGGTCTTTCCTACCCATGGGTATCGGGGAGTGACACTGTGATTGCCTTGCTTTTGTGACACCTGGCATTGGCGACGCCCTAGCCGGGCGACGCCTTGACTTGGCGATGCCTTCACCTTGGCGACGCTTCCTTTTGGCGACGCCCTGCCTCGGCGATGCTTGCACTTGGCGTCTCCTCACCTAGGCGGCGCCTTATGTTGACTTTGACCCCGGCGATGACTTTGACCTTGACTTTGTCAACGCCCGGATACGGGACGGTACACTTTCAACAACACCATTTTGTTGGGGTGTCCTAGGAGCAGAATAACTATGTATGATCCCATGTTTTTCACAATATTTATCAAACTTTGCATTTTGAAATTCTCCCCCATGATTACTACGAATTTGTTTTATCCTATTTTCATTTTCATTATGCAGAACCTTAGGTAGTTTCTTAAAGGCTTTATATGCATCATTTTTAGAAGCAAGAAACAAAGTCCATGTATATCTTGAAAAGTCATCAACAATCACCAAAGCATAGTAATTTCCAGCTAAGCTAGCAGTCCTAGATGGTCCAAACAAGTCCATATGCAAAACATCCAAAGCTTTATTTGAAGAAACCATATCTGTTTTCCCTTTACACAAGCATCACACAATCTGTTATTTTGAAATTTTATGTTTGGTAAACCAGAAACAAGTTCCTTAGACCTTAGCTTATTCAAGTGATTTGTGTGAACATGAGCTAGCCTCCTATGCCACAGCCATGACTCATCATTTTTAGACAACAAACACTCATTTTCAGAACAACTCTTTATAATATCTAAGAGATAGATGTTATTTACCCTTTTTCCAGTGAACAACACCTTACCAGAAATTTCATTTGAAATTGTACAAGTGTTGGCTTTGAAATTGACCTTGTATCCCTTGTCACATAGCTGGCTAATACTTAGAAGACTATGTTTTAGCCCTTCAACATACAGTACATTCTCAATAGTGGTTGAGTCTTTAGTACCAACATCTCCTCTTCCAAGAATTTGTCCTCTATTGTTATCCCCATATGTGACATGTCCTTCAGCTTTGAGTTTCAGATTTATGAACTGAGTCACATCACCAGTCATGTGCTTTGAGCAGCCACTGTCAAGGTACCACTGGTTTCTCCGGCTGTTTTTCTGCAATAAAACAGATTTAGCACATATGGTACCCCTTTAGTCTAGGGTCCAGCATGATTAATACCTTTCCTTAGGAAGCCATTTGGCCAATACTTTAGGAACAAGGTACCTCCTAGCTTTACATGTTCTAGATACATGACCAGACTTCATACAATAAAAACATGTTGCAGTATGCATTGTTTTTGAATAACTAAGAGAGGAAAAACCTGTTTTGTTAGGAACAAAGAAACTAGACAGCTTTTTCACATTACTTTTCATTCCAGGATTGTATCCTAGACCATTTTTATTGAAAACAGCATTCTGTGAACCTAATAAGGTTTCAAGATTTTCTCTTCCTTTAGTGAAATTTGAGAGAGTTTTTAACAAATATTCAACCTGTTTTTCCAGCTTCTTACAATTATCACAGGTTTTGATTGATGCATGCAAACATGTTAATTCAAGGCTAACCAATTCAGTTTTAGCTTTGTGCAATTCTTCTTCAAGAGCTTTGACCTTAGGTTCAGGTACCCTATTTATTCTATTCAATCTGTTGCACATTATATCTGATCCTGCCTGTTGACCGGAACGCTGGAAACTGCCTCGTCAAAGGATCGACGTGCGCACCGCTTCTCACCTCCGTTCCTCTTCGGGATCTATCTCAAGAACCTGCAAAGAAACAGCACGGCGCCGCTGCGGCCGATCGCACTCCAACGCTCAAGTCAGTGACGGTATCACCAAAAACTAAGAGAACTAGAACCGTGCAAATCCTCTCTCACAGTCAGCTCTAGCTCGCAAGCGTAAAGTGTATGAACTGAACGTGCGTACCTCAGAAAGTTTGTTAAGAACTCTTATATACCTGGTGGCTTTCTCTCTCCTGACAGTTACAGACTTGGACACGTGGCTCGCATCCAACTGTACACGTGGCATCATCTGGAGGCTCCCTGACTTGGCGCTGCTTCTGCTCTCATTTTGGCTAAGTTACTTATGCATGGTACTGCCCAGTGCATAGCTAACTTAGGAGTGCGATCTCTACTGGAACTGGCGAGTTAGTGGCCTTCATACACCTTCCCTGTGGTCTCGCCGGCCGCCTTCATAATCTGCTTCTCCTTCATCTTCGGCGATGTGCTTGTTCTGGCGATCTCCGACTGCTTGGTCGCCTGGGTCTACATCTGGCGACTTCATCTTCAACCTGGCGATCGCCCATTCTGGTAAGCTGGAAATCGGAACACGCCAGCTTAACAACTGGCGACTACGCGTGCTCCCCGACTTCCTTCCCTTCTGCCAACCTGGCGCCTTGTCAACACGCCTACACTGTAGTAGGATGCCACGTCATCACACCCGACCACCAGGGCGGTACACAAGCCCCCCAGTCTTAAGCGAAGACTTGTCTAGCGAAAAGACTGAAAGAGCCTTCGTTAACACCGATCCACGTGGCCTTGACGCGGAATTCCAAGCGGTTGTACCTTCTGCTGCTTTGATGCCCCACCAAACCCCTCACTCATCGCTCGACACGTGGCTTCATCAACGGCTCTCCCCATTTGCCGTTTGTGCTTCCTAAACCCATTTCGAAAAACCCTTAAACCCATTTCGCTTCACTGTTCCATCACTTTCTTCGTGCTTGCAAACGCTCTAACTTCCTTCTGCGAAAACTCTCAACGCTCTTCAACGCTCGAGATCACCATCTTCCTCCATCGTCTTCCTGATCATCGAAAGGTAACTACTTTCCTTCATCTGCTGGCTTTCCTTGCATTTTCACCGATTTGCATCATCCTGTAACTGCTTGGTGCATACGCTGTGGGTTGTTTTTCCATTTCTCCTTCTGCGTAACTTAGGGCTTTGTCGATCGTCGCAACGAACCTGCATTCGTTCGTCTTTCACCTTCCTTCTATGATCGAGTCAGCCTTCGTAACCCTCCTGATCATTTTTCCTTTCTTCTTCCTTTGCAGCTGCTATCATGACTCCCACCAAGATTACCCCGAACCCCCCTCCATCAGCACGAAACCTTCCTTCACAAGCACACGACTCAACACAAGTTCGTGGCGCTTCCTCTTTGCAGGCTGAGAGGCCTGCGTCTTCCCAATCTGCCCCGGCCTAGGCGACTCCATCTAACGCTGGAGGAGCCCCCGTTCCTCTGCCAGACTTCCAAACTTTATACCCCTGGGCTAACTCAACCCTTCTGAAAGAAAAATCCTCTGTGAACACTGCGGGGGCAGTCTTGCGGCTGACCAAGGGGGACGAGATCTACCAGTCGTTTCACAAGGAGCACGACGAAAGGATGATGGTGCTGCCTTGCCCCGCCGACCTGCCCGTGTGTGCTGATGACAAAGTAAGCGCCGACGGGCCCTTCTGCTTTGTCTACACGACTCTGTTCAAGAAGGTCAGGCTCAGGTTCCCTCTCACCCGTTTCGAGAGGGAACTTCTTACCGAGCTCAACATTGCGGCTGCCCAGCTCCACCCCAACAGCTGGGCGTTTGTTCGAGCCTTCCAAGTAACGTGCGCCCACCTGGGGTTGCCCGCGTCGGTGGACGTGTTTTTGTTCCTTTTCGAAGCCAAGCACCCAGGAGACCGCCTGTGGGTCAGCTTGAATGCGATTGCTGGGAGATCCATTTTTACCATTTTCCAGCAATCGTACAAAGACTGGAAGGGGAAATTCGTCCAAGTACGTGCAAACGACAAGGACACCTCCCTTCTTGATGGCTTCCCCTTGTACTGGGTGGACAAGGGGAAAAAGGAGTCCAAGAGCTGCTTCAGGAGGCCCAGAAGTCCTGATAGCATGGGAGCTTTGGACAGAGACCTTTGTCTCTTCTGGAAGAAGGTGGCGGACGCCAACATAACTTTCCTCACCACCTCCCTGATAATCTTTGAATTCTTCGAAGATCAGCTAGAATTTCAAATAGGTTAGGTCATTTGAACCATTGCTTTAATACTGCTTCTGTTTAGCTGTCTCTGGGCGTCTTGTGCGTTATGCGCAAGACTTTGGCTTTACTTTTCCTGCACATATTATCTGCTTTGCTGTTTATTACACTGTGCACTTATCTGTTTTCCTTGAGTTAACTCACGCATCTCTGTCCCCTGTAGACAACATGTTGCCCAAGAACATGCTCACCGAACTAAAGTCACTCGCCCGAAACCACGGGTTGGCAACCGGTTCCCAAACAGTGCCCAACTCGGTGGTGGAGGCCGCCATTGTCCAAGGGCGATCACCACCCAAGGAGCCCGCTCAACGCAAAAAATTGGTCCTTAAGAGACCCAGAAGGAAAGCCCCCCAAGTCGTCCAAGAGGAGGAAGAAGAGGACGACGAGGTCACCGAGGATGGCCTCGTTACGAAGAGGAAAAGGGTGGCACCATCTTCACCACCTGCCCCACCCCCTCTTCCGACCTCAACACCACCATCAACGCCTGCTCCTCCTCCCTCATCGCCAACACAACAAGCTCCTTCATCACCAGTCCAAGCGGTTCCACTGGCCACTGCGCCACCTGCAGCTGAGGCCCAAGAGCCAAATTTCCTGGAGGACCCCCCAAGCGCCTCTACGCCATACGTGTCAGCCGGAGGGGGCCCCCCTTCAAACACTTCAGCTGCAGAAAACGTTCCAATCGGGGATGAGGTTGCTCATACCTCTCCGATTCTGATTACCGAATCCCCGATTGCGTCGCCACGCCAGGAAGCAAACACTGAAGAACCTGCTAAGGAAGGTGGCGACGAGAACCCACTACAAGCCCCCCTGGCGCCTCTCCAAGCGGCGAACCTTCCCCTTGAGGTCACAAGGATGTGGGAACCTCTGACTGCCAAACTCAAAACCATAGCAGAGGATATCCCATCGATTATAACCAGGGCCGTGGAAGGCTCAACCAGGAGGCTCCAAGATGACCTCTTCAACCTCAAAACCGAAAACAGCACTATGAAGATTGAGGTGGAGAAGTTATCTTTCAACCTGACGCTCGCAGAGATCGAACACTCCCGAGTGGAGGATGCAATGAGCACTGAGCTCAGGTTGGCGTGCAAGGAGGCTACTGACCTTCGCCGCAAAGTTCATGATCTTGCCCAAGAGAAGGTCGAGCTAGAAAGCAAAATTGTGCCCCTTCGTGCCAAGGCGGTCGACCTGGAGGCTCGCATGCAAGCTGACGCCGCTAAGGTGCAAAAACTGGAGCAGAGGTCGATCGACCGAGAGAAACTACTTGGGCAAGTAGAAAAGGCGAGGGACGACGCCATGGCTGATCTCGTCGAGGCCAACAAAGAGAAGGGAAAGATGGCTGCTGAGTTGGCCCAAGCACAATCGGAATCCAAGAAGGTTACTGAAGACCTTCTCCAGGCTCAAGAGACCAACGAACAACTTAAAAAACAGGTTGAAGAGCTGGAACAGCAGAACAAAGAGCTGAAAGAGCAAACCGAAGACCTCAAGAAGCGGATTGAGGAACTTCAGGGGCAAATCGAAGCACTCAAGCTAAATTCTGCTCAGATTCTGGCTGCTGGATTCGAAGCTGCGCGGGAGCAATTCGCTTGCCTATTTCCCGATCTGGATCTCAGCCTGGTGTCGTTGAACAACAAAGTAGTAGATGGAAAGGTCGTTCCTGCTGAAGACTAATCAACTCCACCTCATCTGCTACTTTTATGATTTCCCTTGTATTATTCTATAAAAACTCTTGTATGTGTGCTTTTAACAAATACTTATCTCAATGACAAAGTTTGGGTATTCATTCTATTGACTTCTTTAAGCGCTTTAACCTTCTTTGCATGTTTAACTTTGTCGGATTTAACTTAACGATTTTTGCAAACACAACCTTTGACTTAACCGCTTCGAACCACTTTAAACTCAAGTAAAAACCACTTTAACCAACTTGTACTCTTAAGGCAACTAACCTTATCACAAGAATACCCTTCAAGCAACAAATTGTAACTCAATTATTGGCTCAAACAACGTCCCACTCGACCTGCTTTATCAAACAAGCCTTTTAACCTTCTCGCCGCTGTTTGAGCTTTTCCCGATCGCCAAGAACTCTTGGTACCATCAGCTTTTCCTAGCCTCATGCTTTGGCAATCGTTTCTTTGCATGGGGCAGAGATGCCTTTAGGGATCTCCCTTTTCCCTCCTAGACTTCAGAACAAAGACCGGCTGACTAGGCGTTCTCTTCGAACCTACCTTAGCCACCTTCCATACTTCTTCCACCCTCTGCGCCATACCTGAACTCGTTCGAGACGAGAAGGATTTTATCTTGCCTAAGCTCGCATGTAAGCGAGAAGGTCTTAACTCGCCTGAACTCGCTCAACGGCGAGAAGGACTTTATTTGGTGCCTCAACTTGCCCAGGGTGTACATCTCCTCCCCCCTGGATGCACTGAGGACCCTTTCTTTCTCTCGCCTGCGCTCGCTCGACGGCGAGGAGGTCTTTAACTGGCCTTAACTCGCTTGACGGCGAGTAGGACTTTATCTGGTGCCTCAACTTGCCCAGGGTGTACATCTCCTCCCCCCTGGATGCACTGAGGACCTTTCTCTTTCTCGCCTGCGCTCGCTCGACGGCGAGGAGGCCTTTTAACTTGCCTCTACATTGCCCCAGGAGTTACATCTTCTCGCTCCCAGAAACATGGAGGACTTTTTCTCTTTCTCGCCTGCACTCGCTCGACGGCGAGGAGGTCTTTTACTTGCCTCAGGACGCGCGAGGGCGTTGAGGTCTTTCATCTGGAGCCTCCGATCGCCGAAAGACGATGAGGACTTTAAAACTTAACTGGTGCCTCCAATCGCCGAAAAACGATGAGGACTTAAAACTTAACTGGTGCCTCCAATCGCCGAAAAACGATGAGGACTTAAAACTTTTTAGAAAGCACGCGATATAACTTTTCTTGCCTTAAATCACATACAAGCGACAAGGTCTTTCTTCAAAACTCTTGGAAAAAAGCAAACATGCAATCTGAAAACGCCTTATACTTCAAAAACTCTTCTTTATTGGGTGGCCTCATTAAAAACCCTCCTTAGGGAAAAAAGAGTGCCCCCTTGAAACTGTTTCATCAAAGACATTGTAATATAACATTTGTGTTTGTCTTTACTTACAAAGCTTTTAACTATAGTACAACTTCAGGTGTGTGGCGTTCCAGGTGCGAGGGATCGCCCCCCCCTTCCAACGTCTCTAAGCGGTAGGCCCCGTTCCCGAGCGCCTCGGTTATTCTGAACGGTCCAGTCCACTTGGGTGACAATTTATTCTCCATCTCGTACTGGTGGGCCTTCCTCATCACCAAGTCGCCCTCTCTAAACTGCCTTGGCATCACCTTCGAGTTGTATCTTCGTTCGACCCTTCTCTTCACAGCTTCAGCTTTCAACCTCGCTTCTTCCCTGACCTCATCCAGTAGATCCAGGTTCAGCCTTCTTTCTTCATTCGAGTCTTCCTCTACGAAGTTCTGGAATCTCGGCGAGCTCTCCTGGATCTCCACTGGAATCATGGCATCACACCCATAGACCAAGCTGAACGGGGTCTCGTGGGTTCCTGACTGCTCGGTGGTGTGGTACGCCCAGACTATACGGGGCACCTCCTCAGCCCAACTTCCCTTGGCTTTCTCAAGCCTTCTCTTCAAACCTCTCAACAACACCCGATTAGCTGACTCCACCTGGCCATTTGTCTGAGGGTGCTCGACGGATGCAAACACTTGTTGAATTCCCACCCCTTCGCAAAGCTTCTTCAACAGGTGGCTTGCAAACTGCGTCCCATTATCTGATACCAGGCGCTTAGGCACTCCAAACCGGCACACGATGTTCTTCCATACAAAACCTTCGATCTTGTGTGCGGTGATCTGGGCCACTGGTTCTGCTTCAATCCACTTGGTGAAATACTCAATCGCCACCACCAAGTACTTCATTTGCCTGATCGCCAGCGGAAAAGGTCCCAGGATGTCGATTCCCCAAGTATGAAACGGCCAAGGGCTATAGATCGACTTCAACTCCTCGGGAGGTGCCTTATGCCAATCGGCGTGCTGCTGGCATTGTTTACAACATTGGGCATATTTCTTGCAATCTTCTCTCATGGATGGCCAGTAGTAGCCTGCACGGAGAGTCCTCGCGGCCAGAGCTCGACCCCCGACGTGGCTTCCACATATACCTTTGTGGAGCTCTGCCATAATTCTCGTGCACTTCTCGCCGTGTATGCATTCCAGGAGTGGGTGAGTGAACCCAAACCTGTACAGATCGCCATCAATCAATGTGTACTTGCTAGAATTTTTCTTTACCTTCCTAGCTTCTGTTGGATCCAGCGGGAGGAGGCCATCTGCCAAGCACCGCTTGTACTGTGTTATCCAAGTGTCTGGCTCATGGGCGGCGCAGACCTGCATCACGCCCACCTTCTCTCCTCGACATGCTCTGACTCTCGGCGATCTCAAAGTTTCTTGCGTCAAGGACTTATGGCTTCTCGCTGCTCTCTCCGTCGACTTGCTTATCTGAAGGACCAGGTGATCTGCTACAAATGCCCTCGGCGTCTTCAGAGTTTCTTGAATCACCGTCCTCTGCCTACCCCCCTTGCCTGAGCTGGCGAGCTTAGCAAGCAAGTCAGCTCGGGCATTCTGCTCTCGGGGCACATGTACTACTTCAAAAGAGGCAAAGGAACTCTTCAATTCCTGCACATACGCCAAGTAAGCCGCCATTTGTGGATCTTTAGCCTGGAACTCGCCGGTTACTTGCCCTGTGACTAGCAGCGAGTCACTCTTAGCCATCAGCACCCTAGCTCCCATCTCCTTGGCCAGCAAAATCCCGGCGATCAGCGCGTCATACTCTGCTTGATTGTTGCTGGCTTTGAAGGCAAACCTCAAAGATTGTTCAATCAGCACGCCGTTGGGTCCTTCCAATATGACTCCAGCACCGCTGCCTTGCTGGTTCGACGATCCATCCACCGAAAGTACCCAACGGAAATCGTCTCCTTCAACCCGCGTCGCCTCTGATGAGAGCTCAACCACGAAATCTGCAAAGATTTGCCCCTTGATCGGGCCTCGGGGCTCGTACTTAATATCAAACTCTGACAACTCTACCGCCCACTTCACCATCCTTCCCGCAACGTCGGGTTTCTTCAAGACCTTCTGGATGGGCAGGTCAGTCATCACCAGTATTGTGAAACTGTGGAAGTAGTGGCGCAACCTCCTCGCCAAAAACACCACAGCCAGCGCAGCCTTCTCCAGGGCCTGATATCTCGTTTCTGGGCCCTGCAACACCTTGCTCCCGAAATAAATAGGCTTCTGAGCCTGATCTTGATCCTGGGCGAGCACCGCACTCACCGCCCTCTCAGTCACAACGAAATACAACCTAAGAGAGATTCCCGCCAGCGGTTTGCACAGAACCGGCGGGCTCGCCAGATACTCCTTCAGTTTGACGAAAGCTTCCTCGCACTCTTTCGTCCAAACAAACTTATTATTGCGCCGCAGACATTGAAAATAGGGATGCCCCTTTTCTCCGCTAGCTGACACGAAGCGAGATAGGGCTGCCATCCGACCTGTTAGCTGCTGGACCTCTTTCACCGTAGCCAGGCTTCTCATCGCCAAGATGGCGGCACACTTGTCTGGGTTGGCTTCTATTCCTCTTTCAGTCAAGAGAAAACCCAAAAACTTTCCAGCCTCCACGCCGAAAATGCATTTCTCCGGGTTGAGCTTTAACTTGAACTTGGCGATCGTCGTGAACAATTCTTCCAAGTCTGCAACGTGCTTGCTCTTTTCCTGCGAGGTCACGACCATGTCATCGACGTAGGCTTGCACGTTCCTTCCCAGCATTGGTGCAAGTACTCGATCCATCAGCCTCTGGTACGTGGCCCCCGCGTTCTTCAGCCCAAACGGCATCACCTTATAGCAGTAGCACGACCTCTCCGTCATGAAGGCTGTTTTTTCTTCATCCATGGGATGCATCTTGATCTGATTATAGCCCGAGAAGGCATCTAGGAAACTCAGCAGCTTGCACCCTGCAGCACTATCAACCAGGGCATCAATGCTTGGTAAAGGATACGAATCCTTCGGGCAAGCTTTATTCAGATCGGTGAAATCGACGCACATGCGCCATTTCCCGTTACTCTTCTTCACCAGTACGACATTTGCCAACCATTCAGGGTACTAGACTTCCCTGATGTGGCCCGCAGCGAGGAGTTTCTGGGTTTCATCCCTGATCGCCTGCCTCCTCTCCTCGTTGAATTTTCTTCTCCTTTGTCGCACCGGTCTCACCATGTTGTCCATCGCCAGATGATGGCACAAGAAGTCGGGATCAATCCCGGGCATGTCCGAAGCGGACCATGCAAACGCGTCCAGATGCCGCTCAATCACCTTGGCAATCTGGTCCTGGAGATCGACCTCTAGGGATCTTCCGAGCTTGAAGATTTTTCCTCCGATCTCCTTCTCGAGCCACTGCTCGACAGGTTTAGGCCTGGATTCTCTGGCGATCACCGCCCTGGCGATTCCCTGTTCCCTTGCTTCCTCGGGGCGATTCCGCGCCTCTTCCTCTTCCAGGCCAGCATTCCTCTCCCCCAGCTCAGCATCCACCATTTCCACGTCTCTTCCGGCGGCCTCCTCTGTTACCGGCGGTCTGGGCTTCACACCGGGAGGCGGGGTGGTTGTTACATAACTCACTGATCTTTTTTTTTTCAGGCTATTCTCATAGCACCTTTTCGCTTCTTTTTTATCAGACTTGATCGTGATCACCACCCCTTCCATGGACGGCAACTTCACCTTCATGTGCCGAGTCGACGGAATGGCGCCTATCCTGTTAAGAGTGGGCCTTCCCAATAGGATGTTATATGCTGAAGGGGCGTTCACAATGAGGTACTTGATTTTCTCCGTCCTCGACCCAGCCTCATCTGTAAACGTGGTTCTCAGCTCAATGTACCCCCTGACCTCCACCTGGTCACCAGCGAACCCATATAAGCACCCTCCATAGGGCCTTAGCTGGTCAAGGGGCAACTCCAACTGCGTGAAAGTCGGCCAGAACATCACGTCTGCCGAGCTTCCTTGGTCCACCAGAACTCTATGGACCTTCCTCCCTGCTGTAACCAACGAAATAACTATGGGATCGTTGTCATGAGGCACAACGTCCCGAAGATCCTGCTTGGTGAACGTAATGTCCGCTTCCGGCGAGTGATCTTCAAACATGTCCACTGTCATCACCGATCGCGCATACTTTTTCCTCTGCGATGCGGTGCATCCACCACCTGAGAAACCCCCTGCAATGGTGTGGATCTCCCCGTGGATAGGCATCTCGTGTTGCTGGGCTTCTCCACCTGCTGGCTGGGAACTCGACGCTCCCCCCGTCCTTCTATCCAGCAGATAGTCATTTAGGAACCCGCTCTTAACCAGATCGTCGAGCTGATACCCCAAAGACAAACACGAGTCCAAGGTGTGGCCAAAACATTGGTGGAACTCGCACCAGGCGTCCGGCTTTGACCCCAACACCTTGTCGCCCACCTTCTCAGGCGCCTTCAACCTAGCAGATATGTTAGGGATAGCGATCAGGTCTGCTAGTCCCATGACAAATTTGTGCTTAGGCGGGCGATTGTATTCCCGGCGTGCTGGTTGTTGGCGCGCTTGGCTTCTTCCCTTGTTTCTCCTGTCGTAAGGATGGCGAGTCCTCTGGTCTTTTCTGGCCGCCGCCGCCGTTTCCAGCACCCTCTGCGGCTGGATCCTGGTCTGGGCGCGTGGCCTGGCGGGAGCCACGCTGCCTCTCTTCTCGGCGACTTCACTCTCGTCGGCGATGTGGGCCACCGCAAGTCGCCTGACTTCAGCAAACGTCGCTGGATGAGCTCTGATCAAGGCCTCGCAGAATGGCCCTGGCTGCACGCCCTTCTTGAAGGCATAGACCAGCATTTCTTCATCCTTGGCCGGCGATCTGACCATCTGCGCTCCGAAGCGATTGAGGTAGTCTCTGAGGGACTCCCCATGGTACTGCCTTATATCAAACAGATCATAGGACACCCTGGGCGGTGCCTTATTCATAATGTACTGCTCGACAAAGATTTTCGAGAACTGTTGAAAATTGGTTATGTGGCCGTTAGGCAAGCTCACAAACCACTCCATCGCCGTTCCCTGGAGCGTACTCACGAACATCTTGCAGTAGACGGCGTCCGACCCTCCCGACAGCATCATCTGCGTGTGGAACGTGGTCAGATGAGCCTCTGGATCCTCCACGCCGGTAAAGACAGCTTTAACCGGAACCACGCTCGTGGGAATAGGCGTGTCGGTAATCGCCTGAACAAAAGGCATTGGGAAAACACGAGGTGGCGTCGACGGCGCCACCTCTTCAGCAGAAGAACGTCCTTGCTGCTCCTGAAGAGCTCGACGCAGCTCCTCAGTCACCTTGCTGAGTTCCTCGTTCCTAGCGCGAGAGGCGACCAGGTCCTCATGTATCCTCGCTTGCTCTATGCGCGAGGCTTCCACAGTTGCCTGCAACGAGCGCATCATTTCTGCCATCTGCGCCATGGTCATGGCGGTGTCGCCTTCAGCAGCGACAGGCGCCACGGGACTGGAACGATTGCTTCTCATTTTTCTCATTAACTTCAGCGAATCACAGGAAAGCAGCAAACAACACTTCAGCCTCGATCGAATCAGCGATCAATCGGAGAAACAGTGCGAAACAGTGCAAGAAAACTCAAGAACACCGTAAGCCTCCAAAGAAAACCACGACTTCGCCAGAAACCACCGCTTCCCCGTGAACAACCAAACAAACGAAAGAACTCGAACTTCCACCAAACAGATTACGCGTAAGCAGCAGTAAACCTTACTCCACCGATCGAAAAGCCAAACGAACGGTTCAAAACGCAGATTCACCGAACGAAACTCAAAGAAACTGCGAACGACGGTTGCACCAGCACATAACCACGCAGAAAACCTCGAAAACTTCCACGAACTCACGCTGTGGATGGGAGCAAGTTTTACACGGTCCCACGGTGGGCGCCTGATGATCCTGCCTGTTGACCGGAACGCTGGAAACTGCCTCGTCAAAGGATCGACGTGCGCACCGCTTCTCACCTCCGTTCCTCTTCGGGATCTATCTCAAGAACCTGCAAAGAAACAGCACGGCGCCGCTGCGGCCGATCGCACTCCAACGCTCAAGTCAGTGACGGTATCACCAAAAACTAAGAGAACTAGAACCGTGCAAATCCTCTCTCACAGTCAGCTCTAGCTCGCAAGCGTAAAGTGTATGAACTGAACGTGCGTACCTCAGAAAGTTTGTTAAGAACTCTTATATACCTGGTGGCTTTCTCTCTCCTGGCAGTTACAGACTTGGACACGTGGCTCGCATCCAACTGTACACGTGCCATCATCTGGAGGCTCCCTGACTTGGCGCTGCTTCTGCTCTCATTTTGGCTAAGTTACTTATGCATGGTACTGCCCAGTGCATAGCTAACTTAGGAGTGCGATCTCTACTGGAACTGGCGAGTTAGGGGCATTCATACACCTTCCCTGTGGTCTCGCCGGCCGCCTTCATAATCTGCTTCTCCTTCATCTTCGGCGATGTGCTTGTTCTGGCGATCTCCGACTGCTTGGTCGCCTGGGTCTACATCTGGCGACTTCATCTTCAACCTGGCGATCGCCCATTCTGGTAAGCTGGAAATCGGAACACGCCAGCTTAACAACTGGCGACTACGCGTGCTCCCCGACTTCCTTCCCTTCTGCCAACCTGGCGCCTTGTCAACACGCCTACACTGTAGCAGGATGCCACGTCATCACACCCGACCACCAGGGCGGTACAATATCCAACCTGTTTGCTTCATCATGTGTTTCCTTAAAAGCTATTAACAGTTGATCATAGTTCTCAGAATCAATGGAAAAATCACTTACTGAGTCAGAGTTGGATCCTTCATCATTCACCATGAAGCACATATTTGCTTCTTCACTTTCAGTTGAGGATACATCATTTTCTTCCCATGAGATGTATGCTCTTCTACCTTTGCCTTTGTCACTCTTCTTGCTTGCTGATTTTTCTTTATGTTGATTGTTTGGACAATCAACTTTTATATGACCTGGTTTACCACATCCAAAGCATGTGTAATTGGAAGAATTTGAATCATTAGGTTGTTTAGAGTACCTCTTTCTTTGTTGAGTTCTGTCACGGTTTTTCTTTCTAAGAAACCTGCTGAATTTTTTGGTGAGCAGACTCACGGTCTCATCATGTTCAGGATCAACTTCTTCCTCACTTGTATCATGTTCCATGGTAGTTTTCAGAGCAATTCCTTTGGCCTTCTTCTCCACAGTTTCATGCTCTATCAGCTTTCTAAAAAGTGCAACAGTGGACATCTTGGATAAATCTCTGGATTCTGAGATTGTTGTTACCTTAGGTTGCCAGCTCCTATCAAGGCATTTTATGTTAAGCTCTTCCTTGTCAAAGACTTTACCAAGGCCAGTGAGGTGATTTACAATGTATGTAAACCGTTTCTGCACATCTGCAATACTTTCTTCTGATTGCATTCTGAACAGCTCGTACTCCTGAATTAGTGAGTGCTTCCTTGCCTGTTTCACATCATCAGTTCCTTCATGAGTCACCTCTAGTACATCCCACATCTCCTTTGCTGAGTTACATTGAGAGACTCTAAAGAACTCATCCATATTCAGTGCAGAGGTTATGATATTCTTGGCTAAGGAGTCATATTGGGCCTTCTTCTTCTCGGTTTCACTCCATTCAGACCAAGGCTTCTTTATTGTTTCATCTTTGACAACCTGCATAGGTATAAAAGGTCCACTGACCACTGCATCCCAGATTCCCATGTCAATAGACTCCATAAAGATCTTCATCCTGATTTTCCAGAAAGCATAGTTAACACCACTAAACATAGGAGGTCTATTGATCCTGCCGGTTGACCTGAGTGCAAGAGCCTTGCCACGTCAAAGGTTTCTCCTTCTGGATCAGCTTCGCACCACGTTAGCTTATGTCCTTCACGCCTCAATTCCTTGCGAGAACCTGAAGAAAACAGAGTGGCACCGCTGCAGCCGATCGCGCTCCGACGCTCAAGTCAGTGACGGAATCACCAAAAACTAAGAGAGAAAATCTAAACTCAAGGAACCGTGCGCAGTGAATCTCTGTGTACTCAAAGTATTCTCAAAGCGTACTCAAGTGTTCTCAGAAAACGTACCTCAAAGTCTGTTAAGAGTTCCTTATATACCTGAGCACTTTCTCTCTCCTGACGGTTATTCCTCTGGACACGTGGCTCGCATCCAGCTGTACACGTGTTGCCATCTGGAGCCCCCTTCTACTTGAGCGTCACCTCTACTCTTCAAGCTATTCAACTAAGTTACCCATGCAAGGAGTAATCTGGTGCATAGCTTCCTCGGAGCGCGACCCCTTAAGCGGCGAGTACGGGGTGTCACCATGCACACCTTCTCTGTGGTCTCGCCTGCCGCTATCACGATCTGCTTCACTTGCACATCATGCATGTTCTGGGAAACTGTTCCCTTGCCTCGACCTCAGGCTAGGGAAGGATTATCTGATAACCTCGTCCTTCGTTCTTGTACCCCTTGAAAGCCTTAAGCAAGCCTTCTTGATCTTTCGGCGATGTCCCCCTTTAAGCGGTCTCTAACCACTTGATCGCCTAAAACTCACATACGACGACTATGAGGCAAGCCAGGTGACCGCTGGTTATACATACTAGATATCAGAGAACGCCAAACCAACGATTGGCGACTACACAGACTTCCCGATGTACTTCCCTTCTGTCAGCCAGGTGTCCCGTTCAACACGCCTATATTATCGCTTGCTGCCACGTCATCACTTCCGATTACCTGATCGGTACACAAGCCCCCCAGTCTTAAGCTGAGCCTTGACCAGCGAAAAGACTAAGAGGTCAAATCATCGTCGATCTACGTGGCGCTTGTACGGATCTCCGTACGTTCGTACCCTTTGCCTTTCTGACGCTCCACCAACCCCTTCTTTAATCAAACGACACGTGGCGTCATCAACGGTCGTTTTCAATTGCCGTTTGCGCTTCCCACAACGTTCGAAAACCCTTAAACCCTTCGCGCTATTCACTGTTCCATCATCTTTCTTCATCCTCAAGCATCCCAAACGCTCTCTCTTCGAACCCCGAAACTCCTCGTCTCTCTCAATCTTCAACTTTCTTCAGCGCTCATCCGATCATAAAAAGGTAACCCTTTTACTCCTCTTATTGGTATTTGTTGCATTTTAACCGGTTTGCATCATCCATTATCTGTCTGAAGCATACGCTATGGGCTGTTTTTCTTTTTTCTCGTAACCTAAGGTTTCGTCCCTGATAATGTCCATCCCAGCGAACCCCTGTTCGTTCGTTCTATCTTCTTCATCCCCAATCGAGTCATTCTTTGCTAGCGTCATTTCATCCCTTTCTCTTTCCTTTGCAGTTCCTGCGATTGCTCACACGAAGTCCACCGCTAACCCTCCTTCTTCATCGCGAAACCCTCCACCCAAAACTAGTAAGGTTGTCCCTAGGACAAATCCTCCATCGATACGCAACCCATCTCGAGCCTCTGGTACTCCCTCTGCACAGGCTGAGAGGCCTGCTTCTTCTCATGCCAACCCTACCCAGGCAACTCCACCACTCGCCGGAGGAGCCTCCCTTCCTCCACAAGACTATAAAAAGCTCTACCCTTGGGCTACCCCAACTCTGCTGAAAGAGACCTCCTCGATCAACACTGAGTTGGGCGTGCACCGATTGAGGAAAGGAGATCAACCCGACCTTTCCTTCCACAAGGAGCATGATAGCAAAGTGGTCGTGCTGCCCTGCCTCCCGGGTGAACCGATGTGTGCGGATGATAAGGGGAACAACGGTGAGTTGTTCTGCTTCATCTACACTACCTTGTTCAAGAAAGTGAAGCTTAGGCTTCCTTTTACTCGTTTTGAGAGAGACCTACTGACCGAGCTCAACATCGCCCCTGCCCAGCTTCATCCCAACAGCTGGGCGTTCGTGAGGGCGTTCCAAATTCTTTGTGCGCACTTGTTGCTGCCGGCCTCAGTCGACGTCTTCCTCTTCCTGTTTGAGGCAAAGAATCCCGGAGATAACCTCTGGGTCAGCTTGAACGGGATTGCTGGGAGATCAATCTTCTCAATCTTCCAGCAATCTTATAAAGACTGGAAAGGGAAGTTCGTGAAGGTGTGCCAGAATGAGCAAGACCCCTCACTGCTTGACGGCTTCCCCTTGTATTGGGTAAACAAGGGGAACAAGGACTCCAAGGACAGCTTCAAGAGACCAAGAAGTCCTGATAACATGGGGGAGTTGAACAAAGACCTTTGTCTCTTCTGGAAGAGCGTGGCTGCCGTCAACATCACCTTCCCCACTGCCTCAATCATTCCCTACGAGTTCTTCGAGAGCCAACTCGAAATACACATAGGTTAGCCCCTACTCCAGTACCAAGTCTCTCACTTCGAGTTAACACTAACTTAGCGTCTTCACCACTCTATTTTAGCATCCCATTATTCTGTGTTGACCTTGATCTTTTATCCATGTACTACTTGTGTCATCTCTGTATGAATGCACTTGCATGTTTTGCTTCTGCCTTGGTTGCTGATATGTTTTTTACCTTGTGCAGATAACATATTGGGAAAAGGGAAACTGGCGAAATTGAGGGCGATCACCCGATCCCACAAGCTCGCGGCGGGCTCCCAAGCTGCGCCCAACCCGGCGGTGGCGATCGCCGCTACTCAAGGCAAAACTCCTCCCCGAGGTCCAACTTCTTCTGGGGTACTACCCGCCCAGAAAGGAAAAAACTGGTTTTGAGGAGACCCAAGAGGAAGGCTCCTCAAGTGGTGCAAGAGGAAGAAGATGATGATGAAGAAACCGAGGATGGCCTCGTCGCTAAAAGGAAAAGGGTGGCCACCTCTACACCGCCTACACTCCCAACACCAACACCGCCCTCACCTCCAGCTCCACTACAACCAGTCCAAGCAACGCCCCTGGCCGCCGCACCCCCAGTGGTTGAAAGCAGCGGCCCTAACTATGTAGAGAACCCTCCGAGCGCCTCAACACCGTTCGTATCTGTCGGAGAGGGTCCTCCTTCAACCACATCTATTACTGGGGTCGCGTTAGGGGTCGATGAGGGCGCTCAAATCTCGCCCATTTTGATAACAGAATCCCCGACCTCAAGAGGGTGGTGGTGAAAGTCAGCACCAAACTCCTCCACCACCTCCAGCAGCAACCTCAAGCCTCCCGACTTCCTTTGAAGAGACCTTGAGGCCCTTCACAGCCCAACTGAAAACTATGGCGGAAGATCTTCCCCTGCTTGTATCAAGAGCTGTGAAGGACTCCCTCAAGAAGCTTCAAGAGGAGAACTCCGCGCTCAAGGAGTCAAACCTGATGATAAGGGCTGAGGCCGAGAAGCTCTCGTGCAACTTACTGATGACTGAGCTGGAGCACTCGAGGCTGGAGGATGTAATGGACGCGGAGCTAAGAAGCCCGCGCAAGGAAGCCTCTGATCTGCGCCAAAAACTGCACCTCCAACTCCAAGAGAAGATCGACTTGGAGAGCAAGTTGGTCCCATATAGGCTCAAGGTGGCAGATTTGGAGGTTACTAAAAAGGCGGAAGCGTCCAGGATAGAGAACCTTGAGAAGACATCGGCAGATCGGGAGATTCTCCTTGGGAAGGTCGAGAAGGAAAGGGACAATGCTCTCGCTGAGCTCGCCGAAGCTCGCGAGGAGGCCAAAAAGACTGCTGCAGAGCTGGCCTATGCTCGGGACGAAGGCAAAAAAGCCGCTGAAGAACTCGCTCGAGCTCGTGAGGAAACGGAAGAGCTGAAGAAGCAAACACACGAGCTCGAGCAGAGTGCTGCCCAAGTCCTCACCGCCGAGTTTGACGCCGCTCTGGAGCAAGTAGCATGTCAATACCCAGAGCTCGACCTTTCCATGGTGTCGATCAGTAACGAGGTGGTGGATGGGAAGATTGTACCCTCTGAAGACTAGCTACCTTCCTCCATCACCTCTTCTTTGTAAAAAACTTTCATCTGTAATGGCGCTGCTTATGTAATTGCTTTTATATGCATGCAAACTTGAATTGCCACTTCTTATATGATTTTAACTTCTCGTATATCGTCTTCCTATTTACTTTGCACGCTTTTACCTTTATTTGTTGTGTGGTTTACCAACATAACTGGTGAAGCTTACTCAAACGAATTAACTCAGCAATATTCGAGCCTCACCTTTCACACACTGCTTCGATCTTGAATAAACTGTTAATCTTATAACAACTTATCAAACTGTTAACTCAAAGTAAACTTGAGCAACTATTAACTCTTTAGCGATGACATTTAATATAACTTAACATAAGTTACTTACTAGGCAGCAGGTTTTAACTCAAACTAGTATCAAAATACAGTTTACCTGATCTGCCCAGCAAAGTGAGCCCTTATTCCTGTCATCACCTGGAACTCTTCTGATTGTCGTAGGGTTCTGGCGATGTGACCCTTCTTGCCTTCTGATCCGATCGGTCATCGGTAGTCGATGACGTCAGCGTCAGAGAACCACGTGGACCACTTGCAAGGTGACACGTGGACCAGGTGGCAGAGAGGTCAGGGGGACGATCGCCAAGAGAGGTGATCGGTGGTCAGTAACCAAGTGACCACCAACAGATCAGGCGGTAGAGAGGTCGGGGGACAGATCATCCGGGATGGTGATCGGTGGTCAGTAGCCAAGTGGCCACCAACAGATCAGTTCTCAGACTAACGCCTAAAGGCAGAACGCGAGAAACAGATAAACACTGATCAGTCATCGGGGTATTGTCATCGGGGTCTCGTGTTACACGCAGTTAAACTGGGAATGAGGTTCCCAGCGAGAGCGTTACGCATGGACCTCGCATGTGCACACCTCAAGGAATCATGCACGAGAGTGGCCTGAGGGAACTAGTAAACCAGCCAGTGGTTGGTGATTCCCTCAACCCATTACGTGCATGGCATCGTGAAGGGTAAGCTGTATACGCAGAGAGCAACGTTTGGTGAGTGTGCCTAGACCAGCCACACCCGACGTTCTCCCAAGAGTATGCGATCTGCCCAGATAAGAGAAACATTC
Organism: Phaseolus vulgaris; assembly: GCF_000499845.2. Taxonomy (NCBI): domain Eukaryota; kingdom Viridiplantae; phylum Streptophyta; class Magnoliopsida; order Fabales; family Fabaceae; genus Phaseolus; species Phaseolus vulgaris. The sequence goes on from NC_023749.2 coordinate 25,326,668, forward strand.
TACGTTACTCCGCGAGGGCGTAACTTAGGCCCACAAAGAGAAGCGCTAGAGCCCTTCCAGTAAGTGACACGTGTGTGGTTAGATGTGGGTTGCAGGCCTCCACGTGTCATCATCTGAGAGGGGTGCGGTCCAGACAAAGGAGCACTCCGTACCACTAAAGGTACAGACAGGCGCAGCCAAGCGCAGACATGCGCAGACTCTCACGCTCCCCATTGCTGATTCTGAAGGTACGCTTTCTCTGAAAAGCATAACAGGGTTCTGACACATGCCAGAAAAGCATAACAGAATTCTGTTATGCCCAGAAGCAGGGAAAGAGAGATAAAAGAGAGAAGAAGAGGGAGAGTGGGGGGAGGAGAAAAAGAGAGAGACGAAAAACAGAGTGCAAGTTTTTTCTCACACACGCATTACTAGTTTCCAGTTTCTGGTGGTTCTGTTGGACTAACTTGATCGTCGGAGTGCAAACGGCCGCTAGAGGCGCCGTCTGTGTGTTTTGCAGGTCACATTTGAAGGTTTCTGAGAGAAAGTTCGAAAGGGTGATTCTGCAGGAGAGGCAGTCGTGTAGACAGGGCAGAGAGTGCCACGAAGCGATTCCTCCACGTTCGAGTTGCCGACGGGATCATTTGGCGCCCACCGTGGGGCCCGAGTGAATCGTTGTCCCATATATACCACAGTTTTAAAGCTTACCAGAGTTTAATCAGTTTCTTTGATAGAGAAGGATGCCTAGAAACAGACAACCATCACCTGCGCCATCCGCTGACGAAGGAGCTGTGACAATGGCGCAGGTCCTGGAAATGGTGCGCACGCTGCAGGACAACGCTGCAGCGTCGAAAGTTGAACAAGAAAGGATGCAGACGGAGTTGGCCGCGTCGCAAAGCAGGAACGATGAGCTGAATCGTGTCAACGAAGAGTTGAGAAGGACGCTGCAGGCGCAGAGGGAGCACGTTGTTGACGAAAGGGTGTCTAGGCAACCCTCACCTCCAAGGGCATTTCCCATGCCATTCTCCCCTGAGATCATGGGAACCATGGTGCCTCCCAACCTGGTGGGGGTAAAAGCGTCGTTCAAAGGGGTAGAAGACCCGGAGGCGCATCTGACGGCATTCCACACCCAAATGATGCTGTATGGGGGCTCAGACGCTGTGTACTGCAAGATGTTCATGAGCACACTGAGCGGAATCGCCATGGAGTGGTTCGTGAGTTTACCAGAAGGGCATATCACGTCTTTCTCTCAGTTCTCGAAGCTCTTCACTAAACTATACATCGTCAACAAGGCACCCGCAGTGGTGTCCTACGATCTGTTCGACGTGCGCCAGTACCAAGGTGAGTCGCTGAAGGACTACCTCAACCGCTTTGGGGCACAAGTGGTTAGACTGCCCAGCAAAGATGAAGATATGCTGGTGCACGCGTTTAAGAAGGGAGTGCTGCCTGGCCCTTTCAGCGAGTCTCTCATCAGGAGCCATCCCAGCACCTTTGCAGAGATTCGACGACGTGCGGTGGCGCACATAGTGGCAGAAACAGAGGTTTCCGAGAAGAGGGGAACTGTTGCACCACCCAGACCGCGTGGAGGGCAAGGAAAGCCACAGCAAGCAAGGGTGCATGAGGCCAAAGAGGGGAAGAAGGTGCGGGAAAAACCTCGTCCCTATGCACCAGGCAAAGACCAGAGCAAGGGGCGTGCAAGGGAGAATAACGCACCCCCAAGATACAACTTCATGGTGGGATTGGCGGATCTCATCGCCCTTCCTGCCGTAGCAGCAAGACTACGAGTACCAAAGAAGACAGATAAGGTACTTGGAAGGAAGAAGGATGAATGGTGTGAGTTTCATCAGGCCTTTGGCCATACACTTCATTCCTGTTTGGCGCTGGGACACCAACTGGCAGGGTTGGTGAAGTCCGGTTTTCTGGCAGATTACCTGCGTGAGCCACAGGGTGATCGCGCGTCAGGATCCCAAACTGGAGAGCAACAGCACGAAGTCCCTGTGCATGGGGAAGTGCAGACGATCGCTGGAGGCTTCTCTGGTGGGGGATGCATAGCTTCACAAAGAAGGAGATACACTCGATCTGTGATGGCGGTAGATGCAGTGAATGAGAGTCATTACCCTGAGGTGGACATTATCTTCAGGAAAGCTGACCTACGGGACGTTGTCCCGCACGACAACGACCCTGTGGTCATTTCTCTCATCACAGCAGGAAGACGGGTGCATAAAGTACTCGTAGATCAAGGAAGTTCGGCGGATGTCATGTTCTGGCCAACATTCAACAAGCTACAGTTGTCCCCTGATCAGTTAAGACCGTATACTGGTTGTCTCTACGGTTTTGCAGGGGATCAGGTAGAAGTGCGGGGATACATCGAGCTGAGGACAACGTTCACTGACGGAACGACAGCCCGCACGGAAAAGATAAAGTACCTGGTGGTGAATGCCCCTTCTGCGTACAATGTCCTGTTGGGGAGGCCAACGCTCAATAGACTGGGCGCAATACCATCGACAAGGCACATGAAGTTGAAGCTGCCGTCGATGGAAGGGACCGTGATAACCATCAAGTCGGATCAGGCTGAGGCAAGACGCTGTTATGAAAACAGCTTGAAGCAAAAGAGAAGTGTGTGCCATGTCACCACAAAACCACCACCAGGCGTGGGCGAAGAGCGATTGGCGGTCAGGGAGACACAAGGCGCTCAGAGGATGGAGAACGCTGCGGTGGGGGGCTCCCAGGTGGCCCAAGTTGAGGAAGAAGAGGAAGGCACGATCACTCCTCGCGAGTCAGGGATCGCGAGAGCGGTCATTGCCAGTGAGAGAAGGCCCCACCCAGCTGAAGGGTGGGTCGAAGTGGACATCAGGGGAAGAAAATTCAAGTTGGGGGGATCCCTCATTGAAGAAGAGCGAAGGCTGATCATGGGTGTGATTGAGAAGCACATGAATGCCTTTGCATGGTCAGCATCCGACATGCCAGGAATCGACCCCGATTTCCTCTGCCACCGTCTATCGATGGACCCCATGGTTCGACCGGTGCGACAGAGGAGAAGGAAATTCAACGAGGAGAAGAGGAAGGTGATCCACGACGAAGCGCAGAAGCTCCTTGTCGCAGGGCATATCAGAGAAATCCAGTACCCCGAGTGGCTAGCGAATGTGGTACTGGTGCAGAAGGCAAGCGGCAAGTGGAGAATGTGCGTGGACTTCACTGACCTCAACAAGGCGTGCCCCAAGGATTCTTACCCCCTACCCAGTATAGATGCTCTAGTTGATAGCGCCTCGGGGGGAAAGCTACTCAGCTTCTTGGACGCTTTCTCAGGGTATAACCAGATCAGGATGCACCCAATGGACGAATGCAAGACCGCGTTTATGACGGAACGGTCTTGCTATTGCTACAAGGTCATGCCATTTGGGTTGAAGAATGCGGGGGCTACCTACCAGAGGCTCATGGATAGGGTGCTCTCGCCCATGCTGGGAAGGAACGTACACGCCTATGTAGATGACATGGTGGTTACATCCCAAGAGAAGAAGCATCATGCAGCTGATCTGGAAAAGCTATTCACCACCATTGCCAAGTACAGGCTGAAGCTCAACCCTGAGAAATGCATATTCGGTGTGGAGGCTGGGAAGTTCTTGGGTTTCCTCTTAACAGAGCGGGGAATCGAAGCTAACCCGGAGAAGTGCGCAGCAATCGTGGCAATGAGGAGCCCAACGACGGTAAAGGAAGTGCAGCAGCTCACCGGTCGCTTGGCAGCCTTGTCCCGGTTTATGTCCGCTGGAGGGGAGAAAGGTCACCCATACTTCCAGTGTCTCAAGCGCAACAGCAGATTTCTCTGGACGCAGGAGTGCGAGGAGGCCTTCATTAAGTTGAAGGGGTATCTGGCAAGCCCACCAGTCTTGCGAAAGCCCCAGGTAGGCATCCCTCTTCGTCTATACTTTGCTGTTACGGAGAGGGCAGTCAGTTCAGTCCTGGTGCAAGAGCAGGACCAGGCCCAGAGGCCTGTTTACTTCGTAAGTAAGGTGCTGCAAGGCCCTGAAACAAGGTACCAGGCCCTCGAGAAGGCTGCTCTGGCGGTGGTATTCTCAGCCAGAAGACTCAGGCATTATTTCCACAGCTTCACAGTGGTGGTGATGACTGATCTGCCTATCCAGAATGTATTGAAGAAACCTGATGTGGCAGGAAGGATGGTCAAATGGGCAGTAGAATTGTCAGAATTTGACATTCAGTACGAGCCCCGAGGACCGATCAAGGGGCAGGTGTTCGCGGACTTTGTAGTCGAGCTATCATCAATCGCGACACCTGTAGAAGGGCTAGATTTCCGATGGGTGTTATCGGTGGATGGCTCCTCTAATCAGCAGGGAAGCGGCGCTGGAGTCATCCTGGAAGGACCAAACGGGGTACTGATCGAGCAGTCCCTCCGTTTTGCCTTCAAAGCTAGCAACAATCAGGCGGAGTATGAGGCCCTGATCGCAAAAATGTTGCTAGCAAGGGAAATGGGAACAAGAAATCTGCTGGCCAAGAGCGATTCGTTACTGGTCACTGGGCAGGTTACGGGGGAGTTCCAAGCAAAAGATCCCCAGATGGCAGCCTACCTGGGGTATGTGCAGCTCCTGAAGACGTCCTTCGCCGAGTTTGAGTTAGTGCACGTGCCAAGAGAGCAGAATGCCCGAGCAGACCTGCTTGCCAAGCTGGCCAGCTCAGGCAAGGGGGGGAAGCAGAGGACCGTCATTCAGGAGACCCTGAAGGTGCCGCGCGCGTTCGTATCAGACAACCAGGTGCTTCATGTATGCAAGTCAATGGAGCGTCTAACGATCGGTCATCGGTCGTTGACCCAAGAAACGCTAAGAGCACCGAGGGTGAGATCGCGACCCTCAAAGACCGATGAGTCGATGGAGGTTCATGCGGAGAAGGAACCCGACACCTGGATGACGCCATACCAGCTATACTTAGAAGATGGTGTACTCCCGCTCGATCTGGCAGAGGCAAAAAGAATAAAGAGGGGTTCAAGTAAGTTTACTCTTATAGATGGAAGCCTATTTAGATTCGGATTTTCTCACCCTGTGCAGATCTGTGTACACGGCGAGCAATGCACCAGACTCATGTCTGAGCTGCACGAGGGGGTGTGCGGAAGCCATGTAGGTGGTCGCGCTTTGGCAAGTAGAGTACTCCGCGCGGGGTACTACTGGCCAAAACTGAAGGAAGATTGCATAAGGTTTGCTCAGTGATGCAAACAATGTCAACTGCATGCAGATTGGCACAAGGCACCCCCTGAGGAGTTGAGGTCCATCCACAGCCCGTGGCCGTTCCATACATGGGGGATTGACATCCTAGGACCCTTTCCCCTGGCGACAAGGCAGATGAAGTTCCTCATTGTGGCCATTGAATATTTCACCAAGTGGGTGGAGGCAGAGCCAGTTGCACACATCACCGCACAGAAAGTCGAACACTTCGTCTGGAAGAACATTGTCTGCCGCTTCGGAATACCCAAGAGGCTGGTCTCCGACAATGGCACCCAGTTCACAAGTCATCAGCTGAGAAAGATGTGTGAAGAGTTAAAGATACAACAGGTTTTCGCTTCAGTGGAGCACCCACAAACAAATGGGCAGGTGGAGTCAGCAAATCGAGTGCTGCTCAGGGGGCTGAAGCGAAGACTAGACAAGGCCAAAGGAGGCTGGGCAGAGGAGGTCCCCAGGATTGTATGGTCTTATCACACCACCCCACAGTCCAGCACCCATGAGACACCCTTCAGCCTTGTCTATGGGACAAACGCCATGATTCCTGTGGAAATACAGGAGAGCTCCCCAGATTCTTGAACTTCGTTGCTGAAGAGTCCAATGAAGAGCGTAAGGTGAATCTGGATCTGCTAGACGAAGTGCGGGAAGAGGCCAGAGTCAGTGCTGAAGCTGTGAAGAGAAGAGTGGAGCGGAGGCACAACTCTAAAGTGAGGCCCAGGCGTTTTCAGGAAGGTGATCTGGTGATGAGAAAGGCGCATCAGAATGACATGCAAAACAAGTTATCCCCAAAGTGGACAGGCCCATACAGAGTGGTGGAGACATTAGAGAACGGAGCCTATCGCCTGGAGACTTTGGAAGGAGGAGCAATCCCCAGAACATGGAACGCCACCCATTTAAAATTTTATTTCAGTTAAAGTTGTACAGTAATAGGCGTTCTCGCGCTAAAAGACACATGTTTGTATGTGGTGGAAACAGCTGAACAGACAAGGGGGCACTCTTTTCCCTAAGGAGGGTTTTTAACGAGGCCACCCAATTAAAGAAAAATTCCAGCATATAAAGCGTGCTCAAGTATTAAAGTTAAAATCCTCCTTGCCCCAGGTGCAAGTGCAGGTGATTGGTTAGGCCCTACTTGCCCTAGGCGCAAGTACTGGCACCGGTCTAAGTCTTCCTCACCCCAGGTGTGAGCGCAAGCAGTTAAAGGTTTGAAAAGCCAGGGGTGCTAGTAAGACCAAGGGGGGGAAAGGAAAGGTTTTGACAAAACGTCCTTACCCACTTGGCATACACCAATATTGGCCCAGTAAGACTCTTAGTCAGAAACCCTTCTCACCCCAGGAGTGAGACAGGGAATGAGCGACTCAACCCGCCAAAGGGTGATGATCTTGGGGGAAGTAAAAGGGGTTAGCGAGAAACACTTTTCTTTCCCCAAGACGAGGCATCACTTTGAGCGATCGATGTCAAAGTCCTTTATGCACTTAGCGCTAGAGCGACAGAGAAAGCCAAGTAAAAGACTAAAGAGCGATCACTGATGAGTTGTCGGTAATTGGCTAGTAGTGCAAAGCAGCGCACGAGGACTGTTAAACACCAAGCTGAGGGAATAGCCAGTCGTGATCAAGAGAAGCAGATCGCGCTAAGCCTAAGCTGGTTAACACTTAGTCGTGCGCAAAGAGTAAGAGAAGCAGATCACGCTAAGCCTAAGCTGGTTAACACTTAGTCGTGCGCGAAGTAAAAGACGAAGCTCAAGATCGCGCTAAGCCTAAGCTGGTTAACACTTAGTCATGTGCGAAAGGAAAGGTAAAGCCCAAGATCGCGCTGAACCTAAACTAGCTAACAGTTAGTCGCGCACATAAAGACAAGCGAAGTTCAAAGAAAATGCAAGGGAAGAAACTTATGCAACAAAAGAAGCTCATACAAATTGAGAGTTTACATTCATAGCCAAGTCTTATACAATTCCAAAGTGCGAAGAAAGAAAAACTGTACAGAAGCTAAATTTACAGAGAAAAGAAGGGTTTAAGGAGTAGGGGGAATGAGCTTTCCATCCACCACTTCATGGTAGATGCTGAACTGCGAGAGGTCCAGGTCCGGGAGAACGCATTTGATTTGCTCGAGTGCTAGCTCGAATCCGTCTCTAAGGGCATCAGCACCCACGTTCATCAAATCGGCCTTCTCCACCTCCAGTTCTTGCTTTGAAGCCTCCGCAACATCCCTCTCAGTGGTGACGGCAGCAAGGGAGGAGGCAGCCTCAGACAGTTTGCCCACCACCTCCTCGAGTCTTTTCTCCCCAGCAGCAGCTGCTTCTTTGGCGGACTCGAGCTCCCCCAATAGCTGAGTGTTCTGTTGGCGTAGGGAGGAAGTCTCGGCCTTAAGCTCCACCACCGTGCAGTCCAAGGAGCCAACAGCTTCCCCCATCAAGATCTCTGTCTTGATGGTCTCTTGGACCTGCGCTAGGTACTCCCTCCTAGCTTTCTCCACCATGCCCCGCATCAACTCCACAGATCCTTGGGCAGCTTCAAAGTCACTTCGCAGTGACTCCTTGTCATGCTCAAGATCCTTCACCCTCTTCTCCAGGGCTAGTTGCTTGCGATGCTGGGTGGAAAACTCCAGAGAGAGCACCACCTGCTTGGCCAGGTGCATATCCACCTCATCACCACTCCACTCAACAAGCTCCCGGTTGCTTATGAGTTGTCGGACCAGGGTGATGACCCTGCTGAAGTTTTCGTGGTTGGCCCCAGAAGTGCTTGGGCGCAAGCTGGACCCCCCACCTTCAGCAGTGGCGGTGGGGATTGGCAGTGGTGGTGGTGGACCCCCAGCAAGATGAGCAGGTGGACCAGGTGATTGGCCTGCTGGGGGGGAAGATGGCAGTTGGGAAGTTGGAGGCAACTGCTGGCCTGGAGAAGGAAGGTTGGTAGGCTCTGAGGCAGTTTGAGCGCAGGGAGGAGGGGAAGACCCTTCCTCTACTTCCACCACCTCAATCTCCCCAGGCTGGAGAGTTGAGGCCCCCTCAACTGCTGACCTTTTTCTTTGGCGGTGCACCAGAGGAGAGCCTGAGCTCTCCTCTTCAGTTGAAGCAGCAGTAGCAGCAGCGGTTGAAGCGGAAGCCCTCACCAGCCTCTTCCTTTTCTTCCCTGGCTCGGGGCCTTCAGCTGGCGCGACCGAGAGTGGAGGGGCTGCGATGGGCTCTGTTGTGGAAGAAGAGGAGCCAGTGCCCTTGGCTCCCCTACGTTTGGCAAGCTCCAGCAGGGCTAGCTTCCTATCTATTCCCGTCATCGAGTCTGCATACATGGAAAAAGGAAAGGTTAGATGGCCAAGTTATGCAAGTAAGTTAAAGAACACATAAAAGTATGCATGGAAAAGTGCAGGTATCCGAAGGAGTGCAAGGAAGGCTACCTATATATTTTTTCAGAGCCACCACATCAAACTCATCTTTGATGAGGCGGGCGGAGTTGTACTTGGCCCCCAGGAGCAGCCCACATAGCTCGCGCTCGTAGGGGGCCATAGCTTCGAGGTCCCTGGATTTCTTGAACTCGACTCCAGGAACCCAGTAGAGGGGGTACCCCTCGAGCAGGCTTGGACTTTGAGGGGTAGCAGATATCATGTAGAATCTGCCCTTCCAGTCTTTGAAGGATTGCTGGTACAGGCCCAGGAGCACCCGTCCAACAACCCCGTTCAGGCTCACCCAGGACCTTTCCCCAGGGTTCTTCGCTTCGAAGAAGTAAAGGAACACGTCCACGGAGGCGTTGTGCCCGAAATGACTGCAGAGGATTTGAAACGCCCGGATTAAGGCCCAGGCATTTGGATGGAGTTGGCAGGGCGCGACATTTAGCTCCATCATCAGCTCCTTTTCGAAGAAAGTGAAAGGGAGGCGCAACTTTAGTCTTTTGAAAATGGCGGAGTAGATGAAGACAAAGGGCACCCCATTGGTGGCCCTGTCATCTACGCAGATAGGCATCCCTCGAGGAGGGATGCGGATTTGAATGTTGAAGTCGTTCTCCCTGTTGATGGAGCAGGAAGGCTCATCAGGGTTGTGACTTAACAGGGACTTGAGATGGCCCTCGGGCAGTAGAGTGGAGGTTTCAGCGAGCAAGGCCAGGGGAGCCCATTGGTAGACTCTGGCATTGTCGTGGTAGGAGGTAGCCACAGGCGGTGGTGGAGCTGGCGCACTCGCGGAAGGCTGTGCACCAGAAGAAGAAGCAATGACGCGCGCAGTTTGTTTCAAGCGGGCCATCGTGAGATAGCTGAAAATGGAGGAAAAACGAAAGGTCAGAATGAATGGGAGAAGGAGGAATGATGAATGTTTCGGTGAAAACAGAAAAGGGAAAGGAAAAGGAGATGCCCAGATGAAAGGAAGAAGAAGAAGAAGCAGAAGCCAGAGTAAGAGCCTGAAAAAACCCTAGCGCGGGTTCGAGAGAGGGAAATGAGGAAGATGAATGCATGATAACTAGAATGATAAATGCAATCGGTAAAGATGACCAAGAAGGGGCCAGGGAAAAGAAAAACCATACCTTTGAATGATCGCAAGAGCTTGGGAAGCAGAGAATTTGAAGAAAGATGGGTGCGCGGAAGAGAAGTTCGCAGAGAGTCTGGGAGTCGAATGAAGAAGATGAAGGAACAGTGGAAGGGCGCGCCAATTTGAATAAGAGAAGCGATAGCGACGCACAACGCTGGCCGTTGATGGCGCCACGTGTCGCGAGATTAAGAGAGGGAGTCCAAACGTTAAAGAAGCAGCACGTGAGGTGGCACGTGAGGCGGCCCCACTTGCCACGTGGACTGAAGGCACGACCACTTAGTCTCTTCGTTGAGAACGAGTTCTCGACTCGAGACTGGGGGGCTTGTGATCCGATAGGTCATCGGTAGTCGATGACGTCAGCGTCAGAGAACCACGTGGACCACTTGCAAGGTGACACGTGGACCAGGTGGCAGAGAGGTCAGGGGGACGATCGCCAAGAGAGGTGATCGGTGGTCAGTAACCAAGTGACCACCAACAGATCAGGCGGTAGAGAGGTCGGGGGACAGATCATCCGGGATGGTGATCGGTGGTCAGTAGCCAAGTGGCCACCAACAGATCAGTTCTCAGACTAACGCCTGAAGGCAGAACGCGAGAAACAGATAAACACTGATCAGTCATCGGGGTATTGTCATCGGGGTCTCGTGTTACACGCAGTTAAACTGGGAATGAGGTTCCCAGCGAGAGCGTTACGCATGGACCTCGCATGTGCACACCTCAAGGAATCATGCACGAGAGTGGCCTGAGGGAACTAGTAAACCAGCCAGTGGTTGGTGATTCCCTCAACCCATTACGTGCATGGCATCGTGAAGGGTAAGCTGTATACGCAGAGAGCAACGTTTGGTGAGTGTGCCTAGACCAGCCACACCCGACGTTCTCCCAAGAGTATGCGATCTGCCCAGATAAGAGAAACATTCTACGTTACTCCGCGAGGGCGTAACTTAGGCCCACAAAGAGAAGCGCTAGAGCCCTTCCAGTAAGTGACACGTGTGTGGTTAGATGTGGGTTGCAGGCCTCCACGTGTCATCATCTGAGAGGGGTGCGGTCCAGACAAAGGAGCACTCCGTACCACTAAAGGTACAGACAGGCGCAGCCAAGCGCAGACATGCGCAGACTCTCACGCTCCCCATTGCTGATTCTGAAGGTACGCTTTCTCTGAAAAGCATAACAGGGTTCTGACACATGCCAGAAAAGCATAACAGAATTCTGTTATGCCCAGAAGCAGGGAAAGAGAGATAAAAGAGAGAAGAAGAGGGAGAGTGGGGGGAGGAGAAAAAGAGAGAGACGAAAAACAGAGTGCAAGTTTTTTCTCACACACGCATTACTAGTTTCCAGTTTCTGGTGGTTCTGTTGGACTAACTTGATCGTCGGAGTGCAAACGGCCGCTAGAGGCGCCGTCTGTGTGTTTTGCAGGTCACATTTGAAGGTTTCTGAGAGAAAGTTCGAAAGGATGATTCTGCAGGAGAGGCAGTCGTGTAGAGAGGGCAGAGAGTGCCACGAAGCGATTCCTCCACGTTCGAGTTGCCGACGGGATCACCTTCATAACTTGACCATTGTTCCCTCATCTGGGAGGTAGAGGCACCTTTCGGATCCTTCTCTACCTCCCTGAGTTTCAGAACAATGACCTGGATAGCGAGGTATTCTCTTTGAACCTACCTTAGTTATCTTTTTAAGTTCTTTCACCCTTCACGCCATACCTGAACTCGTTCAAGACGAGAAGGATTTTATCTATCTTCACACCGCCTACAAGCGTGGAAGCTTTCTCTGGTCTTACTAAGTCAATATTGATGTTTCACTTAAAGGGGGAAAAGGCGTTTTCCTTCCCTTCCCACCGTTTAAGGTCACGAACACCCCTGACCTTTCAGTTCATCTGGCCTGAACTCACTCTGAGGTGAGAAGGACTTTTTCTGGTGCCTCAGCTTGCCCAGGGTGTACATCTCCTCCCCCCTGGACGCGCTGAGGACTTTTAATCTTGCCTTTATCTGCTTGTGCAGAGAGGTCTTTGATCTGTTCTTGCCTGCACTCGCTCAAAGGCGAGGAGGACTTCTTCTGTTCTCGCCTGCACTCGATCAAAGGCGAGGAGGACTTTTCTCTTTCTCGCCTGCACTCGCTCAAAGGCGAGGAGGACTTTTTCTTTCATGCACTTGCTCAAAGGCGAGGAGGACTTTTGTCTTTCTCGCCTGCACTCGCTCAAAGGCGAGGAGGACTTCTTCTTTCCTGCACTCGCTCAAAGGCGAGGAGGAGTTCTTCTTGCCTGCACTCGCTCAAAGGCGAGGAGGACTTTTGTCTTTCTCGCCTGCACTCGCTCAAAGGCGAGGAGGACTTCTCTCTTTCTCGCCTGCACTCCCTCAAAGGGGAGGAGGACTTTTCTCTTTCTCGCCTGTACTCGCTCAAAGGCGAGGAGGACTTTTTCTCTTTCTCACCTGCACTCGCTCAAAGGCGAGGAGGACTTCTTCTTGCCTGCACTCGCTCAAAGACGAGGAGGACTTTTCTCTTTCTCGCCTGCACTCGCTCAAAGGCGAGGAGGACTTTTTCTTGCCTCAAGACGCACGAGAGCGTTGAGGTCTTTAGTCATCACTGGTGCCTCCGATCGCCGAAAGACGATGAGGACTTTCAAACTTTAACTACTACCGCCGATTGCCAAAAAGCGATGGGGACTTTAAAACTTTAAACTGATGCCACCGATCGTCGAGAAACGATGGGGACTTTAAAACTTTTAACTGATGCCGCCAATCGCCGAAAAACGATTAGGACTTTAAAACTTTTAACTAGAAAGCATGCAGCATAACTTTGTCGTTCCCTTAGATCACGTTCGAGTGATAAGGTCTTTCTTCTGAAAACTTTCAAAACCACAAGCATGCAATCTTAGAAACTTTAAACTTTGAAAACTCTTCTTTATTGGGTGGCCTCATTAAAAACCCTCTTTAGGGAAAAAAGAGTGCCCACTTCAAACTGTTTTAACAGAAAGCATGTAAATCTCTTCATGTTCGTTTTTACTTACAAAGCTTTAACTGTAATATAATTTGAGATGTGTGGCGTTCCAAGTGCGAGGAATCGCCCCTCCTTCTAACGTCTCTAAGCGGTAGGCGCCGTTCCCGAGCACCTCGGTTATTCTGAACGGTCCCGTCCACTTAGGTGATAACTTGTTCTCCATCTCGTACTGATGGGCCTTCCTCATCACCAGGTCGCCTTCTCTAAATTGCCTTGGCATTACCTTAGAGTTATACCTTCGCTCAATCCTCCTTTTTACTGCCTCGACCTTTACTCTTGCCTCCTCCATGACCTCATCCAGTAAATCCAGATTCAATCTTCTTTCTTTGTTCGAGTCTTCCGGCACAAAGTTCTGGAATCTCGGCAAGCTTTCCTGAATTTCAACTGGAATCATCGCGTCACATCCATAAACCAAGCTAAACGGGGTCTCGTGGGTTCCTGACTGTTCAGTAGTATGGTACGCCCAAACTATGCGGGGTACCTCTTTAGCCCACGATCCCTTAGCTTTCTCCAGCCTTCTCTTTAAACCTCTCAGCAACACCCGATTGGCAGACTCCACTTGGCCATTCGTTTGTGGGTGCTCAACGGATGCAAACACCTGTTGTATTCCCACCTCTTCGCACAGCTTCTTCAACAGGTGACTCGCAAACTGAGTTCCATTGTCCGACACTAGGCGTTTAGGCACGCCAAACCGACACACGAGATTCTTCCATACAAAGCCTTCGATCTTATGTGCGGTGATCTGGGCTACTGGCTCCGCTTTGATCCACTTGGTGAAGTATTCAATCGCCACCACCAAGTACTTCATCTGCCTGACCGCCAATGGGAAGGGTCCCAGAATGTCAATTCCCCAAGTATGAAACGGCCAAGGGCTGTAAATTGACTTCAGCTCTTCTGGAGGTGCCTTGTGCCAATCGGCATGCTGCTGACATTGCTTGCAACATTGTGCATACTTCTTGCAGTCCTCCCTCATCGTTGGCCAGTAATAACCTGCACGGAGAGCTCTTGCAGCCAGAGCTCGACCCCCGATGTGACTCCCACATATACCTTCATGGAGCTCGGCCATAATTCTTGTACATTTTTCTCCGTGTACACATTCTAGGAGTGGGCGTGTAAACCCAAACCTGTACAGCTCGCCGTCGATCAATGTGAACTTGCTGGAGTTCGTCTTTATCTTCCTAGCCTCTGTCGGATGCAGCTGGAGAACGCCATCTGCCAGGCAGCACTGGTATTGCGTTATCCATGTGTCCGGCTTATGTGTAGCACAGACCTGCGCCACGTTCACCCTCTCCCCTCAACATGCTCTTATTCTCGGCGATCTCAAGGTCTCCTGGGTCAAGACCTGTGACTCCTCGCCGCTTTCTACGTCGACTTGCTTATCTGAAGAACCTGGTGGTCTGCCACAAACGCCCTGGGCGTCTTCAGAGTTTCTTGAATGACTGTCCTCTGCCTAGCCCCCTTGCCCGAACTAGCGAGCTTGGCTAGCAAGTCAGCTCGGGCATTTTGCTCTCTGGGTACATGCGCCACCTCAAACGAGGCAAAGGAACCCTTCAACTCCTGCACATACTCCAAGTAAGCCGCCATTTGTGGATCCTTGGCCTGGAACTCGCCTGTTACTTGTCCCGTGACCAACAATGAGTCACTTCTTGCCATCAATACCCTAGTCCCCATCTCCTTCGCCAACAAAATGCCTGCGATCAACGCCTCATATTCTGCTTCATTGTTGCTAGCTTTGAAGGCAAACCTCAGGGATTGTTATATCAGCACGCCGTTGGGCCCTTCTAGAATGACTCCAGCACCGCTGCCTTGCTGGTTAGACGATCCGTCCACCGAAAGTACCCAACGAAAATCGTCCCCCTCAACCCATGCTGCTTCTGACGAGAGCTCGACCACAAAATCAGCGAAATTCTGCCCCTTGATCGGTCCTCGGGGCTCGTATTTGATCTCGAACTCTGACAGCTCCACCGCCCACTTCACCATTCTCCCAGCTACATCGGGCTTCTTTAAGACTTTCTGGATAGGCAAGTCGGTCATCACCAGCACTGTAAAACTGTGAAAATAGTGGCGCAACCGCCTCGCCGAGAATACGACTGCCAATGCAGCTTTTTCCAAGGCCTGATACCTTACTTCTGGGCCTTGTAATACCTTGCTAACGAAATAGATAGGTTTCTGAGCCTGATCTTGATCTTGGGCGAGCACCGCACTCACCACCCTCTCAGTTACAGCAAAATACAACCTAAGAGGGGTTCCTACCAAAGGTTTGCACAAAACAGGCGGGCTCGCCAGTTACTTTGTAAGCTTCACGAAAGCTTCTTCGCATTCCTTCGGCCAGACAAACTTATTGTTTCGCCTCAAGCATTGGAAATACGGATGGCCTTTCTCTCCACTAGCTGACACGAAACAAGATAGGGCAGCCATCCGACCTGTAAGCTGCTGCACCTCCTTCACGGTAGCCGGGCTCCTCATCGCCAAGATGGCAGCACACTTATCAGGATTTGCCTCTGTTCCTCTTTCAGTTAAGAGGAAACCCAAGAACTTCCCTGCCTCTACGCCAAAAATGCACTTCTCGGGGTTTAGCTTTAATTTGAACTTGGCGAACGTGGTAAACAGCTCCTCCAGATCTGAGATGTGCTTGCTTTTTTCTAAGGAAGTCACGACCATATCATCTACGTACGCTTGCACATTCCTTCCCAGCATCGGTGCAAGTACCTTATCCATCAATCTTTGGTACGTGGCCCCCGCATTCTTCAGCCCGAAGGGCATCACCTTGTAGCAATAGCCCGATCTCTCAGTCATGAAGGCGGTCTTCTCTTCATCCATGGGATGCATCTTTATCTGGTTGTACCCTGAGAAGGCGTCCAGAAAGCTCAGCAACTTGCACCCTGCTGCGCTGTCGACCAGGGCATCTATACTTGGCAAAGGATATGAATCCTTTGGACAAGCCTTGTTTAGGTCCGTGAAGTCGACGCACATGCGCCACTTCCCGTTGCTCTTCTTTACCAGCACGACATTAGCTAACCACTCAGGGTACTGGACCTCCCTGATATGGCCTGTGGCGAGGAGCTTTTGTGTTTCATCCCTAATCGCCTATCTCCTCTCCTCATTACACTTTCTTCTTCTCTGTCGCACTGGTCTGACCTGTGTGTCCATTGCCAAATGGTGACACAAGAAATCGGGGTCGATGCCCAGCATGTCTGAAGCAGACCATGCAAAAGCATCCAGATGCCTTTCTATCACCTTGGCGATCTGGTCTTGGAGCTCACCTTCCAAAGATCTTCCCAACTTGAAGACCTTGCCCCCGATCTCCCTCTCGAGCCACTCCTCGACGGGTTTGGGCCTGGTTTCACTGGCGATCACCGCCCTGGCGATTCCTGATTCCCTAGCTTCCTCTGGGCGGTTTCTCGCTTCTTCTTCCCGACCGGCGCTCTTTCCCTCAACCTCGGCGTCTACCATGATAACATCGCCCCCGGCGGTCACTTCCATCGTCGCATCAACAATTCGCCCTTCTGTTGGCCTGGGCTCCACACCGGGAGGCGGCGTCGTGGTGATATAGCTCACGGACCTCTTATTCCTGAGGCTATTTTCGTAGCACTTCTTCGCCTCCTTTTGATCAGATCTTATGGTGATCACCACTCCCTCCATTGATGGCAACTTAACCTTCATATGCCTGGTTGAGGGCACAGCTCCTATTCTGTTGAGGGTCGGCCTTCCCAACAGAATGTTATACGCCGAGGGAGCATGCACAACGAGGTACCTGATCTTCTCTGTCCTCGAGGCCGCCTCGTCTGTGAACGTAGTTCTCAGCTCAATGTACCCCTTGACCTCCACCTGGTTGCCAGCGAACCCATACAAGCCTCCTCCATAGGGCCTTAACTTGTCAAGGGGTAGTTGCAGTTTGGTGAAAGTCGGCCAGAACATCACATCTGCCGAGCTTGACAGACCTTGCATAATTCTTCCTCTGTGACGCAGTACATCCACCACTTGAAAAACCTCCAGCGATGGTGTGGATCTCGCCGTGAGTGGGCATCTCATGCTGCTGGCCTTCACTGCTCGCCGGCTGAGACCTCGACGCTTGCCCCGTTCTCTTGTCCAGCAGGTAGTCATTCAAGAAGCCACTCTTGACCAAGTCGTCGAGCTGGTAACCCAGGGCCAAACACGAATCAAGGGTGTGACCAAAACTCTGGTGGAATTCGCACCATGCGTTTGGTTTTGGCCTTAACACCTTGTCGCCAACTTTCTTAGGCGCCTTAAGCCTGGCCGCTATGTTGGGAATGGCGATCAGGTCCGCCAACCCCATGACAAACTTGTACCTTGGTGGGCGATTGAACTCCCTAGGGCGCCCTAGGCCCCTTCCCTTGTTTTTCTTTGGATCGTAAGGATGGCGAGTCCTTTGATCCTTTTTAGCCGCCGCCGTCTCTAGCACCCTCTGCGGCTGAATTCTAGTCTGAGCCCGTGGCCTAGCAGGAGCCACGCTCCCTCTCTTTTCGGCGACCTCACTCTCGCCGGCGATGTGGGCCACAGCAAGTCGCCGAACTTCAGCAAACATGGCGAGGTGGCCCCTAATTAGCGCCTCGCAGAAAGGTCCAGGCAGTACGCCCTTTTTGAAAGCGTATACCAACATCTCCTCGTCTTTGGCAGGCGAGCGGACCATCTGTGCTCCAAAACGGTTCAGATAGTCCCTGAGGAACTCTCCCTGATACTGCCTCACGTCGAACAAGTCATAAGACACCCTAGGTGGCGCCTTGTTCACGATGTACTGGTTGACGAAAAGCTTTGAAAACTACTGGAAATTGGTTATGTGACCTGTAGGCAGGCTAACGAACCATTCCAGCGCTATTCCCTGGAGCGTGCTCGTAAACATCTTGCAATAGACAGCATCTGAGCCTCCTGACAGCATCATCTGCGTGTGGAACGCAGTGAGATGTGCTTCAGGATCCTCCACGCCGGTGAAAGAAGCTTTCACAGGTACCACGCTCGCAGGGATCGCCGTGTCCGTGATCGCCTGAGCAAACGGCATCGGAAAAACGCGCGGTGGCGATGACGGCGCAACCTCTTCAACGGTTGTGCGTCCTCTCTGCTCGTGAAGAGCCTGACGCAATTCCTCAGTGACTTTGCTGAGCTCCTCATTTCTGGCCTGAGAGGCGACCAGGTCTTCATGCATCTTCGCCTGCTCTACGCGCGATGCCTCCACATTTGCCTGCAACGCACGCATGGTTATGGCGCCTTCTGCAGCAGCTGGCACAATGGGACTTGAACGCGTACTTCTCATCTTTCTCATGAAATATCAACAAATCAAACTTCAGCGACCAAAACCTTCACCAGCGGAACGATCGATCCAGCAATCAATCGGTCAAAACCTCTTAAACTCCAAAGAACTCCCAAGAACGCAACCACAACAGCACGGGATTGATTCGGATGCCAAAACCTCCACAGAAACTTGCAATCTCAACACGAACCTACCGCTTCTCCACCAAAGCTCTTGATTCACCGGTCAGAAACACGAACGAACGGTAAAAACTTCGATTTACCTATTGAAACTCGCACAAACGGTAAGAAACTTCAATTCACCGATCGAAAGCTCAAACAAACGGTGGAAAACGTCAAACTACCGATCAAAAACTCAAACAAACGGTGAAAAACGCCGAAAATGGTTGCACCAACACACAACCACACAAGAACCGCAGAAACTTCAAGAAACTCACGTTGTGGATGGGAAACACGTTTTACACGGCCCCACGGTGGGCGCCTGATGATCCTGCCGGTTGACCTGAGTGCAAGAGCCTTGCCACGTCAAAGGTTTCTCCTTCTTGATCAGCTTTGCACCACGTTAGCTTCTGTCCTTCACGCTTCAATTCCTCGCGAGAACCTGAAGAAAACAGAGTGGCGCCGCTGCGGCCAATCGCGCTCCGACGCTCAAGTCAGTGACGGAATCACCAAAAACTAAGAGAGAAAATCTAAACTCAAGGAACCGTGCGCAGTGAATCTCTGTGTACTCAAAGTATTCTCAAAGCATACTCAAGTGTTCTCAGAAAACGTACCTCAAAGTCTATTAAGAGTTCCTTGTATACCTGAGCACTTTCTTTCTCCTGACGGTTATTCCTCTGGACACGTGGCTCGCATCCAGCTGTACACGTGTTGCCATCTGGAGCCCCCTTCTACTTGAGCGTCACCTCTACTCTTCAAGCTATTCAACTAAGTTACCCATGCAAGGAGTAATCTGGTGCATAGCTTCCTCAGAGCGCGACCCCTTAAACGGCGAGTACGGGGTGTCACCATGCACACCTTCTTTGTGGTCTCGCCTGCCGCTATCACGATCTGCTTCACTTGCACATCATGCATGTTCTGGGAAACTGTTCCCTTGCCTCGACCTCTGGCTAGGGAAGGATTATCTGATAACCTCGTCCTTCGTTCTTGTACCCCTTGAAAGCCTTAAGCAAGCCTTCCTGATCTTTCGGCGATGTCCCCCTTTAGGCGGTCTCTAACCACTTGATCGCCTAAAACTCACATACGGCGACTATGACGCAAGCCTGCTGACCGCCGGTTATACATACTAGAGATCGGAGAACGCCAAGCCAACGATTGGCGACTACACAGACTTCCCGATGTACTTCCCTTCTGTCAGCCAGGTGTCCCGTTCAACACGCCTATGTTATCGCTTGCTGCCATGTCAACAGGCTCCATAAAGATCTTCATCCTGATTTTCCAAAAAGCATAGTTAACACCACCAAACATAGGAGGTCTATTAATAGACGCACCTTCAGCAAAAGGCATTTTAAACTCAGACATCAGGCACACACTTGAGCAAAATACAAGCCCTAGCTCTTGATACCAATTGTTGGGTCTATTAGTGTCTAAGTTCAAGAGGGGAGGGGTGAATTGAGGTTATAAAATTTTCGCAAGAACACACAATTTTCAGTATACCAGAGGAAAAAAGAACAAATTGTTTTTACATGAAACAGATTGATTCTTCATAGCAGTCTAGCACAATTTGAATTTGTTCAATATAAAATTGTGATCAACAGAGAATTATACCAGAATCAGATTAGCTGAATATTATGAGGATGAAGGATACAGCTATGCTTAGAAATCAAACAAATTTACTCAACACAAGGTTTTAAGGAGAATGATTCTTTCTCAGATTTTAATGATTAGACTGTTTGTTCACAGATCACTTAAACCATCATATACAACTGTCTTGTTTGTGATTAGAGAACTTTAACAAATCAGGAAGAACAGTTTTTACTTAAACCCAGAATTAATAGATTCAATTTCAAAAGAACAGATTTAGTTATTGACAGAATTAAGCAAAACCAGAAATGAGTGCAGGGATGAGAAGAAAAGGCACACACGTTTTTATACTGGTTCACTCATACAGAGCTACGTCCAGTCTCACCTTACCCCAAGGTGGAATCCACTAAAAACAGTACCAATTACTTACAAACACAGCAGTTCTTGAACACTACAAGAACAACACAATCAATGCTGAAAAACCCTATTTCAGCACACCTTGCACTCCAAGAAACCCTATCAAGGAGTGACTAACACTTACACCTTTACAAACCAGAATAAAGGAAAGATTACACCTGAAAAGAAGATGCAAGAACTCAAAACCAGTAGTTCAATTTGCTGCAGAACTGCACCAGCACCTTCACCAAGATCAAAGGTTTCCTAGAACAAGCACACTTGAAAATCTCTTTGGAAAACCTTTCAAAAATCTTTTGATCCTTCTTCTCACATGGAAAATGTTTGATCGCTATCAAAAACGTAATTGCTCAACACCTTTTCATGTGAGAGAGACTTTTCTTTATATAGAAAACAATTTCTAACTTCTTTTCAAAAAATAGTTGAAAAGCAGTTATGAAAACAACATATTCATTTTTGAACTTAACAAATTTATTTTGTGAAAACCGCCAACTCAGCTAACTGAAATAACTGTCTGAGTTGTACCTTTGGTTCCCTAACTAACTTGTGAAAAACCTTTCAGCTGACCAAAGAATAAACCTGTTCTTTCACAGTGAAACAGATTAAAAGATAGTAAACAGGCCAGCTCAGACTGAAATAACTAACTAAGCTTTACCTGTGGTGCCCTAACAGAATTTTAGAAAAGCCTTTTAACAGAGAAGAAATAAACCGATTCTTTCTCCATAAAACAGATTTATTTTTTGTACTGATTAAAAACTTTTAAGAGCACTTTTAAAAGCTTTTCAAAAACCCTTTAACCACATCATGTGCTTGATCTAGACTTGGTTAGGCATCTAGGATGGGTCATACAGCAAAAGGCAACCTTACACAATTACAAGCCTACATACAAGATCACCTAAACCTATTACAAACTTCGAAGCAAACTAGCTATTTTTCTACATCAAACACACACAACACTTGGTAGAGAAGAGACTTCATCCATCTTCAACAGTTAGTTCCCTTTACATACTCTAGGGTTTCCGCTGTTTCCGCCATTAGGGTTATTGAGGGTGTGCCTCAGGGCCGTTATCACCTACTCTTAGGGCAATCTAGCACAAAAGGCCCCCTTACTGAAGTGCAACCTCTGATGGGATGACCACCTGTGATGTGATTCCAATAGCATAGAAGAGAAAGATTCTTGATCTTCTTAAGAATCAACTTGAGTTGGACAATAGTTAGGCACTTTTCTTAGAATTGGATCAATGTTCTAAGTCAAGAACTCACCAAAACTAGCACCAAATCCAAACTCATATGGAAATTCCAATTATGATCAAATTGAACCGAAAAGAATGGAACAAAAGATAAGCAAACTGAATTAGAAGTGCTGGAAATTAAACACACCGAACCAAATCAAACAAAGGAAGAATAACTTGCTGGAAAATGGAAATAGCCGAACCAAAAAAGGCAAGAACAATTACGCTAGACATGAAAATGAAGAAGAAACAAAGCTAGAGAATAGAACACTTATGGAGATGGAAGAGTAGGTGATTGATCACACCACTTGGAGGATGGCTGCTCCAAGATTAGTGTGTTGCCGCCACTTGAGGACACCATGGATCCATCAAGATAAGACTAGAGAAGAAGGCTCAAAAGCTCTCCAATGCTCACTCAAAATTTGAGTATAGTTTCTTTACTCTCCATTCCAATCTGAAAAATACAAAGAGAGCACCTCTATTTATAGCCTAAGGTGCTGAAATGCAAGCTACACAAATTCAAAAACTCCCCCCAAATTCAAATGAAAGTGGCGCCTAAACAAGTCATGAGGAAGGTGTGATCCCTTCTCTCACTTTGGCACCTCCTTATTTACTCCTACACCTATCTACTAACGCACCCCCCCTAATACTCCTAACTAAGGACCTAAAGATGCTTTAACAAAAGAGGTTTCTTATGTTTTCCTCTAAGCACCTTCAAACAATATTCTTTATTATTTAAAACTTGGCCTTGACCTTCATAGGATGGACTTGGGCTTGGGCTTGGGCTTTGGGCTTGGGCCTCTCTTTTATTTTATGTCTTCTTTTAATTTTGAGAAGACTAGAAGGAAGAACTTCAAGTGTGATGGTGAATGGCCTCTTCCTTCATTAATAAAAACCTCATTTTCTTGATTCTCATCAACCTGGGTACCAACTTGGGGACCTAGTCTTTGGGGCCATCCGTCCTAGGAGTGCCCTAGTTGTTCACGTGCCTCACACATGCAGCTTACCCTTGGAACGTAACCCTTATGGGCCTTAGCTCTTCCAGGGGCTCTTTACTTGTGCTACGCCTGAACGCGTCATTCACACCGCACACATGGGCCCCTCGTGATCTAGGTTTCTCCCTACTGATAACTGGTGCGTTGTCTGAGACCTACCTCTTGTGGCCCAGCTTCGCTGTTTGAGTCACCGATGTCCGATGACACATCGCCCTCACTCTGTTGCCGAGGACATATAAGCAAATCATGGTGATCGACGCCTGACCATTCTTCGGCACCCTTGGCGTGCCATCTGCAAGGCACTGGCCCATGCCGCTCGTGGGACCTTGCTTACGTGGCCCACCATTATTAGCAGTCAACGACGTCCGAGGACTGGTTGGTACATAAGCCCCCCAGTCTCAAGTTGTTAACTTGTTCAGTGAAGAGACTAAGTCCTCGCCCGTGGTGACCTACGTGGCTCTGTGTGACGGGACGTGAACAGTGCACTGAAGTGACACTTCTCTGTGCCGTTTTTAATCTGCGCACATGTGTCTTAGATCGATGGCCAAGGCTTAACGTCGCTTGTGCTTCGTAGTTTACGTTAAGTTTTCGAAAATGCGCGCTTCAATCACTGTTCCATCACTTTCTGAAACACCTTTTATCGTTTCATCTTCTTCCTCAAGCGCTCTCACTTTCTTTCTCCAAAAACCAGAACTTTCAACCCGCATCAATCAAAAGGTATGATTTTTATCCATTGATCGCCCTTATTTTTCGATTTCGCTGCTTGATAACTGCCTGGGACTGTTTAAATTCTTGTATTTTAGGTTTTCTCTACTTTTTCCTCTGTTCCTCTGTTTTTTCTGGGTTTTTTTTAGTCTTCTACCTTTCTAGTTTTATTGAGTTTTGTCATCGCCTTCTTTTGAACCCTCATTTTCTTCCTTTCTTTTCTTGCTTTTTTAGCTTTCTTCGAGATGGCTTGAACAAAAACCACATCCAATCCTCCTCCCACCGTAGATTACAAAGCCCTCTACCCTTGGGCTCCCGCTGAACTCCTCGCTGAGACCTCCACCCTCACCTCCAGCGAGGATGTGAGGAAACACTAGGACGACGAGCCTGACTGCGTAGGGCGCGTCTTTGGGAGATAAAGCGATGCTTACGTCTCAGTTCATCCTTGAGCGAAGGGCGAACCCGTGTGCGCTAACGACCGGTCCAACGAAGGAGAGCCCTTCTTCTTCCTCTACTCAACCGTTTTTAAATGGATCAAACTTCGCCTCCCACTCTCCAGCTTCGAGAGGGCATTGCTGACAGAGATCAACGTGGCCACCGCCCAGCTGCATCCCAACAGCTGGGCCTTCATGAGGGCCTTCACTATACTGTGCAACCACTTTGGGCACCCTCATTCCGTCGACGTCTTCCTTCATTTCTTTGAAGCTAAGAGCCCCGGGAAGAACCTCTTGGTGAGCTTCAGTGGCGTGGCAGGGAGAGTCCTCCTCACGCTCTTCCAGCAATCTTGTAAGGGCTTCAAAGGGAAGTTCTTTAAGGTGTGTTGCACCGAGCACGACCCCACCCTACTGGATGGGTTTCCCTTGTACTAGGTGGGGCAGCTGAAGCTCCGAAAACCCAAGAACCTCGAGGAACTGGCGCCTCCCGATCGCGAAGTGTGCCAAGTCCTTGCAAGCTTGGGAGCGGTGTTTAACATGGCTCAACTAATCAAGCATGAATACGATGCTGAGGCCCTCATGGGCTATATTGGTATTGGTCTCTTCTTCCTTCTTCACTTCCATTGTGTTTGCCTGTTATCACTCTATATGCTTGTATATTCTGCTTTATTGTCTTCTCATTTCTTCTTATCTTGGTGCAAGCATGGTGCTGAATGAAGAGAAGAGGGCAAGGTTGGTTGATGCGCTTGCCCGCCGTCAAGAGGCAATGAGTGGCGTCGGTGCCTCAACCCCTTCTACTCCCATTGCTGCAGTGCAGGCCTCGCCTGCTCCAGCCCCTTCTGCTCCCATCGTCGCAGTCTGCCTTGCTGCTGTGCGGGCCTCACCTGCTCCAGCCCCCCTTAAGAAGAACAAAGGGGTGGTGGAGATTGACTATTGGGACGAGGACTCTGCTGAAGGGCCTGTCTTCAAAAGGCGAAGGGCACTCACAAGCAGTACGCCCAGGGTGCCTCACAAACAGTATGCCAAGAGGGTCAGACATTGATCATTAGGATATGCTGACGTGTCCTCGGACATCGGCAAGTCAAACAACAGAGCTAGGCCACGAGAGGTGGATCCCAGACAACACACCAGTTACTAGTTAGGGAGAAGCCTAGATCACGAGGGGTCCATGCGTGTGGTGTGGATGACGCTTTCAGGTGTAGCACAAGTAAAGAGCCACTGGAAGAGATAAGGCTCGTAAGGGTTACGTTCCAGGGGTAAACTGCATGCATGCCACGTGAACAGCTAGGGCACTCCCAGGACGGGTGGCCCCACGAGTTGGTACCCAGGTGGTCATCCCGTCAGAGGTTGCACTCTAGTGAGGGATCCTTACGCGCTAGATTGCCCTAAGAGTAGGTGATAGCGGTGCTAAGGCACACCCCCAGTAACCCTAATTGCATTTAGCGGAAACGGCAGAAACCCTAGAGTATATAAAGGGAAGTAACAAACCTAATAAGGTACACAAGTTTTTACGTTACACTTACACGAATACATACACAGTTTACACAAAGAGCTTTTCAGCTAAGTTTCGGTGTTTCCTAGCCCTAAGATTGACTTGAGCGTCGGAGTGCAAACGGCCTCTAAGGCGTCCTTTGTCTTTGTAATTTCAGGTGTTTGATCGAAGAAAGGCATGAACAAAGGCAGGGATAATTGGGCGTGTGATCGTCGTGGAAGTGCGAAAGCAATCGAGTCAACAGGCAGGAACATTTGGCGCCCACCGTGGGTCCGATTTAAAGCACTGTCCCATTCACAAGAACTGAGAAGATCCATCAAGATAAGGAACACGAGGCAAGGATTCCTTGCAACAAACGGAGGCGAAAGCCTCACCCTGCAACAGATCATCAAAACGATGCAGGCCCTCCAAGAAACGGTGGCCGAATCAAGAGCGGATTAAGAACGCATCCAGATAGATCTGGCTGCATCGCTAGCAAGGAATGAAGAATTGCAAACAACCAATGAAGAATTACGCAGGGGTTTGCGGAATCAGGCGGGGGAACGTGAGGTGGAAGATCAAAAACCTGCGACACAACCCAGGGATTTCCCAATGCCATTCTCGCAGGCGATCATGGACATAGTGATACTAGCCACGTTCGTGGGGCCCAAAGCCACCTTCACAGGTGTAGAGGATCCAGAGCCTCATCTCACAGCCTTACATACGCAGATGATGTTGGTTGGGCGCTCTGAAGCGGTGCGATGCAAGCTGTTCCTGGGCACGCTGGTGGGCACAACAATGGATTGGTTCATTAGCCTCCCTGATGGCCACGTGACGTCGTTCGCACAACTTTCTAAGTTGTTCAGAGAGCAGTACATCGCAAATCGGGCTCCCCCACCCATTTCTTACGATCTATTTTTATTAAGACAGTATCAGGGAGAGTCCCTGAAGGAGTTCCTCCATCGTTTTGGGGCACAGGTGGTGAGGCTGAACAGCAAGGATGAAACCATGATGGTGCACACGTTCAGGAAGGGTATCGTGCCGGGACCCTTCAGCGAATTGCTCATCAGGAACTGCCCCAAAACTTTTGGCGGGATAAAGCGTCGAGCGGTGGCTCATATTGTCGCGGAGGGAGAAGTCAACGAGAAGTGCACGTGCGTTGTTCCCACGCGCCCACGAGCATCGAGTCGACCTTAGCCCTTGAGGGTGCATAAGGACACGACGGAGAAGAGGGCCCTAGTAAAGCAGCAGCTCTATGAGCCCAGAAAGCCCCAGACTAGGGGGCACGCAAGGGAGAATGTGCCACCAAGGCACAACTTCGTGGTAGAATTGAAGGACCTAATTAAAGATACCCGCTAAGACTGACAAGAAGTTAGGGCCTAATAATCACTCCTGGTGTGAGTTCCACCAAGCGTTTGGCCACCCCATATGTAACTACTTAGCGTTGGGGCACCAGTTAGACGAGCTAGTGAAGAATGGTTTCCTGAAGGACTACTTAGTGGAGTAAGAGGGAGCCCAGAACTCGACAGCGTCAAGAGAAGATCAGGTGCACGAGATACCTGTGCATGGCGAAATCCACACTATTGCGGGGGGTTTCTCAGGTGGAGGGTGCACTACTTCTCAGTGAAAGAAGTATGCACGAGCGGTAATGTCAGTAGAGGCGCAAGAGGCAGATCAGGCCTTTGACGTCGACCTTGTCTTCACCAGGGCCGACCTCCGAGATGTCGTCCCCCACGAAAATGACCAGTGGTGATCTTAGTAGTGACTGTAGGGAGAAAGGTACACCGTGTACTGGTGGACCAGGGAAACTCGACAGACGTGATGTTCTGGACGACCTTCAACAAGCTACAGTTCTCTGGATACAACTAGATTAAGATGCATCCCAGGGACGAATGCAAGACATCGTTCATGACAGAGTTGTCTTGCTACTGTTACACGGTGATGCCCTTTGGGCTGAAGAATGAAGGCGCCACCTATTAGAGGCTGATGGACAGAGTGCTCGCACCTTTGATAGGGCGAAACGTGAAAGCATATGTGGATGACATGGTGGTGACCTCACAGGTATAAGATCAACATGTGGTTGATTTAGAAGAGCTATTTACGACAATAGCTAAGTACAGACTTAAGTTGAACCCCGAGAAGTGTGTGTTCGGGGTGGAAGCAGGTAAATTCTTGGGTTTCTTGCTCACCGAGCGTGGGATAGAGGCAAGCCCCAAGAAGTGCGCTGCAATCCTTGCTTGAGAAGCCCAATCTCAGTGAAGGAGGTGCAGTAGTTGACAGGGCGGATGGCCGCTCTGTCTAGATTTGTATCAGTTGGAGGAGACAAGGGTCACCCTTACTTCCAGTGTCTGAGGAGGAACAGCAGGTTCATCTGGACCAGGGAGTGTGAAGAAGCGTTACTCAAGCTGAAGGAGTACCTAGCCAGTCCCCCAGTGTTGTGCAAGCCACAACTGGGTACTTCGGTCCGCCTGTACTTCTTCAGATAAAGACAAAGAAGGCCAAGTTGACATAGGTCTTATCCTTTCATCTCCAAGGTGTTTTCCTTCCTTATTTTTTTATTACCAAAGGTTCTTACTTCACCACCATCTTGGTTAAAGAATCTTAGGAATGATTTTTTCATACCTCCTGTTCCTGCCGGTTGACCAGAACGTGCTTCGTGCTTAGCTGTGACTCGCGTATCAAGGACACCTTTGTCTTGGTTCCAGATCTTCACCCTACACCGTCGTGAGTACCTGAAACAGAGAGAACAAAGGGCGCCCTCGCGGCCGTTTGCACTCTGACGATCAAGTCAGTAGGCAGAAAACACCATGCGCCTCCGTATCGGAACACCGTAATTGTGATGTTGTGAAGGCGCGTAACTGTATTCTAACGAACTTCTCTCTGGTGCTCAAGTCACTCATGCGTACAGTGTGTAAGCATGCAAATGATTATAACGTACCTTACTATGCTTTCTGTTCCGTCCGGTTGACCGGGACGTCTTCGTGCGTGGCCTCAATCGTCAGCTAAGGACTCCTTCCCACTGAATGCCTGCAAATTTCTTGCAAAAAGAGGGCAGAGTGGCGCCCTAGCGGCCGTTTGCACTTCGACGCTCAAGTCAGCCAGCAAGAAACACCAAGAAAACTGTCCACCCACGTATCTGAGCACCGCGTGTGGCACTCTGAGGGGTGGCAAAGGAACTGTGTATATGTGTGTGTGTTGTCCCTTCAGGCAAAAATATTCTCCAGTCACTTGTACGTAATCCTCAAGCACGGGCAAGCAACCAGAGAGTTTCTCCTAAATTTGTCGAAGGTTCCAACCCTTTTTCCGACATTCCCAGCGCTATTTAAACTGCCCCAGCATTTAAAGTGCCTTAAAGCGCTTTTAATCTCAAACGTAACGCACTCATTAAAGCGCTTAATTACGAAACGTAGCGCATTTAAGACGTTGAAACGCTCGGGAGCCCTAATAGTACCTGAATGCTCGAAAGGGAAACTGTATTGAATATCTTTAATTACCTGGCACCTGACTAGAGGGTGTTTCTATTCTGGCATGGCTGTCGTACACGTGGAGGGCCTCACGACGCCATGACCCCATCTGGGGGCGTTTCTGCCCACCTGGGGACGTCTCTACGTGTGAGCCCTCCTGCTTGGGAGTGCTACTGCGCTAGGGGTGGCTTTTTGGGTGCCAACTCATGCCCCCAAGTATCTAGCCACTTACTCTGAGAGCGTATATGCCTTCCTCTTGCACCCTGCACCCGGTTATCCTGGGCGTGACCTTCCTCTTGGGTCGTATCTGTCCCGAAGGCGTCTCTGGGGCGGCAGGGGTACTTCACGAGTCAGGCTGCCCTTTACTGGTACTATCACTATGGCCTTGAAGCCACCTTTTCCTTCTCTTTATCACTTTCCCGAGATATCGGGTCCTGAGGCTTTCCCACGGCGTCGCTCCCTCCATGGTCTTTCCTACCCATGGGTATCGGGGAACCACACCGTGATGGCCTTGCTTTTACACTGTTTAATCTGGCGACGCCCTCACCTGGGCGACGCCTTCACCTAGGCGACGCCTTCACCTAGGCGACGCCTTCGCCTAGGCGACGCCTCCTCTTGGCGTCTCTACATCTGGGCGACACCTCGAGCTGACTTTGACTTTCCAGTCGTTGACTTTGACCTTGACTTAGTCAACGCCCTGATACGGGACGGTACACAAGCCCCCCAGTCTTAAGCCGAAGACTTGTCTTCAGCGCAAAGACTAAAGCCTTGCCCCCGCCATCCACGTGCCTTCCTGATGACGTGCCATTCTCTGCTGACTCAGCAAATTTTCGAATTACTGACGCGACATTATCTGAACCACAGGGGTATTCTTAATGACCGATTGGACGTTCCCTGCAATGGGGATGATTACACCTTTTGGGCTCCCCTTTATCGCGCGCCACGTGGCCCATCGCGTGGCCCTCCTTTAGAGACCTTTGCGCTTCCCCTGGGCAATCGACCCTCTGACGCGTGGCTCGATCCTGCGGCCCTCAATTTGCGCCTCTAGGGTTAATGAGGAATGACTCCTCGGCCTTCCCCTTGATGCATAAATCTGGAGGACATCCACCCTGTTGTCTTCCACGAATCGACGCGGAGCTTTGAGGGTCTCCTGGATCACTGTCCTCTGTCTAAGCTTGTTCCTGTATGCCAATACAGTCCCACATCGTTCAGGAATCGAGGCCAAGGGCAGTTTATATACTCCCTCCTCCCTTCACCCTTCGAGGCGCCTTTTAAGGACAAAACCGTGACGGAGCACCGACCTCCAAAGCGGACAATACCTCGAATGCGGTGATTGACCCTAGCGATGCTATCCAACGACTTGAGGTTGGAACATTGGCGCCCACCGTGGGGCCGAAGAGGCTCCTTCGCCCCTCAGCTAGGGGGACAAACTCCCCTTAGACCTCGACTGGGGGGCTTGTTCCTGTATGCCAATACAGTCCCACATCGTTCAGGAATCGAGGCCAAGGGCAGTTTATATACTCCCTCCTCCCTTCACCCTTCGAGGCGCCTTTTAAGGACAAAACCGTGACGGAGCACCGACCTCCAAAGCGGACAATACCTCGAATGCGGTGATTGACCCTAGCGATGCTGTCCAACGACTTGAGGTTGGAACACTTTCAGAAAAGCTTATATACCTTGGGTTTTAGTGCTTACTGCCACGTGGCTTCTCTGACTTAAGCGCAGTTCCACGTGGAAGGCCTTGCGACGCTGTAACCCAACTTAGGGAAATCCTAACGCGTAAGTCTTCCCTCCTCGAAGTGTATCTGGCGCAAGGGGTGACTACCTGGGTGTCAACTCATGCGCCCCAGCCTCTAGTCACTCGCCCTGGGAGTATATTTGCTTTTCCTCTCGTACCATGCACGTGGATTACCCCTGGGGCGTGGCCCTCTCCCGAGTCGTATCTGTCCTAGGGATTCTCCAAAGGTGGCGCGGGTAGCCACGTACTACACTCCATGCATGAGTACTTCAGGAATCAGGTTACTCCCTGCCGGTACTGGGAATATGGCCTTGAAGCCACCTTCCTCTTCTCTTTATTACTGTTCTGAGGTACCGGGGCCCGAGGCCTCCTCGCCCATACCGTGGCCTCTTATCGTGCCGCCCCCTCCACGGTCTTCCCTGCCCGTGGGTATCGGGGGGTAGCACCATCTAGGCCAAAGAACACTCTTAGGACAATGAGTCGCCTTTGAGGTGGGAGGCGTTTAAATCTGTCGACGCCTACACCTGGCGACACCCAAAGCAGTCAACGCTAACTCTCCTCCTTGGAACCCCTTGGTGGGTCCCACCATATGTTTGACTTTGGTCAACGCCAGAGGACGGGTAGATACACCTCCTAATGGTTTTCACCATTTAAGAGGACTTTTTCCAAAAAATATCATCATTCCCAAACAATTTTTCCAACTTCGTCTGTCTACAGGACCTCATTTTCTAAACTCCCACTGCTTACAAAGTCTAAGTCATGTTTGCCTTTCTCTTATTCCACAGTTAATCTTGATAGTAAACTAACTTTGTTATATGCAGGGATTCAGAATTCGTGGACGAATTCTCTCCATCTCGAGGAGCATGATGGAGATCAAAGAGAAGAGGATTTTACTAATGGAGGAAGAGGCCATCCACCCAAACATTTAAAGTTCTTCCTTCTAATCTTCTAAAAAATTAAAGAAGAATTAAATAAAGAGAGGATCAAGCCCAAAGCCAACAAGAATTCAAGAATGGGCTCCAATTAATATCTTTCTTTGTAATTTCTTTTGTATAAATTTGCAAAATATATAGGAGTAGTGTTTAGGAAGGTAATAAGAGGGAAACCAAAAAGACACTTCTTTTGTAAGTACCTTAGGCGTTAGTTGTTAGGAAGAAACTAGAAAGTTGTCTCTTCACACTCCTTTAGGCGCTAGAATAGAAGGAGTTGGAAGGTGACCTTTTGAAAGCTTCTCTTGTAAGTTTCTCTTGTACTTTGTGACCAACCCTCTCTTTTATAAAAGGAAGGCTTAGGTCTTTGAAATAATAAGATTGATTCTTTAGAGTAAAGAACCTCTACCAAATTGGTGAGTGATTGAGAGAGACTTGTGTCTTCTTCTCTTCTAGTCTTATCTTGAGTGAATTCTTGGGCTCTCAAGTGGCGGCAACAACACTCATCTTGAAGTCAACCATCCTTCAAGTGGCGTGCACATTCCAAGAGCTTCATCCACATAAGTTCATTTTTCCCTTCATTCCAAATTACCCATTTTTGTTCTACTTGTTTGTTTTCACTTTCAATCGGTGCACTCTCTTCCTTATGATGTCCTCTTTCATTTGCTGTACTTATATTCAATTTTAATCGGTGCAAATTGGTTGTTCTTGCTGTTTTGTTCACGTCCTCCATGGGTATAAATACTATATGTTGTGTTATTGAGTTTCTATCCATAGGTTTGTTGTTCAAAATGGGTTTCTATGTGAGTTTGGCTTGGTTTTTTGTGTTTTGGTGAGTTCTTGAATGTTAAGAACATTGAGCCAATTCTTAAAAAGTGCCTAATCATATTCCAACTCTTGTTGAATCCATAACATGTTCATATAATATCTCCATCATGTTATTGGAATCATATCATGTGGTATCATGAGTCTTAGGTGTGTTCTTGTGTATGTTTGAGTTGTTTTGGCACTTTTAATTCAAGAACTTTACATTCTTATTGTTACCTTTCTGTTTTAGGTTTATTTTTTAGTATTTCTTGTTGTTTTCTTGTTCTTATTACATTGTGTTTGTGTCATTTTGATTTTTGAATCTCTATAAGTTTTGTCAAAGTCATGTTTCTCCAAAAATATTATCAATTCTATGTAGTCCTTTTGTTGATAATTTTGGTTTCTTGATTTTGTTTTGAGTGCAGTTTTATGTGTTTGTTGTCTTTATCCTTTGGTGCTTTTTATTTTTAGATTTGAGTTCTTAATTGTATTTTAGATCTATGCAAGTTCTTGAAACATCAATTCTATTATGTCTTTTGAAGTTCTTAATTCTGTTTTTCATTCCAATTAGGTTTCCTCTATTTTCTTGAAAATGTGCTGACTGTTTCGATTTATTGCAATTGCTATGATTACTGGAAAATTATGAAATTCTGGATTTGAGTTCCTTAGAGTGTTACAAAAAAAAATAGAAAAAAAAGTGTATCAAAATTTGATATATAAAAAAATGATAAATGAAATACATACAATGTGTAAAATTCTGCTTCTGGAAAAACGGTGATTCGGTAGTAATTTTCAGAAATTTATCACAATTAATTGGCTTACTGTTTTGGAGTGATTCCAGTGCCAACTTTTAGATAACATCTTGAATTTCCAGTGGTTAAAATTTCACTTTCCAGTTCAGTTCCAGATAAATCTGTAAAGTCACGCACAGTTTACAAAAAAAAATCCAGTAGTTTTGTTTTTGTTTTCTTCATCTATTCTAGTGCTTTTCTTTAGGTTTCTTTTGTGTGCCATCCTTTAATTGAGTACTAGGGCTGGGCAAAAAATCTGGTTTTGTCAAACTGCTCCACTTTTACACTGCTCTAATCCATTAAAAATCCGTTTATCTATATCCAGTTTTTAATTTGATCCACATTTTTATTATATTTTCAAATCAGATATCCATTTTGTTTATATGGATTTTAGAAATTGGAAAATCCAAATTTTTGAAAGGAGACTCTCACTCCAGTACTTCTACACAAACCACTTTTTTTATACTTTTTCTCATTTTTTGTTCCCTCTCTCTCCGCATCTCTCTCTCCAGCCTCTTATTAATTTTTTGTAATTTTATTTGCTCTCTCTCACACGCAATGAAACAACCAAGTCTTATACATTTTTTTTTATAATTTTATTTGCTCCAATATTTTATACATAATAAATTAATATAATATTTTCAAATTTCAAGTATTATAGGTAGGTGTATTTTAATTTTAAGAATATATATATTATGTTATGTTTAAGTTTTTTAGTATTATTAAATTAT
The DNA here is from genome assembly GCF_000499845.2 of Phaseolus vulgaris. Taxonomy (NCBI): domain Eukaryota; kingdom Viridiplantae; phylum Streptophyta; class Magnoliopsida; order Fabales; family Fabaceae; genus Phaseolus; species Phaseolus vulgaris. The sequence continues at coordinate 25,360,077 of NC_023749.2, forward strand.
AATTTTATTATATTTTCTTAATATTTATAATATTCAACTCTTTTACATGTTATTATATTAATATATTAATATTATGTTAATTTTAAAAAAGTACATGGATTTTGATTTAAAATACAATTTACCTTATTTTTTTATAAAAATATGGATTTGATATAAAATCTAATTTGGATTTGAATTTTAAAATTATTTTTATAAAAAATATGGATTTGAATTATAAATCTGATTTTTTACTTTTTTTCACAAACAATTTTTTTTTCTTCACTTAAATACTGTATAGATTTTCAGTTGTCTTCGTGTATATACACTTGAGAGGGACCATATGCAAACAGTAATATACTAACATTTTTTATCTAAAAATATATTTACATTTAAAGAATATTCTAAGTAAAATATAAATTCAATGGTTGATTTTTTACACTCATTACTTTAACAATAACATAAAAAAATCACCAATTTTATGTATAGTTTGTAATTGTATATAATTAATTTTTCTGTATCACTTAATATTGATTATCTGTAATTTTAATTTTTAGTATTATTAAATTATTATTTTATTATATATTTTTAATAATTATATGATATTAATTTTTTTACATATTTTTATATTAATATTGTTAGTTTTTTTAGAAAATATAAATTTAGTTTGAAAAATAAATTTTTTCATCAAGAGGGTATTCATTTTAGAATTTTGAAAAATAAATTTTTTCTACTGAATTGACATCAGTGAAAAATAATCCCTTTTATACAATTTATTTTAATATTTTAAAAATTAAATAATTTTTATAACAAAAAAATAAAAAATAGAGAATGTTTTATCTTAATAAAAATAACGGAGTAATTTTATATTAAGTTTTTTTTATCAAAATTAAAATATGCATAATACGAAAATTTTAAATTAAACATATTAAAATTATTTAATTTATATTTTATCTTAATAGATATAACTAAAAATAAAATCAGGATAAAAAATGTCTCCTAAAATCAAACTTACTTATTTAAATATATATTAAATAAATAATAAATGCGTAAATGTAAAAATGTTAAGCTACTATAAAATATTAAAATTAATAACTAATTGAAAACATAAGCTTAACGTTAAAAAAAATTAATAATTAATCTTTATCATAAAAAAATTAAATTACATTACATTAATAATTTTTTTATATTGTATAAATTTATAAAAAATATGGATTTGGATTTTAGATCCAATCCAAATATTTGGATTTGGATTTATGGAAATCCAAATTGTTTTTACAAAAAATATGGATTTAGATTTTAAATCTGATCCAAATATTTGGATTTGGATTTGGATTGGATATGGATTGGATTTTTGAAAATCCACTCCGTGACCACCCTTATTGAGTACCTCATTTTTCTTGATTGTCTTTTCTTCACTATTCTTTGAGTTTGTCATATATCTTGTATTCCTTTTGCTATAGCATTTCTTGTTTACACCTTTTCTTGATTGTCTTTTCTTGTTCTTTAAGTTTTGTGGTGTTTTGGCTTTAAGAAAGAGTGGTTTGTGATCCTGCCTGTTGACCGGAACGCTGGAAACTGCCTCGTCAAAGGATCGACGTGCGCACCGCTTCAAACCTCCGTTCTTCTTCGAGATCCACCTCAAGAACCTGCAAAGGAACAGAACGGCGCTGCAGCGGCCGATCGCACTCCAACGCCCAAGTCAGTGACCGAATCACCAAATACTAAGAGAACAGGAACCGTGCAAATTCTCTCTCACAGTAAGCTCTATAACTCGCAAGCGTAAAGAGTGTAATCTGAACGCGCGTACCTCAGAAAGTTCGTTGAGAACTCTTATATACCTGGTTACTTTCTCTCTCCTGGCAGTTACAGACTTGGACACGTGGCTCGCATCTAGTCGTACACGTGCCTTCATCTGGAGCCTCCTTGACTTGGGCGCTGCTTCTACTCTCATTTTGCTAAGTTACTTATGCATGGTACTGCCCAGTGCATAGCTAACTTGGGAGCGCGATCTCTACTGGAATTGGCGAGTTAGGGTGCCTTCGTACACCTTCCCTGTGGTCTCGCCGGCCGCCTTCATAATCTGCACCACCTTCATCTCTGGCGATGTGCTTGCTCTGGCGATCTCCAATCACTAGGTCGCCTGAGTTTACATTTGGCGACTTCATCTTTAACCCGGTGATCGCCGATTCTGGTATGCTGGAGATCGGAACACGCCAACTTAATAACTGGCGACTTCACGAGCCCCCCGACTTCCTTCCCTTCTGCCAACCTGGCGCCTTGTCAACACGCCTATACTGTAGCTGGATGCCACGTCATCACTTCCGACTACCAGGGCGGTACACAAGCCCCCCAGTCTTAAGCGAAGACTTGTCCAGCGAAAAGACTAGAAGAGTCACGTCAACACCGGTCTACGTGGCACTGACGCAGAATTCCAAGCGGTTGTACCTTCTGCTTTTCTGACGCTCCACCAAACCCCTCACCCATCGTTCGACACGTGGCTTCATCAACGGTTACCTTCAGTTACCGTTTGCGCTTCCCAAACCCATTTCGAAAAAACTCTTAAACCCTTTTTCACTCCACACTGTTCCATCACTTTTCTTCATATTCACAAACGCTCTAACTTCCTCCTGCAAAAAACTCTCAGCGCTCTCCAACATTCTGAATCACCATCATCCTTCGTCGTCTTCCTGATCAACAAAAGGTACCTACTTTCCTTCTTCTACTGGTTTTTCTTGCATTTTAACCGTTTCGCATCATCCTATAACTGTCTGGTGCATACGCTGTGGGTTGCTTTTTCCATTTCTCCTTCTGCGTAACTTAGGGCTTCGTCAATCGTCGCAACGAACCTTCGTTCGTTCGCTTTTCACCCTTCTCCCATGATCGAGTCAGCCTCTGCGAACCCTGATCATTTTTCCTTTTCTTCTTCCTTTGCAGCTTCGAGAATGACCCGCTCAAAGATCACCCCGAATCCTCCTCCTTCATCGCGACACCCTTCTTCTCAAGCACTCATCCCACCGCGAGCACGCGGTGCTTCATCTTCCCAGGCTGAGAGGCCTGCACCTTCCCGCCCCAACCTGGCCCAGGCGACTCCACCTATCGCCGGAGGAGCCCCCGTTCCCCTGCCAGACTTCAAAAAACTCTACCCCTGGGCCAACTCGACCCTGTTGAGGGAAACGTCTTCCGTGAACACTGCTGGAGCAGTCTTGCGATTGACAAAGGGGGATGAGCCTCACCAAACATTTCATAAGGAGCACGATGAAAAGATGATAGTGCTACCTTGCCCCCCCGATCTGCCCGTTTGTGCCGACGATAAGGTGAGCGCTGACGGGCCCTTCTGCTTCGTCTACACAACCTTATTCAAGAAGGTGAAGCTCAAGTTCCCTTTCACCCGTTTCGAAAGGGAGCTCCTTACCGAGCTCAACATCGCCGCTGCCCAGCTCCATCCCAACAGCTGTGCGTTTGTGCGAGCGTTCCAAGTGATGTGCGACCATCTGGGGTTGCCCGCATCCGTAGACGTATTTCTATTTCTCTTCGAAGCCAAACACCCAGGAGACCGCCTGTGGGTTAGCTTGAATGGGATTGCTGGGAGGTCAATCTTCGCCATCTTCCAGCAATCCTATAAAGACTGGAAAGGGAAGTTCGTCCAAGTGCGCCCTAACGACAAGGACGCCTCCCTACTCGACGGCTTCCCCTTGTACTGGGTGGACAAGGGGAAGAAAGAGTCCAAGAGCTGCTTCAGGAGACCCAGAAGTCCTGATAGCATGGAAGCGTTGGACAGAGATCTCTGCCTTTTCTGGAAAAGGGTGGCGGATGCCAACATCACTTTCCTTACCACCACCCTGATCTGCTTCGAATTCTACGAGGACCAACTCGAAATTCGAATAGGTTAGAACATTTAAACTGTTGTTTTAATACTGCTTCTGTTTAACTGTTTTTGGGAGTCTTGTGCGTTATGCGCAAGACTTTGGTTTTATTTTTCTGCACCGATCATCTGCTTTGCTGCATACTGCCTTATGCACTTATTTTCTTTCTGAGTTAATCCATGCATTTTCGTTCTATGCAGATAACATGTTGGGCAAGGGTATGCTCGCTGAATTGAGGGCGCTCGCCCGAACCCACGGGCTGGCGACGGGCTCTCAAACAGTACCGAATTCGGTGGTGGAGATCGTCGTTGCCCAGGGTCGATCGCCACCTAAGGGCCCAGCTCCCTCCGATGTCCAGCCCGCCGCCCAACGTAAGAAGCTTGTCCTCAAAAGGCCTAAGAGGAAAGCTCCCCAGGTAGTCCACGAGGAGGAGGAAGAAGATGACGAGGTCACCGAAGATGGCCTCGTTACAAAGAGGAAGAGGGTGGCACCTTCTTCACCACCTGCCCCACCCCCTCTTCCAATCTCAACACCGCCATCCACGCCTGCTCCACCTCCAACAATGCCATCTCCACCAGCTCCCGCTTCCCCAGTCCAAGCCATTTCGTTGGCAACTGCGCCACCCGCGGTCGAGGCCGCCGAAGACAATTTCTCGGAGGACCCCCCAAGCGCCTCCACGCCATATGTATCAGCTGGAGGGGGTCCTCCTTCTAACGCCTCAGCTGCAGATGTCGCTCCAATCGGGGATGAGGTTGCCCACACCTCTCCGATTCTGATCACGGAGTCCCCGACGTCGCCACCACGAGCAGAAACACCCACTGAAGAACCAACTAAAGAGGGTGGCGACGGAAACCAACAACAGGCCCCACCAGCGCCTCTCCAAGCAGCAAACCTCCCTCTCGAGGTCACGAGGATGTGGGAGCCTTTATCTGCTAAGCTGAAGACGATAGCAGAAGACATTCCCGCCATCATAACTAGGGCGGTGCAGAGCTCCACCAGGAAGCTCCAGGACGACCTCTTCAACCTTAAAACAGAGAACAGCACCATGAAGGTTGAGGTGGAGAAGTTGTCCTTTAATCTGACGCTCGCGGAGATTGAACACTCCCGAGTAGAAGACGCAATGAGCACCGAGCTCAGATTGGCGCGCAAGGAGGCCACTGATCTCCGCCATAAGGTGCAGCAACTGGCTCAAGAAAAGATTGAACTGGAGAGCAAGATTGTGCCTTATCGCGTCAAGGTGGCTGACCTGGAGGCTCTCATAAAAACTGACGCCGCCAGGGTGAAGAAATTGGAGCAAAGGTCAGCCGACCGAGAGACCCTCCTTGGAAAGGTGGAAAAGGCGAGGGATGACGCCATGGCTGAGCTCGCTGAAGCCAACAAGGAAAAAGGGGAGCTCGCTGCCGAATTGGGACAAGCGCAAGCAGGATCCAAGAAGGTTGCTGAAGACCTTCTCCAGGCTCAAGAAACCAATGAACAACTCAAGAAGCAAGTTGAAGAGCTGGAGCAGCAGAATAAGGAGCTGAAAGAACAGACTGAAGATCTCAAGAAACGGATTGAGGAACTTCAGAAGCAGATTGAAGAACTTAAGCTGAATTCTGCTCAAATTCTGGCTGCTGGATTCGAAGCTGCGCGGGAACAATTTGCCTGCTTGTTCCCCGACCTGGACCTCAGCATGGTGTCTCTTGATAACGAGGTAGTGGATGGAAAAGTGGTTCCCGCTGAAGACTAATCGATTCTCTCCATCTGCTACCTTCGTGCCCTTCCCTTGTATATAATTCTGTAATAAACTCGTATTTTCTTGTACACGTATTTTTGAGCTGATACTTTACTTAATGAAATTACTTTTGCATTTCTTCTTGTAACCTCTTCGTCTACCTTTAACTTTCCTTGCGTGATTTACGTCGAAGAAATAACTTAGCAATCTCGTAGGCACGATCTTGTACTTAGCCGTTTCGAACCATCTCAACTTCGAATAATAATCACATTTATCAACTCGTAAACTTAAGGCAATGAACCTTAGCGTAAAATGATACTCCAAGCAATGGACTTTAACTCAACCCCTGGCTTTATGACGTCGTTACACCCAATCTGCTTCATCAAACGGGTCTTTGACTTCTCGCCATTGCTTGAACGTTTCCTGGTCGCCAGAGACTCTTGGCGACACCAGCTTCTTCCTGCCTTCACACCTTGGCCATTGCTCTTTCATCTGGGGGTAGAGGCGCCTTTCGGATCCTTCTCTACCTCCTTGTGCTTCAGAGCAAGAGACCGGGTGGCTAGGCGTTCTCTTCGAACCTACCTTAGCCACCCTCAGAACTTCTTCCACCCTCTACACCATACCTGAACTCGTTCGAGACGAGAAGGATTTTATCTTGCCTGAACTCGCTCATAGGCGAGAAGGTCTTTAAATGGTGCCTCTACATTGCCCCAGGGGTTACATCTCCTCCCCCCCCCAGAAACACTGAGGACTTTTCACTGGTGCCTCTACATTGCCCCAGGGGTTACATCTTCTCGCCCCCAGAAACACTGAGGACTTTTCCTGGTGCCTCTACATTGCCCCAGGGGTTACATCTTCTCGCCCCCAGAAACACTGAGGACTTTTACTCTTTCTCGCCTGCACTCGCTCGACGGCGAGGAGGTCTTTTACTTGCCTCTACATTGCCCCAGGGGTTACATCTTCTCGCCCCCAGAAACACTGAGGACTTTTCGCTCTTCCTTACCTGCACTCGCTCAGCGACGAGGAGGTCTTTAACTTGCCTCAGGACGCGCGAGGGCGTTGAGGTCTTTTAACTGGTTCCTCCGATCGCCGAAAGACGATGAGGACTTAAAAACTTTAACTGATGCCTCCAATCGCCGAAAAACGATGAGGACTTAAAAACTTTAACTGATGCCTCCGATCGCCGAAAAACGATGAGGACTTAAAACTTTTTAGAAAGCATGCAATATATCTTTAACTCGCCTTGAGTCACGTACAAGTGACAAGGTCTTTCTTCAAAACCTTTCTGAAAACAATAGGCACGCAATCTAAAACAACTTGTACTTTGAAAACTTCTCTTTATTGGGTGGCCTCATTAAAAACCCTCCTTAGGGAAAAAAGAGTGCCCCCTTCAAACTGTTTTAACAGAGACATTGTAATGTAACTTTGTGTTTATCTTTACTTACAAAGTTCTCAGCTGTAATACAACTTCAGGTGCGTGGCGTTCCAGGTGTGAGGAATAGCCCCTCCTTCCAATGTCTCTAAGCGGTAGGCGCCGTTCCCGAGCGCCTAGGTTATTCTGAACGGTCCAGTCCACTTGGGTGACAGCTTATTCTCCATCTCGTACTGGTGGGCTTTTCTCATCACCAGGTCGCCTTCTCTAAATTGCCTTGGCATCACCTTCGAGTTGTACCTTCGTTCAATCCTTCTCTTCGCCGCCTCAGCTTTCAGTCTCGCCTCTTCCCTGACCTCATCCAGCAGGTCCAGGTTCAGCCTTCTCTCTTCATTCGAGTCTTCCTCTACAAAGTTCTGGAATCTCGGCGAGCTCTCCTGGATCTCTACTGGAATCATCGCATCACACCCATAGACCAAACTGAACGGGGTCTCATGGGTTCCTGACTGCTCGGTGGTGTGGTATGCCCAGACTATACGGGGCACCTCCTCAGCCCAGCTTCCCTTGGCTTTTTCTAGCCTTCTCTTCAAACCTCTCAACAACACCCGATTAGCTGACTCCACCTGGCCATTTGTCTGAGGGTGCTCGACGGATGCAAACACTTGTTGAATTCCCACCCCTTCGCAAAGCTTCTTCAACAGGTGGCTTGCAAACTGAGTCCCATTGTCCGACACCAAGCGCTTAGGCACTCCAAACCGGCACACGATGTTCTTCCACACGAAACCTTCGATCTTGTGTGCGGTGATCTGGGCCACTGGTTCTGCTTCGATCCACTTGGTGAAATATTCAATCGCCACCACCAAGTACTTCATCTGCCTGATCGCCACCGGAAAAGGTCCCAGGATGTCGATTCCCCAGGTATGAAACGACCAAGGGCTGTAGATCGACTTCAACTCCTCAGGAGGTGCCTTGTGCCAATCGGCGTGCTGTTGACACTGTTTGCAACACTACGCATACTTCTTGCAGTCTTCTCTCATCGTTGGCCAGTAGTAGCCTGCACGGAGAGTCCTCGCGGCCAGAGCTCGACCCCCGACGTGGCTTCCGCATATACCTTCGTGGAGCTCCGCCATGATTCTCGTGCACTTCTCGCCATGTATACATTCCAGGAGCGGGTGAGTGAACCCAAACCTGTACAGATCGCCATCAATCAGGGTGTACTTGCTAGAATTCTTCTTTACCTTCCTAGCCTCAGTCGGATGCAGTGAGAGAAGGCCATCTGCCAGGCACCGCTTGTATTGTGTTATCCAAGTGTCTGGCTCATGGGTATCGCAGACCTGCATCACGTTTACCTTCTCTCCCCGACATGCTCTAATTCTCGGCGATCTCAGAGTTTCTTGCGTCAGGGACTTATGGCTTCTCGCTGCTTTCTCCGTCGACTTGCTTATCTGAAGGACCAGGTGATCTGCCACAAATGCTCTCGGCGTCTTCAGAGTTTCTTGAATCACCATCCTCTGCCTACCCCCCTTGCCTGAACTGGCGAGCTTAGCTAGCAAGTCAGCTCGGGCAATCTGCTCTCTGGGCACATGCACTACTTCAAAGGAGGCAAAGGAACTCTTCAACTCCTGCACATATTCCAGATAGGCCGCCATTTGTGGATCTTTAGCCTGGAACTCGCCTGTTACTTGCCCTGTGACTAGCAGCGAGTCACTTTTAGCCATCAGCACCCTAGCTCCCATCTCCTTGGCCAGCAAAATTCCGGCGATCAGCGCCTCATACTCTGCTTGATTGTTACTGGCTTTGAAGGCGAATCTCAAAGATTGCTCGATCAGCACGCCATTGGGCCCTTCTAAAATGACTCCAACACCGCTACCCTGCTGGTTCGACGATCCATCCACCGAGAGTACCCAACGGAAGCCGTCCCCTTCAACTCGTGTCGCCTCAGACGAGAGCTCGACCACGAAATCTGCAAAGATTTGCCCCTTGATCGGGCCTCGGGGCTCATACTTGATGTCAAACTCTGACAGCTCCACTGCCCATTTCACCATCCTTCCCGCAACGTCGGGCTTCTTCAAAACTTTCTGGATGGGCAGGTCAGTCATCACCAGTATGGTGAAGCTATGGAAATAGTGGCGCAACCTCCTCGCCGAAAACACCACAGCTAGCGCAGCCTTCTCCAGGGCCTGATATCTCGTTTCGGGGCCCTGCAACACCTTACTAACAAAATAAATAGGCTTCTGAGCCTGATCTTGATCCTGGGCGAGCACCGCACTCACCGCCCTCTCAGTTACAGCAAAATACAATCTGAGAGGGGTTCCCACCAGCGGTTTGCACAAAACCGGCGGGCTCGCCAGATACTCCTTCAGCTTGACGAAGGCTTCCTCGCACTCATTCGTCCAGGCAAACTTGTTATTGCGCCTCAAGCACTGAAAATAGGGATGTCCCTTCTCTCCGCTAGCTGACACGAAGCGAGATAGGGCTGCCATCCGACCTGTTAGCTGTTGGACCTCTTTCACCGTAGCTGGGCTCCTCATCGCCAAGATGGCGGCACACTTGTCGGGGTTGGCCTCTGTGCCTCTTTCAGTCAAGAGGAAACCCAAAAACTTTCCAGCCTCCACGCCGAAAATGCATTTCTCTGGATTAAGCTTTAATCTGAACTTGGCGATCGTCGTGAACAATTCTTCCAAGTCCGCGACGTGCTTGCTCTTTTCCGGCGAGGTCACGACCATGTCATCGACATACGCTTGCACGTTCCTTCCCAGCATCGGTGCAAGCACTCGATCCATCAGCCTCTGGTACGTGGCCCCCGCGTTCTTCAGCCCAAACTGCATCACCTTATAGCAATAGCACGACCTCTCCGTCATGAAGGCTGTCTTCTCTTCATCCATGGGATGCATCTTGATCTGGTTATACCCCGAGAAGGCATCCAGGAAACTCAGCAACTTACACCCTGCAGCACTATCTACCAGGGCGTCTATGCTTGGTAAAGGATACGAATCCTTTGGGCAAGCTTTGTTCAGGTCGGTGAAATCGACGCACATGCGCCATTTCCCGTTACTCTTCTTCACCAGCACGACATTCGCCAGCCATTCAGGGTACTGGACTTCCCTGATGTGGCCGGCAGCAAGGAGTTTCTGTGTTTCATCTCTAATCGCCTGCCTCCTTTCCTCGTTGAACTTTCTTCTTCTTTGTCGCACTGGTCTCACCAAGTTGTCCATCGCCAGATGATGGCACAAGAAGTCGGGATCAATCCCGGGCATGTCCGAAGCGGACCATGCAAACGCGTCCAGATGCCGCTCAATCACCTTGGCGATCTGGTCCTGGAGCTCGACCCCCAGAGATCTTCCCAGCTTGAAGATCTTTCCCCCGATCTCTTTCTCGAGCCACTGCTCGACAGGTTTTGGCCTGGATTCTCTGGCGATCACCGCCCTGGCGATTCCTTGCTCTCTCGCTTCCTCAGGGCGATTCCGCGCCTCTTCCTCCTCCAGACCAGCGTTCCCCTCCCCCAGCTCAGCGTCCACCATCTCCACGTCCCTTCCGGCGGTCTCTTCTGTTACCGTCGATCTGGGCTTCACACCGGGAGGTGGGGTGGTTGTTACATAACTCACTGATCTCTTGTTTTTCAGGCTATTCTCATAGCACTTTTTTGCTTCTTTCTCATCAGACTTGATCGTGATCACCACCCCCTCCATAGACGGCAACTTCACCTTCATGTGCCGAGTCGACGGTATAGCGCCTATCCTGTTAAGCGTGGGCCTCCCCAACAGGATGTTGTATGCTGAAGGAGCGTTTACAATGAGGTACTTGATTTTCTCCGTCCTCGAACCGGCCTCATCTGTAAACGTGGTTCTCAACTCAATGTACCCCCTGACCTCCACCTGGTCACCAGCGAACCCATATAGGCACCCTCCATAGGGCCTTAGCTGGTCAAGGGGCAACTCCAGCTGCGTGAAAGTCGGCCAGAACATCACGTCTGCCGAGCTTCCCTGGTCCACCAGAACTCTGTGGACCTTCCTTCCCGCCGTAATCAACGAAATGACTATGGGATCGTTGTCATGGGGCACAACGTCCCGAAGATCCTGCTTGGTGAACGTAATGTCCACCTCCGGCGAGTGATCTTCAAACATATCCACTGTCATCATCGACCGCGCGTACTTCTTCCTCTGCGATGCGGTGCATCCACCACCTAAGAAGCCTCCTGCAATGGTGTGGATTTCCCCGTGGATAGGCATCTCGTGTTGCTGGGCTTCTCCACCCGCTGGCTGGGAACTCGACGCTCCCCCCGTCCTCCTGTCCAGCAGATAGTCATTTAGGAACCCGCTCTTAACCAGATCATTGAGCTGATACCCTAAGGACAAACACGAGTCCAAAGTGTGGCCAAAGCCCTGGTGAAACTCACACCAGGCGTCTGGCTTTGGTCCCAGCACCTTGTCGCCCACCTTCTCAGGCGCTTTCAACCTAGCAGATATATTGGGAATGGTGATCAGGTCCGCCAATCCCATAACAAACTTGTGCTTAGGCGGGCGATTATATTCCCGGCGTGCTGGTTGCTGGCGTCCCTGGCCCCTCCCCTTGTTCCTCCTATCATAAGGATGGCGAGTCCTCTGGTCCTTCTGGCCGCCGCCGCTGTCTCCAGCACCCTTTGCGGCTGGATCCTGGTCTAGGCGCGTGGCCTAGCGGGAGCCACGCTCCCTCTCTTCTCGGCGACCTCACTCTCGTCGGTGATGTGAGCCACCGCAAGTCGCCTGACCTCAGCAAACGTTGCAGGGTGAGCCCTGATCAAGGCCTCGCAGAATGGTCCTGGCAGCACGCCCTTCTTGAATGCATAGACCAGCATTTCTTCATCTTTAGCCGGCGATCTGACCATCTGCGCTCCAAAGCGATTCAGGTAGTCTCTGAGGGACTCTCCCTGGTACTGCCTTATATCAAACAAATCATAAGACACCCTGGGCGGTGCCTTGTTCACGATGTATTACTCGACGAAAACCTTCGAGAACTGCTGAAAATTGGTTATGTGACCGTTAGGTAGGCTCACAAACCACTCCAACGCCGTTCCCTGGAGCGTGCTCACGAACATCTTGCAATACACGGCGTCTGACCCTCCCGACAGCATCATCTGCGTATGGAACGTGGTTAGATGAGCCTCTGGATCCTCCACGCCGGTAAAGACAGCCTTGACAGGGACCACGCTCGTAGGAATAGGCGTGTCAGTAATCGCCTGAGCGAAAGGCATAGGAAAAACACGAGGTGGCGACGACGGCGCAACCTCTTCAACAGAAGAACGCCCTTGCTGCTCCTGAAGAGCTTGACGCAGCTCCTCAGTCACCTTGCTGAGCTCCTCATTCCTGGCGCGAGAGGCGACCAGGTCCTCATGCATTCTGGCCTGCTCTATGCGCGAGGCTTCCACAGTTGCCTGCAACGAACGCATCATCTCTGCCATCTGCGCCATGGTCATGGCAGCGGCGCCTTCAGCAGCGACGGGCGCAACTGGACTTGAACGATTGCTTCTCATTTTTCTCATGAAACTCAGCGAATCACAGAATGCAGCGAACAACACTTACTTCAGCTACGATTGACTCAGCGATCAATCGGAAAAAACTGTGCGAAACTCCGCAAGAAAATTCAAGAACACCGCAACCTCCAAAGAAACCTGCAACTCCACCAGAAACCACTGCTCTTCCCACGGATAACTAATCGAGCGAAAGAACTCAACTCCACCGAACAAATTACGCGTAAACAGCAGGAAAACCTCCCTTCACCGATCGAAAACCCAAACGAACGGTATAAAACGCAAATTCACCGAACAAATTTCAAGCAAACAGCGAACGATGGTTGCACCAGCACACAACCACGCAGAAAACTTCGAAAACCTTCAAGAACTCACGCTGTGGATGGGAACAAGTTTTACACGGCCCCACGGTGGGCGCCTGATGATCCTGCCTGTTGACCGGAACGCTGGAAACTGCCTCGTCAAAGGATCGACGTGCGCACCGCTTCAAACCTCCGTTCTTCTTCGAGATCCACCTCAAGAACCTGCAAAGGAACAGAACGGCGCCGTTGCGGCCGATCGCACTCCAACGCCCAAGTCAGTGACCGAATCACCAAATACTAAGAGAACAGGAACCGTGCAAATTCTCTCTCACAGTAAGCTCTATAACTCGCAAGCGTAAAGAGTGTAATCTGAACGCGCGTACCTCAGAAAGTTCGTTGAGAACTCTTATATACCTGGTCACTTTCTCTCTCCTGGCAGTTACAGGCCTGGACACGTGGCTCGCATCCAGTCGTACACGTGCCATCATCTGGAGCCTCCTTGACTTGGGCGCTGCTCCTGACTCTCTTTTTGGCTAAGTTACTTATGCATGGTACTGCCCAGTGCATAGCTAACTTGGGAGCGCGATCTCTACTGGAATTGGCGAGTTAGGGTGCCTTCGTACACCTTCCCTGTGGTCTCGCCGGCCGCCTTCATAATCTGCACCACCTTCATCTCTGGCGATGTGCTTGCTCTGGCGATCTCCAATCACTAGGTCGCCTGAGTTTACATTTGGCGACTTCATCTTTAACCCGGTGATCGCCGATTCTGGTATGCTGGAGATCGGAACACGCCAACTTAATAACTGGCGACTTCACGAGCCCCCCGACTTCCTTCCCTTCTGCCAACCTGGCGCCTTGTCAACACACCTATACTGTAGCTGGATGCCACGTCATCACTTCCAACTACCAGGGCGGTACAGTTTGCTTTGACATATTTCATTTCAGAGTTACCAAAACCTCAAGAGCAGATTGGTTGAGGGAAGTATTCTTTCTTGGAGTGCTTTGAGTGTCTTTTAATTTTCATTACAGCACCATCATTGTTCCATTTTCTAACCTTGTTTTTTCTTGATATTGTTTGTTCTTTTTGTTTGCTGTTTTGATTTTGCAATGGCTACCTTATCAAGTGCAGCACCTTCTAAACGTCATTCTCATTCAAATGCATACTACATTAATGAATTACAAGAAATTAAAACAATACTTGCACAACGTGATGAGGAATTGAGACAAATGGAGACAAAGCTTCAAATCTTAGACGTAAAACACATGGAGAAAAGATTGTCAAAACTTGCCATGAAGCACGAAAGATCCATTCCTCACGGCCAACATCATCATGGGCATGTTTTAAAGAGTTCCAACACCTATGGGAGCTTTGAAAAAAAGGAAGAATGGAAAATACATAAACTTGAAGATAGGCGCCAACATGTGGCATTGCCTTATTTTCAAATTGTAAAAGTACCTAACTTTAGTGGTGATAGTGATCCTAATGTGTATTTAGATTGGGAGGCTAAATGTGAACAAATTTTTAAATCCTATGGGGTCCATGAAGACCAAAAGGTGAAAATAGCCTCTTTAGAATTCTTAGATTATGCCATGACATGGTGGCGTAGCATTGTAATGGACATTATATATAGCAAGAGACCTCCCGTGGTTTCTTGGAATGATTTGAAAGAGTGCATGCGCGTGAGGTTTGTTCCTCCTTCTAGGAAGGAACACTTGTTGAAGTTCCAAAGGCTTCCTCAAGGACATAGGACGGTAGAAGCATACTTTAAAGATTTTGAAACAACTTTGACTAAAATGAATATGCATGCTAATGAAGAGTCAAAGATAAAATGGTTTGTACGTGGTTTAAAAAGAGATATTAGAGATTTTGTAGAATTAAATGAGTACTCTTCTTTAAAGAAAATGGTTCACCTAGCCATCAAGGTGGAATCATACCTTTTGAAAACAACTTCAAAAAATACTCATGATTTCTACAACTCTTCTAGGAAGGATGCAAATATTTCTCCTTCTAAGTTTTCCAATCAAATCACTTCTCCGAAAAAAGATTCTACAAATTCTTCTACATCTCCTAAGTCACCTACCAAAACTTCAAAAATAAAATGTTTTAAATGTTTAGGTTTTGGGCACATAGCTCTTCATTGTCCACAAAAACAAACCTTAATGATAAATAAGGTAAAACAATACCTAACTCAACCACCTACCTCAAGTGACAATGAAAAAGACAAAGAAGGCCAAGTTGACATAGGTCTTATCCTTTCATCTCCAAGGTGTTTTCCTTCCTTATCTTTTTCATTACCAAAGGTTCTTACTTCACCACCATCTTGCTTAAAGAATCTTAGGAATGATTTTTTCATACCTCCTAATGGTTTTCACCATTAAAAGGACTTTTTTCAAAAAATATCATCATTCCCAAACTTTTTTTTCCAACTTGGTCTGTCTATAGGACCTCATTTTCTGAACTCCCACTGCTTACAAATTCTAAGTCATGTTTGCCTTTCTCTTATTCCAATATTAATCTTGATAGTAAACTGACTTTGTTATATGCAGAGATTCAGAATTCGTGGACGAATTCTCTCCAACTCGAGGAGCATGATGGAGATAAAAAATAAGAGGATTTTACTAATGGAGGAAGAGGCCATCCACCCAAACATTTAGAGTTCTTCCTTCTAGTCTTCTAAAAAATTAAAGAAGAATTAAATAAAGAGAGGATCAAGCCCAAAGCCAACAAGAATTCAAGAATGGGCTTCAATTAATATCTTTCTTTGTAATTTCTTTTGTATAAATTTGTAAAACATATAGGAGTAGTGTTTAGGAAGGTACTTGTACCGCCCTGGTAGTCGGAAGTGATGACGTGGCATCCAGCTACAGTATAGGCGTGTGACGTGGCATCCAGCTACAGTATAGGCGTGTAGACAAGGCGCCAGGTTGGCAGAAGGGAAGGAAGTCGGGGGGCTCGTGAAGTCGCCAGTTATTAAGTTGGCGTGTTCCGATCTCCAGCATACCAGAATCGGCGATCACCGGGTTAAAGATGAAGTCGCCAGAGGTAAACCCAGGCGACCAAGTGATTGGAGATCGCCAGAGCAAGCACATCGCCAGAGATGAAGGTGGCGCAGATTATGAAGGCGGCCGACGAGACCACAGGGAAGGTGTACGAGAGCACCCTAACTCGCCAGTTCCAGTAGAGATTGCACTCCCAAGTTAGCTATGCACTGGGCAGTACCATGCATAAATAACTTAGCCAAAAAGAGAGTCAGGAGCAGCGCCCAAGTCAAGGAGGCTCCAGATGATGGCACGTGTACGACTGGATGCGAGCCACGTGTCCAGGCCTGTAACTGCCAGGAGAGAGAAAGTGACCAGGTATATAAGAGTTCTCAACGAACTTTCTGAGGTACGCACGTTCAGATTATACTCTTTACGCTTGCGAGTTCTAGAGCTGACTGTGAGAGAGAACATTGCACGGTTCCTTGAGATTTCTTGAGTGTTCTTGCTCTTGGTATTTGGTGGTTCGGTCACTGACTTGGGCATTGGAGTGCGATCGGCCGCAGCGGCGCCGATCTGTTCTTTTGCAGGTTCTTGAGGTGGATCTTGAAGAAGGACGGAGGTTCGAAGCGGTGCACAAGTCGATCCTTTGACGAGGCAGGTTCCAACGTTCTGGTCAACAGGCAGGATCAGCAGGCGCCCACCGTGGGGCCGTGTAAAACCTGTTCCCATCCACAACGTGAGTTCTTGGAGGTTTTCGTGATTTTCTGTGTGGTTGTGTGCTGGTGCAACCGTAGTTTGCTGTTCGCTTGAGATTTGTCGGTGTTTTCGCGTTTCACGCCGTTCGTTTGGATTTTTGTTCGGTGAAGTGAGGTTTTCTGTTGTTTACGCACGATTTGTTCGATGGAGTTTGAGTTCCTTCGCTCGTTTGGTTATCTGTGAGAGAAGCGGTGGTTTCTGGTGGAGTTGCAGGTTTCTTTGGAGGTTCGCGGTGTTCTTGAGTTTCTTGAAGAGTTTCGCGCAGCTTTTTCCGATTGATCGCTGAATCGATCGTAGCTGAAGTAAGTGTTGTTCGCTGCATTCTGTGATTCGCTAAGTTTCATGAGAAAAATGAGAAGCAATCGTTCAAGTCCGGTTGCGCCCGTCGCTGCTGAAGGCGCCGCCGCCATGACCATGGCGCAGATGGCAGAGATGATGCGTTCGTTGCAGGCAACTGTGGAAGCCTCGCGCATAGAACAGGCGAGAATGCATGAGGACCTGGTCGCCTCTCGCGCCAGGAATGATGAGCTCAGCAAGGTGACTAAGGAGCTGCGTCAAGCCCTTCAGGAGCAGCAAGGGCGTTCTACTGCTGAAGAGGTTGCGCCGTCGTCGCCACCTCGTGTTTTTCCTATGCCTTTTGTTCAGGCGATTACGGACACGCCTATTCCTGCGAGCGTGGTTCCGGTTAAGGCTGTTTTCACCGGTGTGGAGGATCCTGAAGCTCACCTCACCACGTTCCATACGCAGATGATGCTGTCAGGGGGATCAGACGCCGTGTATTGCAAGATGTTCGTGAGCACGCTCCAGGGAACGACGCTGGAATGGTTTGTGAGCCTGCCTAACGGTCACATAACCAGTTTCCAACAGTTCTCGAAGATTTTCGTCGAGCAGTATATTGTGAATAAGGCACCGCCCAGGGTGTCTTATGATTTGTTTGATATAAGGCAGTATCAGGGAGAGTCCCTCCGAGACTACCTGAATCGCTTTGGGGCGCAGATGGTCAGGTCGCCGGCCAAAGATGAAGAAATGATAGTCTATGCATTTAAGAAGGGCGTGTTGCCGGGACCATTCTGCGAGGTGTTGATCAGGGCACACCCCGCCACGTTTGCTGAGGTTAGGCGACTTGCGGTGGCCCACATCGCCGACGAGAGCGAAATCGCCGAGAAGAGGGGAAGCGTGGCTCCCGCTAGGCCACGCGCCCATACCAGGATCCAGCCACAGAGGGTGCTGGAGGCAGCGGTGGCCAGAAGGGATCAGAGGACTCGCCACCCTTACGATCCGAGGAAGAACCAGGGTAGGGGCCAAGGACGCCAGCAACCAGCACGCCGGGAATACAATCGCCCGCCTAAACACAAGTTTGTCATGGGATTGGCGGATCTGATCGCCATTCCCAACATATCCGCTAGGTTGAAGGCGCCAGAGAAGGTGGGCGACAAGGTGCTGGGACCAAAGCCAGACGCCTGGTGTGAGTTTCTCCAGGGCTTTGGCCATACAGTGGACTCGTGCTTAGCATTAGGATACCAGCTCGACGATCTGGTAAAGAGCGGGTTCCTAAATGACTATTTGCTGGACAGAAGGACGGGGGGCGCGTCGAGCTCCCAACCAGCAGGTGCTGAGGCTCAGCAGCACGAGATGCCCACGCGCAGAGAAATCCACACCATTGCAGGGGGTTTCTCAGGAGGTGGATGCACCGCGTCACAGAGGAAGAAGTACGCAAGGTCTGTGATGACGGTGGATATGTTTGAAGACCACTCGCCAAAAGTGGATATTACATTCACCAAGCAAGATCTCCGGGATGTTGAGCCTCATGACTACGATCCCATAGTAATTTCGTTGATAACAACAGGAAGAAAGGTCCACAGGGTGCTGGTGGACCAAGGAAGCTCGGCAGACGTGATGTTTTGGCCGACTTTCACGCAGTTGGAGTTGCCCCTTGACCAGCTGAGGCCCTATGGAGGGTGTTTGTATGGTTTCGCTGGTGACCAGGTGGAGGTCAGGGGGTACATAGAATTGAGGACAACGTTTACAGACGTGGCGGGTTCAAGAACAGAGAAAATCAAATACCTCGTTGTGAACGCTCCTTCAGCATACAACATCCTGTTGGGAAGACCCACGCTCAACAGGAAAGGTGCCATACTGTCGACCCGGCACATGAAGGTGAAGTTGTCGTCTATGGAGGGGGTGGTCATCACCATCAAGTCCGATCAGAAGGAAGCGAAGAAGTGCTATGAGAATAGCCTGAAAAACAAGAGATCGGTGAGTTATGTAACAACCACCCCGCCTCCTGGTGTGAAGCCCAGATCTACGGTAACAGAAGAAATCGCCGGAAGGGACGTGGAGATGGTGAACGCTGAGCTGGGGGAGGGGAACGCTGGTCTGGAGGAGGAAGAGGCAAGGAATCGCCCTGAGGAAGCGAGAGAGCTGGGAATTGCCAGGGCGGTGATCGCCAGAGAAACCAGACCAAAACCCGTCGAGCAGTGGCTTGAGAGAGAAATCGGGGGAAAGATCTTCAAGCTGGGAAGATCCCTGGAGGTTGAGCTCCAGGACCAGATCGCCAAGGTGATTGAGCGGCATCTGGACGCGTTTGCATGGTCCGCTTCGGACATGCCCGGGATTGATCCCGACTTCTTGTGCCATCATCTGGCGATGGACAACTTGGTGAGACCAATGCGACAAAGAAGAAGAAAGTTCAACGAAGAGAGGAGGCAGGCGATCAGGGACGAAACACAGAAACTCCTCGCTGCAGGCCACATCAGGGAAGTCCAGTACCCTGAATGGCTGGCAAATGTCGTGCTGGTGAAGAAGAGTAACGGGAAATGGCGCATGTGCGTCGATTTCACTGACCTGAACAAAGCTTGCCCAAAGGATTCGTATCCTTTACCAAGCATAGACGCCCTGGTAGATAGCGCTGCAGGGTGTAAGTTGCTGAGCTTCCTGGATGCCTTCTCGGGGTATAATCAGATCAAGATGCATCCCATGGATGAAGAGAAGACAGCCTTCATGACGGAGAGATCGTGCTATTGCTATAAGGTGATGCCGTTTGGGCTGAAGAACGCGGGGGCCACGTACCAGAGGCTGATGGATCGAGTACTTGCACCGATGCTGGGAAGGAACGTGCAAGCGTACGTCGATGACATGGTCATGACCTCGCCAGAAAAGAGCAAGCACGTTGCAGACTTGGAAGAATTGTTCACGACGATCGCCAAGTTCAGACTAAAGCTGAATCCAGAGAAATGCATTTTCGGTGTGGAGGCTGGAAAGTTTTTGGGTTTCCTCTTAACTGAAAGAGGCATAGAGGCCAACCCTGATAAGTGTGCCGCCATCTTGGCGATGAGGAGCCCAGCTACGGTGAAGGAAGTTCAACAGCTAACAGGTCGGATGGCAGCCCTGTCTCGCTTCGTGTCAGCTAGCGGAGAAAAGGGTCATCCCTATTTTCAGTGCTTGAGGCGCAATAACAAGTTTGCTTGGACGAAGGAGTGCGAGGAAGCCTTCGTCAAGCTGAAGGAATATCTGGCGAGCCCGCCGGTTTTGTGTAAACCGCTGGTAGGAACCCCTCTCAGGTTGTATTTTGCTGTAACTGAGAGGGCGGTGAGTGCGGTGCTCGCCCAGGATCAAGATCAGGTCCAGAAGCCTATTTATTTTGTGAGTAAGGTGTTGCAGGGCCCCGAAACGAGATACCAGGCCCTGGAAAAGGCTGCGTTGGCTGTGGTATTTTCGGCGAGGAGGTTGCGCCACTATTTCCATAGCTTCACCATCCTGGTGATGACTGACCTGCCCATCCAGAAGGTCTTGAAGAAGCCTGACGTTGCAGGAAGGATGGTGAAGTGGGCAGTAGAATTGTCAGAGTTTGATATTAAGTATGAGCCCCGAGGCCCGATCAAGGGGCAAATCTTCGCGGATTTCGTGGTCGAGCTCTCATCTGAGGCGACACGAGTTGGAGGGGACGACTTCCGTTGGGTACTCTCGGTGGATGGATCGTCGAACCAGCAGGGTAGCGGTGCTGGAGTCATTTTGGAAGGACCCAACGGCGTGCTGATCGAACAATCTTTGAGATTTGCCTTCAAAGCCAACAACAATCAAGCAGAATATGAGGCGCTGATCGCCGGGATTTTGCTGGCCAAAGAGATGGGAGCCAGGGTGTTAATGACTAAGAGTGACTCGCTGCTAGTCACAGGGCAAGTAACAGGTGAGTTCCAGGCTAAAGATCCACAAATGGCGGCTTACTTGGAGTATGTGCAGGAATTGAAGAGTTCCTTTGCCTCCTTTGAAGTAGTGCATGTGCCCAGAGAGCAGAATGCCCGAGTTGACTTGCTAGCTAAGCTCGCCAGTTCAGGCAAGGGGGGTAGGCAGAGGACAGTAATTCAAGAAACTCTGAAGACGCCGAGAACATTTGTAGCAGATCACCTGGTCCTTCAGATAAGCAAGTCGACGGAGAAAGCAGCGAGAAGTCATAAGTCCCTGACGCAAGAAACATTGAGATCGCCGAGAATTAGAGCATGTCGAGGAGAGAAGGTGAACATGACGCAGGTCTGCGCTATCCATGAGCCAGACACCTGGATAACACAATACAAGCGGTGCCTGGCAGATGGCCTTCTCCCACTGGATCCGACAGAGGCTAGAAAGGTAAAGAAGAATTCTAGCAAGTACACATTGATTGATGGCGATCTGTACAGGTTTGGGTTCACTCACCCACTCCTTGAATGCGTACACGGCGAGAAGTGCACGAGAATCATGGCAGAGCTCCATGAAGGTATATGCGGAAGCCACGTCGGGGGTCGAGCTCTGGCCGCAAGGACTCTCCGTGCAGGGTACTACTGGCCATCGATGAGAGAAGATTGCAAGAAGTATGCCCAATGTTGCAAACAATGCCAACAGCACGCCGATTGGCACAAGGCGCCTCCCGAGGAGTTGAAGTCGATCTACAGCCCTTGGCCGTTTCATACCTGGGGAATCGACATCCTGGGACCATTCCCGCTAGCGATCAGGCAGATGAAGTACTTGGTGGTGGCGATTGAGTATTTCACCAAGTGGATCGAAGCAGAGCCAGTGGCCCAGATCACCGCACACAAGATCGAAGGTTTCGTGTGGAAGAATATTGTGTGCCGGTTTGGGGTGCCCAAGCGCCTAGTGTCAGACAATGGGACTCAGTTTGCAAGCCACTTGTTGAAGAAGCTGTGCGAGGGGGTGGGAATTCAACAAGTGTTTGCATCCGTCGAGCACCCTCAGACGAATGGCCAGGTGGAGTCGGCTAATCGGGTGTTGCTGAGAGGTTTGAAGAGAAGGCTAGAGAAAGCCAAAGGAAGCTGGGCTGAGGAGGTACCCCGTATAGTCTGGGCGTACCACACCACTGAGCAGTCAGGAACCCATGAGACCCCGTTCTGCTTGGTCTACGGGTGTGATGCAATGATTCCAGTAGAAATCCAGGAGAGCTCGCCGAGATTCCAGAACTTTCTAGAGGAAGACTCGAACAAAGAGAGAAGGCTGAACCTGGATCTACTGGATGAGGTCAGGGAAGAGGCGAGACTGAAGGCTGAGGCGGTGAAGAGAAGGATTGAACAAAGATACAACTCGAAGGTGATGCCGAGACAGTTTAGAGAAGGCGACCTGGTGATGAGGAAAGCCCACCAGTACGAGATGGAGAATAAACTGTCGCCCAAGTGGACAGGGCCGTTCAGAATAACCGAGGCGCTCGGGAACGGCGCCTACCGCTTAGAGACATTGGAAGGAGGGGCGATTCCTCGTACTTGGAACGCCACGCACTTGAAGTTGTATTACAGTTAAGAAGCCTTGTAAGTAAAGACAAACACGAAGTTATATTACAATGTCTCTGTCAAAATAGTTTGAAGGGGGCACTCTTTTTTCCCTAAGGAGGGTTTTTAATGAGGCCCCCCAATAAAGAGAAGTTTTCAGAGTACAAGTTGTTTTAGATTGCGTGCCTGTTGTTTTCAGAAAGTTTTGAAGAAAGACCTTGTCACTTGTATGTGGCTTAAGGCAAGTTAAAGATATATTGCATGCTTTCTAAAAAGTTTTAAGTCCTCATCGTCTTTTGGCGATCGGAGGCACCAGTTAAAGTTTTAAGTCCTCATCGTGTTTCTGCGATCGGAGGCACCAGTTAAAGTTTTAAGCCCTCATCGTCTTTCGGCGATCGGAGGCACCAGCTAAAAGACCTCAACGCCCTCGCGCGTCCTGAGGCGAGTTAAAGACCTCCTCGCCGTCGAGCGAGTGCAGGCGAGGAAGAGCGAAAAGTCCTCAGTGTTTCTGGGGGCGAGGAGATGTAACCCCTGGAGCAATGTAGAGGCACCAGTGAAAAGTCCTCAGTGTTTCTGGGGGCGAGAAGATGTAACCCCCGGGGCAATGTAGAGGCAAGAAAAAGACCTTCTCGCCTATGAGCGAGTTCAGGCAAGTAAAAGACCTTCTCGCCTATGAGCGAGTTCAGGCAAGGTAAAATCCTTCTCGTCTCGAACGAGTTCAGGTATGGTGTTAAGGGTGGACGAAGTTGGGAAGGTGGCTAAGGTAGGTTCGAAGAGAACGCCCAGCCACCCGGTCTTTTGTTCTGAAGTTCAGGAAGGTAGAGAAGGATCCCAAAGGCGCCTCTACCCCCCAGATAAAAGCACAATGGCCAAGGCATGGAGACAGGAAGAAGCTGATATCGCCAAGAGCCTTTGGCGACCAGGAAAAGTTCAAACAGTGGCGAGAAAGTTAAAGACCCGTTTTGATGAAGCAGATCGGGTGAAGAAATGTTTTAAGCCAGGGGTTGAGTTAAAGTTCGTTGCTTGAAGAGTGATTTCGTGCTAAGGTTAATTACTTTAAGATTACAAGTCGTTAAAGTGATTATTATTCGAAGTCGAAATGGTTCGAAACAGTTAAGTACGAGATCGTGCCTACGAAATCACTAAGTCATTTCTCTGGAGAAAATCGCGCAAAGGAAGTTGAAGCAGGCAAGGAAGTTACAGAAAGAAATACAGAGGCAATTTCATTAAAGTAAATGACAGTTCAAAGAGCATGTACAGGAAAATATGAAGTCTATTACAAAATGCAAAGGAAAGGCATAAAGATGGTGGATGAGGGGAAATTGATCAGTCTTCGACGGGAACCACCTTCCCATCCACCACCTCGTTGTTTAGGGACACCATGCTGAGATCCAGATCGGGGAACAAGCATGCAAACTGTTCCCGTGCAGCCGCGAATCCAGCAGCCAGAATTTGGGCAGAACTCATGTTAAGTGCTTCAATCTGTTTCTGGAGTTCTTCAGTTTGTTCCTTCAGCCCCTTATTCTGCTGCTCCAGCTCCTCGACTTGCTTTTTGAGTTTTTCGTTGATCTCTTGAGCCTGGAGAAGGTCTTCAGCAACCTTCTTGGATTCCGCTTGCACTTGGCCCAGTTCGGCAGCGATCTTCCCCTTCTCTTTGTTGGCCTCGACAAGCTCAGCCATGGTGTCATCCCTCGCCTTCTCCACCTTACCCAGGAAGATCTCCCGATCAGCGGACCTCTGCTCCAGTTTCTTCACTTTGGCGGCGTCAGTTTTTGTCAAGGCTTCTAGGTCAGCCACCTTAACGCGATAAGGCACAATCTTGCTCTCTAGTTCGATCTTTTCTTGAGCCAGTTGCTGCACCTTATGGCGGAGTTCAGTGGCCTCCTTGCGCGCCAACCGGAGCTCGGTGCTCATCGCATCTTCTACTCGGGAGTGCTCAATCTCCGCGAGTGTCAGATTGAAGGACAACTTCTCCACCTCAACCCTCATGGTGCTGTTCTCAGTTTTAAGGTTGAAGAGGTCGTCCTGGAGCTTCCTGGTGGAGCTCTCCACAGCTCTGGTTATGATGGCAGGGATGTCTTCTGCTATTGTCTTTAGCTTAGCAGATAAAGGCTCCCACATCCTCGTGACCTCGAGATGGAGGTTTGCTGCTTGTAGAGGCGCTGGGTGGGCCTGTTGCTGGTTTTCGTCGCCACCTTCTTTAGTTGGCTCTTCAGTAGGCACTTCTGGGCGTGGTGGCGACGTCGGGGATTCGGTAATCAGGATTGGAGAAGTATGGGCAACCTCATCCCCGATTGGAGCGATGTCTGCGGCTGAGGTATTTGAAGGAGGACCCCCTCCAGCTGATACATACGGTGTGGAGGCGCTCGGGGGGTCCTCCAAGAAATTGGTTTCGGCGGCCTCAACCGCAGGTGGTGCAGTTGCCAATGGAATGGCTTGGACTGGCGAAACAGGAGCTTGTGGGGGTGGTGATGATGGAGGTGGAGCAGGCGTAGATGGCGGCGTTGATGTGGGAAGAGGGGGTGGTGCAGGTGGTGAAGAAGGTGCCACCCTCTTCCTCTTCATGACAAGGCCATCTTCAGTGGCCTCGTCGTCCTCCTCTTCCTCCTCGTGAATCACCTGGGGGGCCTTCCTCTTGGGCCTTTTGAGGACAAGTTTTTTGCGTTGGGCGGCAGGTTGGACATCGGAAGGAGTTGGGCCCTTGGGTGGCGATCGGCCCTGTGCGGCGGCGATCTCCACCACAGAATTTGGCACTGTTTGGGAACCCGCTGCGAACCCGTGGAGTCGGGCGAGCGTCTTTAATTCAGCAAGTTTGCCCTAGCCCAACATGTTATCTGCATAGAGCCAAAATGCATGGGTTAGCCAAGAAAGAAGATAAATGCATAAGACAGTATGCAACAAAGCAGACAAATAGTGCAGAAAAATAAAACCAAAGTCTTGCGCGCAACGCGCAAGACGCCCAGAAACAGTTAACAGAAGCAGTGTTAGAGGAAGAACTTGAATGTTCTAACCTATTCGAATTTCGAGCTGGTCCTCGAAGAACTCGAAGCATATGAGTGTGGTGGTGAGAAAGGTGATGTTGGCATCCGCCACACTCTTCCAAAAGAAGCAGAGATCTCGATCCAATGCGCCCATGCTATCAGGACTTCTGGGTCTCCTAAAGCAGCTCTTGGACTCTTTGCTCCCCTTGTTCACCCAGTACAAGGGGAAGCCGTCGAGTAGGGAAGTGTCCTTGTCGTTGGGGCGCACTTGGACGAACTTTCCCTTCCAGTCTTTATAGGATTGCTGGAAGATGGAGAGGATTGATCTCCCAGCAATCCCATTCAAGCTTACCCACAGGCGGTCTCCTGGGTGCTTGGCTTCGAAGAGAAACAAAAATACATCTACAGATGCTGGCAACCCCAGATGGTCGCACATCACTTGGAACGCTTGCACGAATGCCCAGCTGTTGGGATGAAGCTGGGTGGCGGCGATGTTGAGCTCAGTAAGAAGCTCCCTCTCAAAGCGGGTGAAGGGAAACCTGAGTTTCACCTTTTTGAATAAAGTTGTGTAGACAAAGCAGAAGGGCCCATCGTTGCTCGCCTTGTCGTCGGCGCAAACTGGAAAATCGGAGGGGCAAGGTAGCACTGTCATCTTCTCATCGTGCTCCTTGTGGAATGATTGATGAGGTTCATCCCCCTTCGTCAACCGCAGAACTGCTCCAGCAGTGTTCACAGAAGACGTTTCCCTCAACAGGGTCGAGTTGGCCCAGGGATACAGTTTTTTGAAGTCTGGTGGCGGGACGGAGGCTCCTCCGGTGACAGGCATAGTAGCTTGGGCCAGGTTGGGGCAGGAAGGTGCAGGCCTCTCAGCCTGGGAAGATGAAGCACCGCGTGCTCGCGGTGGGTTGAGTGCTTGAGAAGGAGGGTTTCGCGATGAAGGAGGAGGATTCGGGGTAATCTTGGAGCGAGCCATGATGGAAGCTGCAAAGGAAGAAGAAAAGGAAAAATGATCAGGGCTCGCAGAGGTTGACTCGATCATGGGAGAAGGGTGAAAAACGAACGAACATAGGTTCGCTACGACGATTGACGAAGCCCTAAGTTACGTAGAAGGAGAAATGGAAAAAGCAACCCACAACGTATGCACCAGACAGTTACAGGATGATGCGAATCGGTTAAAATGCAGGAAAAACCAGCAGAAGAAGGAAAGGAAGTACCTTTTTATGATCAGAAAGGCAATGAAGAATGTTGGTGATTCGGGAAGTTGAAGAACGTCGAGAGCTTTTTTGCAGAAGAAGGTTGGAGCGTTCGCGAATACGAAGAAAAGTGATGGAACAGTGGAGTGCAAATGGGTTTAAGGGTTTTTCGAAATGGGTTTGGGAAGCGCAAACGGTAACTGAAGGTCACCGTTGATGAAGCCACGTGTCGAGCGATGGGTGAGGGGTTTGGTGGAGCGTCAGAGAAGCAGAAAGTACAAACCGCTTGGAATTCTGCGTCAGTGCCACGTAGGTCGGTGTTGACGCGACTCTTTCAGTCTTTTCGCTAGACAAGTCTTCGCTTAAGACTGGGGGGCTTGTGTACCGCCCTGGTAGTCGGAAGTGATGACGTGGCATCCAGCTACAGTATAGGCGTGTGACGTGGCATCCAGCTACAGTATAGGCGTGTAGACAAGGCGCCAGGTTGGCAGAAGGGAAAGAATTCGGGGGGCTCGTGAAGTCGTCAGTTATTAAGTTGGCGTGTTCCGATCTCCAGCATACCAGAACCGGCGATCACCGGGTTAAAGATGAAGTCGCCAGAGGTAAACCCAGGCGACCAAGTGATTGGAGATCGCCAGAGCAAGCACATCGCCAGAGATGAAGGTGGCGCAGATTATGAAGGCGGCCGGCGAGACCACAGGGAAGGTGTACGAGAGCACCCTAACTCGCCAGTTCCAGTAGAGATTGCACTCCCAAGTTAGCTATGCACTGGGCAGTACCATGCATAAATAACTTAGCCAAAAAGAGAGTCAGGAGCAGCGCCCAAGTCAAGGAGGCTCCAGATGATGGCACGTGTACGACTGGATGCGAGCCACGTGTCCAGGCCTGTAACTGCCAGGAGAGAGAAAGTGACCAGGTATATAAGAGTTCTCAACGAACTTTCTGAGGTACGCACGTTCAGATTATACTCTTTACGCTTGCGAGTTCTAGAGCTGACTGTGAGAGAGAACATTGCACGGTTCCTTGAGATTTCTTGAGTGTTCTTGCTCTTGGTATTTGGTGGTTCGGTCACTGACTTGGGCGTTGGAGTGCGATCGGCCGCAGCGGCGCCGATCTGTTCTTTTGCAGGTTCTTGAGGTGGATCTTGAAGAAGGACGGAGGTTCGAAGCGGTGCACAAGTCGATCCTTTGACGAGGCAGGTTCCAACGTTCTGGTCAACAGGCAGGATCAGTACTAAGAGGGAAACCAAAAAGACACCTCTTTTGTAAGTACCTTAGGCGTTAGTTTTTAAGAAGAAACTAGAAAGTTGTCTCTTCAAACTCCTTTAGGCGCTAGAATAGAAGGAGTTGGAAGGTGACCTTTCAAAAGCTTCTCTTGTACTTTGTGACCAACCCTCTCTATTATAAAAGGAAGGCTTAGGTCTTTGAAATAATAAGATTGATTTTTGAGAGTAAAGAACCTCTTCCAAATTGGTGAGTGATTGAGAGAGACTTGTGTCTTCTTCTCTTCTAGTCTTATCTTGAGTGAATTCTTGGGCTCTCAAGTGGCGGCAACAACACTCATCTTGAAGCCAACCATTCTTCAAGTGGCGTGCATATTCCAAGAGCTTCATCCAAATAAGTCCATTTTTCCCTTCATTCCAAATTACCCATTTTTGTTCTACTTGTTTGTTTTCACTTTCAATAAGTGCAATCTCTTCCTTATGATGTCCTTTTTCATTTGCTGCACTCATATTCAATTTTAATCGGTGCAAATTGGTTGTTCTTGCTGTTTTGGTCACATCCTCCATGGGTATAAATACTATATGTTGTGTTCTTGAGTTTATATCCATGGGTTTGTTGTTCAAAATGGGTTTCTATGTGAGTTTGGCTTGGTTTTTGTGTTTTGGTGAGCTCTTGAATGTTAAGAACATTGATCCAATTCTTAAAAAGTGCCTAATCATATTCCAACTCTTGTTGAATCCACAACATGTTCATATCATATCTCCATCTTGTTATTTGAATCATATCAGCAGATTTTGTGGTAGAGCTCTCCTCGGCATATGCACACCAAGAGGAAGCCAACTTCTAGTGGGTGCTCTCTGTAGACAGGTCTTCTAACCAACAAGGCAGCAGGGTAGGTGTCATATTGGATGGACCGAACGGGCTATTGATCGTGCAGGCCCTACAATTCGCCTTCGAGGCCAGCAACAACCAGTCAGAGTACGAAGCCCCCTCATTGTTGGCATGCTATTAGCCAAGGAGATAGGCGCGCAGAGTTTGTTGGCAAAGAGTGACTCCCTACTTGTCACAGGTCAGGTAAAGGGAGAATACCAGGCCAAAGACCCTCTGATGGCCGCATACTTAGTGTATGTTCAGGTTCTGAAGGGATCGTTTGCGATGTTCGAGCTGGTGCATGTTCCTAGAGAGAAGAATGCCCGAGCTGACTTGCTAGCTAAGCTCGTCAGTTCAGGCAAGGGGGGCAGGCAGAGGACGGTCATACAGGAAACCCTGAAGACAACCTTGAACTTTCACCGCAGATAACTTGGTGGGGTTGCACCAGGTCAGCACGACGAGAGGAGGGGTGAGGAGTCGTCAGTCACTGACCCAAGAGACACTGAAGACTCTCAAGGTAAGCATATATCCAATCCTGGGGGAGGAATCAATGCAGGTTTGCCTGGTCGAAGGAGGACAAACCTGGATGACACCCTACAAGCGCTACCTAGCTGATAGGGTACTCCCATTGGAACCTACAGAGGCCAGGAAAATAAAGAAAAATTCTGCCAAGTACACTCTCATTGACGGAGAGTTGTTCATTTATAAATTTGAAGTTGAATTGTAACTATTTTATCAATTAAAGTTTATAAGGACCTATCTTTTTGTATCAATATTACTTAGTATTGTGTTAGTGGTTAGTTATTGCTCCTATTTTATAACTTCTGATAGTTATAATTTTATTTATATATATTGTTGAAGTAAATCAAATAAAATGTATCAGTTCATCAGTTCTCTGTTATTTTCTTAGCTTTAGTTTTGTTATTTCGTTCCATTAGTTTCTACTACTATTATTCCTACAATCTGTTGGGTGACCGCCAATTCCGTAGAAGGGCATATGGTTTCATTGTGATCAGAATAAGGATTAGTATCCAGTGGTGCGAGATGGGCCAGGCCCACTTGGAAAGAGTTGTATTGGATAATCCAGGGCAGCTTTTTCTCATGAGAGGAGTGAATGCTTATCAGAGAGTGGCAGGTGGATTTCTATCTTCAGCATAACTCTGATTCCTTTTCGTGCACCATTCTTCCGTCAAACGTCCTATATCCAAATTCGGCAAAGCTTCATGGAAAGTATCGTTGATAGCCAAAGTAGCCGTTAATGGTGGTGTTACGGCGATAGGCGACGAACTGTAGAGGTTTTTCGGCAGATCGACAGAGTCTTCACTTGCTGATTGTCTAAACGATTCTTGATCAACTGATTCATTTGATGATAATGTTTTCACCCCCAATCAGTGATTAAGTCAAAAACTGGGGATAATCATTCCCTATTTTGGTTGATAGATTGTTGTATATCTTCATCACCTTCGCAAGTCATAAGTACTGCATTATCTCTCAGGTATCTGAATTGTATGTAACTCGTGTTGTTTAGTATGAAACTGTCCTTTAAACTTTCTAGAGAGATTGAATTCTGGACCCAACAATGCAACTTCTTTCAAGCCACTCAGGTTTGTCTGACTTTACTTGAATATTCATCCCTTCCTACTGCTATCAAGATTTTTGGATTTGCTCCTTCCTTTCAATGCTTTAGGGTACGTTGTTCGCTCTTTTCCCTCCAAATCTGCTTGGGTTTCAAGTTGTTTCTTTTCCTTTGACTTTCGATATCATTGAGTCATCTACCACCGGTCTTCATCCTTCCTTCTTGCACAAGCATGGTTGTGTTGCTACGCCGATATCTTGGCTTGTTGAGATAAAGTTTCTGGTTTCTGATTATTATACTGTCCAGTTGCCTTTCAAAAGCTTGAGGTGGGAAGTGAGAGAAGAAGGAGACAGAGGAGGTTGCTCTCACCATGCGATAAATTCCTGTCTAGTGCTTGCACATCTTTTCTTGTTCTTGATTTTATTCAGATACATAGAAATGATATCCTGTGTGTTATGGAAGTTTAAGTCCTGGAGTAAATGGCTTAATCGGATTTCATTCTTACAAAATTAACGTAATTCAATTTCTCATATATCATTATTTATATTTTTATTTTTCCATCTAACACTCTTTTTATTTTTCTATCTAACACTCTTCTATTTTTATTTCTCTATCTACCATCATTTAAAAAGTATAAAATAAAATAATAAATTAAAAAAATTGATAATTTTAATTTTGAATACATTAAAAATAAATATTTTTAATGTTTAAAATAGTTAGAAATATAATTAATGAATAAAGAAATAATTTTTTACAAAAATAAAAATAATAAATAATAAATTAAAAATGTTTAGTTTAAACTATTTTTAAGAATGAAGAAAATAAAAAATTAAACCCTACAACACCATAAAAGTTAAATCTATAAACAAAAATTAATATTTATTTATTATTATTGATGATGTAATCATGTTGAAGTGTCTACCCTAAATGTAAAATCCTAAAAAAAAACTAATGCAAATGTTATACTTAATGCTTAAAAATGAGGATCCGGTCCATCAACCTCTGGTAGGTGGCGCCAACATTCTTAAGGCCAAAGGACATAACCTTGTAACTGTTAGAAAGGATGACTTTAAACTAGAGGGGGGTGAATTGTTTAAATAGAGTTTTCGCAAACTTTTAAGTCAAGAATGAAATTATCTCAAGAAACAAATGATAAAGAATTCAGTGTGCCAAAAGCTTAAAATAAAAGCAACAACACCAGAAAAACAATCGGTTGTTTATACCCGTTTGCAAATATCAAAACTGAATTTAAAGAGATTAGGGAGAGAGAGAATGCACACAGATGTTTATTCGGGTTCACTCTAAACCCAGAGCTACATCCAGTCTTCTCAGAAACCACTGACGAACACCACTAAGCAATCAAACCTAGATCACTTACAACACAACCAAGAAAGTGACCTTGATCCCCTCAAGACACACACTTCTCTTGGCCAACACACCAACACTAAGAATGCTGATCTTGATCCCCCTCAAGAACACACATCACTTCTCAGCAAACACACAAAGATTCTTGTTCAACAAAATACAAGGATTACACTTGTTACAGAAGCAAATCTGAAATCAATACAAGCAAAAAACCTATCTCACACTCTTTGATCAATCTCAATCTCTAAGCAATCTCAACTCTTTGAAAAACTCAAAACACTTGTGTGAAAAAACACTTCTTAATTCAAATTTGTTTTTCTGAATATATTCAAAGATGTTGTTTATTATCAAATCTTAATAAACTTTATTCATTACATTGAAGGATTGGTCAAAGCATTAAAGACTGGAGCGTAAACAGTTAGAAAAACATTTAATGCTCAGTCAAAGAGTAAACCATTTTTCTGTTATGGTACCAAACAAACAATCGGTTGTTTCCACGAATCAATCGGTTGTTTTGGTTTTAACAGCTCAACCATTTGAAAAACAATTTTCAACCTTTTCTAAAAACTCCTAAGTATAAAACACTCGGTTGTTTCGACAAAACAATCGGCTGTTTTTCACTTACACTACAAAAGAACGTGTATGTAGTGGTGGTTATAATATGGCGGTTATTAAAAACCGCCACTATTATCTGTATAATACGACAGTTTTACAACCACCATAATTATCCTTCAAAATATGACATTTAGAACCGCCATAATTATCTTTCTAAATTAGTGTTCTCCCGCGTTTCGTTCCCTCCACGTAATTCTGAAATAATTCCCAAAATTTATTCTCTAAAACCTTTCAAATTCGTTTTCTCTTTGAAACCCTTTCTTCTTCTCTCTGCCACAAATCGTCTTCTCCCCGCCGCTCTTCTTCTTCTCTCTTCCACATCCACCATCTTCTCTATGCAACTCACTGTCCCACTCACCATTTTCTCTCTGGTACTCACTGTCTTCTCCCCGCCGCTCTCCGCCTTCTCTCTGCACACTCACCATCTTCTCTTCGCAACTCATTGTCTCACTCACCATTTTCTCTTTGCCACATCCATCATCTTCTCTCTGCAACTCACCGCCCACTCACCATTTTAGTCCCAAGAAAGCCCAATAGTGGCCCAAACATTGAAGTATTCATCTCTCTTCAAAATCCTATTTTCGGCAGCGTTGTCCCCAAAACCCTAAAACCTCCAAACGTTGTCTTGGCAACTCTCTGTGGTTGCATTCTCTCATCACTAAACAATGAGACCCCCAGAGGCGGTGGGTGCGGTGGAGGTTTCAGGGGTGGCCGCGATGGTGGCGATTTCAAGGGTGGTTGCGACGATGGCAGTCACGGTAGAGGTGGATTTGGTCATGGCGGTGGAGGATGCGCGATTTTTGCGACGATGGGCCACCTTCCAAATGCGAGGTTGTTTTTCTTCCATTACTAACGATTGGAACGAAGCTTATTCCCTTTTTCAGTGTTCCTATCTATCTCAAAAACATGATTCAGATTGGGAAAAATGATGAAATATTCAGCCCCATCAATATATCAGTGGGTTTCTTTCTTTTTCCTTTTTAACTTGTTGGTTGCTTTTTTTTTTTTGGAACGGAGTAGTGATGTTATGGTGGTTTCTTTGTGAACTTGCAGTACTTCTCGATTAAAATGATGGAAGGGATTGTTGCTACCTCTTATTCAGCTGGTGACAAGTTTTACATTGATCTAAGGAAACTGTTACCTCTTGCAAGATTTCTTCCACAACCCAAGTATGGCCTCTTTGCATCTCTTTTCCAAAAGATTAACCTTTATAAGTATCATACAATTAGTTTTCACATTGATGTGTTGTATATGGAGATGAATAAGGGTGAAGTAGCGCCCAATTATTTTTGTTCATCTTTGTTTGAGGTGAATCTAAATTATTTTGGTTTATAGTTATATGCTTTTTACTATCCATGCCACATCATTGTTTTAAGTGAATTTTGGAGTAAGAACTGTTTCCTAGGTTGTTTTTGGTGTATCCATGCCTTAAACAATTTTTTTTTTCATGATTACTTAAATTAGGAATACATTGAATGTTTAACTATTATTTAAGAAACAATTTTAAGATTACAAGTCTGCATATTACAAAGGCAATGGATGATGGAAGTTTTGAAGGGCTTGTGGATCCACGTTTAAAGGAGATTTATGACAAGCAACTAATGCCTTATATGGTGACTTGTGTTGCATTTAGCATAAGGCACTCAACAAAGAGGTGTCCAAAAATGAGTCAGGTAATTAATAATATCTCTATACATTCATTTCACTTTTCTCCTATTTTAAATCATTAATTTATCACATGTTATTTTCTCTTTCTCTATTTTCTAATTGTTGTTGTTTATATAATTTGAATAAGCTTTGTTTAACTTAAGTTATGATAGATGAATTAATGAATTAATTAGGTTGTAAGAGTACTGGAGGGTGATGTGTTAGTAGAAATGCTTAGTGAGTTTGGTGCAACCAGTGAATACGGCCTTCAACCTTCCATCCCAATAAGTGAACAATCATCTGTTGAATATGCATTGCCAGGAGGGTATGGGCTTTCATGCACACTCATTGGATATATAATATTTTTTTCATTTATTTTGTAAAATTTGAAAATTAACCCTAAACATATTTTAATTAATTTCAGGCATCGGATGATGGAAGTCGTACTTCATCACTGAACCAAAATATTATTGGATCAAGTGGAGGCAACAAGACAATTTAGAATTAGGACTATGACATTAGTTGTAATATATTCAAATAAAATTTACATTTTGACAATTTAGTTTAATTGTTTTTTGGATTAGTTTGACATTATCAACTTTGTTATCTTAATGAATGAATAAAATCATTTCTTATTATTATATTTATCAATTTTAATTATATTATGAGGTATAATTTTATTATAAAATTAATTTATCTTATAATTTAATTATATTATGAAATTTAATTGTGTACTGAAATTTAATTATAATATAAAATTAAATAATATTATGAAATCAAATTATAAAATTAAATTAAATAAATTATTACAAATATTAAAAATTAAATTAAATTTATATTATATTGTATTAAGTGGCGGTTAAAACTGCCACTATTTACGTTAGAATTGGTGTACCCAGTTTTAAAATTACGACATTTATAATTGACGCCAATTACACACTTAAAACCGCCACTTTATACAATGCATAATATGGCGTCTGCTACAACGGTTCTTAATTGACCGCCACATTAAACTTTGTGGCGGCAAGAATTCTGGCGGTACACGGTACCGACACAGACGTATAATGCGACGGTTAAAAATGCCAGTTTTTACGAAAATAACCGCCACATTATACATGTTTTTTTGTAGTGTTAGTTTGAAAAACACTTTTCTATTAAAAAGATTGAGAATGCCTATGCTTTGGATTCAATCAAGAGTGGATTACATAAACAATCTAACCCAGATCCTATCTAAGACAGCTCAGCAACAACAAGCACAGCCAAACCTTCAACATCCTTCAAAGGGTTTGGATTCTTCAAAGCTTGAACACCACTTGGTTCAACAATCTCCCCCTATTTGATGAAGACAAATCCCTGATGCTTGTGTTGTACCTGATTGAATCTGAAGCAGTTCCTGCAAAGCACAGTTTTTAAACAAAACACAGAACTTCTAATATTTGGTTAGCACAAAAACAAATATAGAGGTTCAGAACATAATATCGGAGCAAATAGCAAACAACAAACACATATAGGAGCAAAAACCTATAAGGTTTCACTAATCCAAACTGTTTTGCAGAAAATGAAAAACTGAATTTTAAACACAACATATATCTCCCCCTATTTGTCTTCACAAATAGACAAAAACGAAGAGATAAAACAAGATAATTGTTCTCAATACATCAGATTTAAAAACAGCAAAAGCAGAAAAATAGAAAACTGATACAACAAAAAAAAAAACAATCGGTTGTTTCGATACATCAACTGGTTGTTTTTCTTCATTCATCATCATCATCAGCATATTGAAGATCAAAGATTTGGTTCTGTACTGCCTCAATCTGTTCATCTAGAGTCATGAAACGTGCATCCATGCTGTCAAACCTGTTATCAAACCTCTGGAAATTATTGACACAAAGATCATGAAGATTCCTTTGATTCTCCGCAAAGCTATCAAGCCTAGTCATTATGAGTTCTTCAAAAGAAGACATGGATTGCATTCTTTCTTCTTGATTTCTAGCACCTTCACTAGGTCCAACATCTTGATGTGCTTCAGGTAGATCTTCATGTTGAAAATCCATATCTGCAGCATGTTCATCTTGTTCTTGATTAGCAGCAACACTAGATGAGGCTCCAAAGTCACCATCTTTGCTAATCCATTTGCCACCTACTTTGGTAAAACCCATTTTGATGAGAGATCCATTGTTCAACTCTTGAGTTGACTTGACCAACTCAGATGTTTCATCCTCTAGGTTCAAGATTTTGAAAGAGTTGTTGCAAGAGATGTTGCAATTGGTTGTTCTTGTGGAAGTTCAGCTGCAACAGATTTTATAGCACAAACAGAACCATAAAGCATTTAATGACATTATTGGGTACCAGATTTTCAAAGAGAGAGGACTTGACCCTGCCCTGCACGGAAAACGTCAGAAAAAACAGAAAATCACATGGTCTTCACATGTGATCTTTGACTAGTCATTAAGGCTCTTGAATTTCCAAGATTTTGGAATATATTCCTTTATGACTGTTGTAACTTCTTTCTGAGCGTATTCAGCTTTCAACACAGGTTCTTAGACCAAGGATTCTCTCTTTAATTTGATCTGCAACGGATAGAAATTCAAAAAGGAAATTAAATTGATTTCTTCACATTGATGTCAGACTCAAAACAATCGGTTGTTTCGAGAAAACAATCGGTTGTTTTTCTGCAGCAATAAACTCATTTTGAATTTTTAAGCATGAGCATAAATAAACCAAAGTAGATGAAATTTCACACTTTAAAGAGGTTATACAAACATGTAAAAGAACTTAAAACAGAAATTAATAACAGAGATAAGAAATTGTCTTATCCTTTGAGTTGTTCTTTCAATGAGCCATGTGCTTTGAGATCAAGAAGTCTTAATTTGATTGTTGAGGGCTTTTGGATAGATACATAACATTGATTCAGCTTCAATGTTGGTCTTTTCCTTCCAAAAACTTGATCAGATGACTCAGTCCTTCACACTTCTTTAGATTTCCTGCACAAGCATGAGTTCAAGCAACAAGATTTGGTCCCTTCACAAATGTGGGTCCAATTGGTTTCTTTTTCTCATTTGGAACCTCACATCCTTTAGGAATCCATTTCATGTAGCCTCTAGGAACAGAAAACTTTCTTATTTTGCAGAATCTAACCAAATGGCCCTTCTTCATGCAATAAAAGCATGTAACAACCGGTTGTTTCGATTTAACAATCGGTTGTTTTACTGGCTTTCTTAAAAACAATTTGAAAACTTATCTTGTTGATTATGTGGATTGAAACCTAAACCAACCTTTCCAAAAATACAGCTTTGAGATGCCAAGACATTCTCAAAGTTAGATTTCCCTTTTGAAAGCTTGTCCACAGTGTCAACAAGATAATGCACCTTTTTCTCAAGATTTTCACAATTTTCGCAAATGAGAGTGTCACACTTGCAAGAAGCATTTTTGAAATGATTTTCCAGGTTTTTGAAATCATTTTTTGATTTTTCAATCTCATCTTCAAGTGATTTCACTCTCTTTTCCAGCCAGCTGTTAAGTTCTTTCAATCAGTTGTTTGAAAGCACCAATCGATTAGCTTCATCGTGAGTTTCTTGAAAAGCTTCAAGCAATTCACTATAATTTTGTTCATTTAAAGAAGCACATGAACTTATCTCACTTGAGCTACATGATTCATCATCTTCTTCAACAATCAAGCAGATGTTTACTTTCTCATCTTCACTTGATGAAGAACTTGATGATGATACCTCATTTTCATCCCAAGCTATGTAGGCTCTCTTTGCTTTTCCCTTCTTGTCCTTGTAGATAGGCTTCTTCTCCTTGCTTTTGTTTGGGCAATCTTCCTTTATGTGACCTTGCTCACCACAACCAAAACAAGTATAGTTATTTGAATTAAAATCATTAGATTTCTTGTTTCCATACCTATCTTTGTTGTTGTCCTTGTTGCGGTTTGATCCTGTTGGTTGACTCGAGTGCAAGAGTCTTGCCACGTCAAAGGTATCTTCCCTCGATTAGCTTCGCACCATGCTAGCCTTCGATCTCCACGTCTTAAATCCTCTCAAGAACCTGAAGAAAACAAAGACACAGAATGGCGCCGCTGCGGCCGATCGCGCTCCGACGCTCAAGTCAGTGACGGAATAACCAAATACTAAGAGAGAAAAGCTAAACTCAAGGAAGCGTGCAAGTATTCTCTCAGCGTACTCAAGTGTTCTCAAAAGCGTAAAGAAGTGTTCTAAACGCGCGTACCTCAGAAGTTCGTTAGAGTTCCTTATATACCTGAGCACTTTCTCTCTCCTGACGGTTACACCTCTGGACACGTGGCTCGCATCCAGCTGTACACGTGTCACCATCTGGAGCCCCCTTCTACTTGAGCGTCACCTCTACTCTTCAAGCTATTCGACTAAGTTACCCATGCAAGGAGTAACTCGGTGCGTAGCTTCCTTGGAGCGCGATCTCTTCTAAGTGGCGAGTACGGGGTGTCACCATGCACACCTTCTCTGTGGTCTCGCCTGCCGCTATCACGATCTGCTTCACTTGCACATCATGCATGTTCTGGGAAACTGTTCCCTTGCCTCGACCTCTGGCTAGGGAATGATCATCTGATAACCTCATCCTTCGTGCCTGTACCTCTTGAAAGCCTTAAGCAAGCCTTCCTGATCTCACGGCGATGTGCCTCACTCGGCGGTTCCTAACCATCTGATCTCCTAGGACTCACATACGGCGACTATGACAAAAGCTTGGTGACCACCGGTTATACATACTAGAGATCGGAGAACGCCAAGT
This sequence comes from Phaseolus vulgaris, assembly GCF_000499845.2. Taxonomy (NCBI): domain Eukaryota; kingdom Viridiplantae; phylum Streptophyta; class Magnoliopsida; order Fabales; family Fabaceae; genus Phaseolus; species Phaseolus vulgaris. Next base: position 25,398,535 of record NC_023749.2, read on the forward strand.
TAACAATTTGGCGACTACATAGACTTCCCGATGTGCTTCCCTTCTGTCAGCCAGGTGTTCCGCTCAACATGCCTATGTTATCGCTTGTTGCCACGTCATCACTTCTGACTACCCGATCGGTACACAAGCCCCCCAGTCTTAAGTTGAGACTTGACCAGCGAAAAGACTAAGAGGTCACGTCATCGTCGATCTTTGTGGCGCTGGTACGGATTTTCGTACGTCCGTACCCTCTGCTTTTCTGACGCTCCCACAACCACTTTTTCCATCACTCGACTCGTGGCTTCATCAACGGTCGTCTTCAACTGTCGTTTGCGCTTCCGAAAACGTTCGAAAAACCCTTAAACCCTTTGCGCTTCCACTGTTCCATCATCTTTCTTCACTCTCAAGCGTTCTAAGCGTTTTCTCTGCGAACCACGAAGCTTCTCGTCTCTCTCAATCTCCAACTTTGTTCAACGCTCATCCGATCACAAAAAGGTAACCCTTTTACTCCTTCTATGGATATTTGCTGCATTTTAATCGGTTTGCATCATCCATTATCTGTCTGAAGCATAAGTTGTGGGTTGTTTTTTCCTTTTCTCCTTTTCTCGTAACTTAGGGCTTCGTCCTTCATCACGTTTATCCTTGCGTGGAACCCTTATTCGTTCGCTTTGTCTTCTTCGTCCTCAATCGAGTCGTTCTCTATATCGTCATTTCATCCCTTTCTCTTTCCTTTGCAGTTCCTGCGATGGCTCACATGAAGTCCACCGCGAACCCTCCTCCTTCATCGCGAAACCCTCCACCCCAAGCGCGTAAGGTTGTCCCTGGGGCAAATCCTCCACCAGCGCGCAACCTACCACGAGCCTCTGGTGCTCCTTCTAATCAGGCTGAGAGGCCTACTTCTTCTCATGCCAATCCTACTCAGGCAACTCCACCGGTCGCCGGAGGAGCCTCCCTACCTCCACAAGACTACAAGGAACTCTACCCTTGGGCCACCCCAACCTTGCTAAAAGAGACTTCTTCGATAAATACTGAGTTGGGCGTGCACCGATTGAGGAAAGGAGACCAGCCCGACCTTTCCTTCCATAAAGAGCATGATAGCAAAGTGGCCGTGCTGCCCTGCTTCTCGGGTGAACCGATCTGCGCAGATGATAAGGGGAACAACGACGAGTTGTTCTACTTCATCTACACCACGTTGTTCAAGAAAGTGAAGCTTAGGCTTCCTTTTACCCGCTTCGAGAGAGAGCTGCTAACCGAGCTCGATATCGCCCCCGCCCAGCTTCATCCCAACAGCTGGGCGTTTATAAGGGCGTTCCAAATTCTGTGTGCGCACCTGTTGCTGCCGGCCTCAGTCGACGTCTTCCTCTTCCTGTTTGAGGCAAAGAACCCCGGAGATCGCCTCTGGGTCAGCTTGAACGGGATTGCTGGGAGATCCATCTTCTCAATCTTCCAGCAGTCTTACAAAGACTGGAAGGGGAAGTTCGTGAGGGTGTGCCAAAATGACCAAGACCCCTCATTGCTCGACGGCTTCCCCTTGTATTGGGTACACAAGGGGAACAAGGACTCTAAAGACAGCTTGAGAAGACCAAGGAGCCCTGACAACATGGGGGAGTTGGACAAGGACCTTTGCCTCTTCTGGAAGAGTGTAGCTGCCGCCAACATCACCTTCCCCACCGCCTCAATCATTCCTTACGAGTTTTTCGAGAGCCAACTCGAAATACACATAGGTTAGCTCCTACCTCCACACCAAGTCTTTCACTTTGAGCTAATACTAACTTAGCGTCTTCACCACTCTGTTTTGGCATACCATTATTCTGTGTTGACCCTGATCTTTCATCCATGTATTGCTTGTGTTGTCTCTACATAAATATGCTTGTATTTTCTGCTTCTGTTTTGGTTGCACACTTATTCTTTACCTTGTGCAGATAACATGCTGGGAAAAGGGAAATTGGCAGAACTGAGGGCGATCGCCCGATCCCACAAGCTAGCGGCGGGCTCCCAGGCTGCGCCCAACCCGGTGGTGGCGATCGCCGCCGCTCAAGGCAAAACTCCTCCCCGAGGTGCAACCTCTTCCGGGGTATTACCCGCCCCTCAAAGGAAAAAGCTGATCTTGAGGAAACCAAAAAGGAAAGCTCTTCAAGTGGTGCAAGAGGAAGAAGAGGATGATGAGGGGACTGAGGATGGCCTCGTCACCAAGAGAACAAGGGCGGCTCCCTCTTCACCACCTGCACTCCCAACACCAACACCGCCCTCACCTCCAGCTCCATCACAACCAGTCCAAGCAACACCCTTGGCCGCCGCACCCCCCGTGGTTGAATGCAGCGACCCCAACTTCATAGAGAACCCTCCAAGCGCCTCTACACCGTTCTATCTGTTGGAGAGGGTCCTCCTTCTACCACGTCTATTGCTGGGGCCGCACTAGGAGGAGATGAGGGCGCCCATAACTCGCCGATACTCATAGCAGAATCTCCGACCTCACCACCACGCCAAGAAACCCCCCCTTGCCCTTCAAACTCAAGAGGGTGGTGGTGAAAGTCAGCACCAAACTCCTCCAGCACCTCCACCAGCTACAACCTCAAGCCTCCCAACCTCCCTCGAAGAGATCTTGGGGCCCTTCACAGCTAAACTGAAGATGATGGCGGAGGATCTTCCCTCCATAGTATCAAAAGCTGTGAAGGACGCACTCAAGAAGCTCCAAGATGAGAACTCCGCGCTGAAGGAGGCGAATCTGATTACAAGGGCTGAGGCTGAAAAGCTTTCGTGCAACCTGCTGATGATCGAGCTCGAGCACTCAAGGCTGGAGGATTCCATGGACGTGGAGCTAAGAAGCACGCGCAAGGAGGCCTTCGACCTGCGCCAGAAACTGCACCTCCAAGTCCAAGAGAAGATCGACTTGGAAAGCAAACTTGTCCCTTACAGGCTCAAGGTCGCGGACTTGGAGGCTGCAAAGAAGGCGGATGCGACCAAGATGGAAAACCTTGAGAAAAGGTCAGCAGATCGGGAGGTGCTCCTTGGGAAGGTTGAAAAGGAGAGGGACGATGCCATTGCTGAGCTCGCCAAAGCTCGAGAGGAGGCCAGGAAGATTGCTGCGGAGTTGGCCCAGGCTTGGGACGAAGGCAAAAAGGCTACTGAAGACCTTGCTCGAGCTCGCGAAGAAACCGAAGAGCTGAAGAAACAAACACAAGAGCTCGAGCAAAGCACCGCCCAAGTCCACACCGCCGGGTTCGACGCCGCTCTGGAGCAGGTTGCATGCCAATACCCCGAGCTCGACCTCTCTATGGTGTCAATCTGCAACGAGGTGGTAGATGGGAAGATCGTACCCTCTAAAGACTAGCTGCCTCCCTCCATCACCTTGTTTTTGAAACTTGGCGCTCATCTTTTGTTTGTAATTTCCATTTATGTAACTGTTTATGTATGTATGTAAACTCGAACAACCACTTTTGTATAACTTTCAATGCTGAAAAGTTGTTTTCTAATACTTCTCTTTAAATGCTTCTTACTTTTACTTGCTTTCACACACTGCTTCAAACTTGAATAAACTGTTAACTTCATAACAACTTATCAAACGGTTAACTCAAAGTAAAACTTGAGCAACTATTAACTTTCAAGCGATGACATTTAATATAACTTGTGAACTTAAGGCAACAAACTTTAACATAAGTTACTTACTAGGCAGCAGGTTTTAACTTAAACTAGTATCACAATACAATTTACCTGATCTGCCCAGCAAAGTGAGCCCTTATTCCTGTCATCACCTGGAATTCTTCCGATCGCCGTAGGGTTCTGGCGATGTGAACTCTCTTGCCTTCATAACTTGACCATTGTTCCCTCATCTGGGGGGTAGAGGCGCCTCTCGGATCCTTCTCTACCTCCCTGAGTTTCAGAGTAATGAGCTGCATAGTGAGGTGTTCTCTTTGAACCTACCTTAGCTATCTTTTTAACTTCTTTCACCCTTCACGCCGTACCTGAACTCGTTCAAGACGAGAAGGATTTTATCTGTCTTCGCACTGCCTACAAGCGTGGAAGCTTTCTCTGGTCTTACTAGGTCAATATTGATGTTTCACTTAAAGGGGGAAAGGCGTTTTCCTTCCTTCCCCACCGTTTAAGGTCACGAACACCCCTGACTTTTCAGTTCATCTTGCCTGAACTCACTCTGAGGTGAGAAGGACTTTTTCTGGTGCCTCAACTTGCCCAGGGTGTACATCTCCCCCCCCCCCCTGGATGCACTGAGGACTTTTAATCTTGCCTCTATCTGCTGGTGCAGAGAGGTCTTTCAATCTGTTCTTGCCTGCACTCGCTCAAAGGCGAGGAGGACTTTTTCTTGCTCAAAGTCGAGGAGGACTTTTTCTTGCCTGCACTCGCTCAAAGTCGAGGAGGACTTTCTCTTGCCTGCACTCGCTCAAATTCGAGGAGGACTTTTTCTCTTCTCGCCTGCACTCGCTCAAGGGCGAGGAGGTCTTTTTTCTCTTTCTCGCCTGCACTCGCTCGAGGGCGAGGAGGTCTTTCATTATCACTGGTGCCTCCGATCGCCGAAAGACGATGAGGACTTTAAAACTTTAACTGATGCCGCCAATCGCCAAAAAACGATGGGGACTTTAAAACTTTTAACTGATGCCGCCAATCGCCGAAAAACGATGGGGACTTTAAAACTTTTAACTGAGAGCACGCGATATAATTTTTGAACTTGCCTTAAATCACGCACGAGTGATAAGGTCTTTTTTCGATTCTAAAAACTTTCAACATAAAAGGCATGCAAACTCAGAAACTTAAGCTTGGAAACTCTTCTTTATTGGGTGGCCTCATTAAAAACCCTCCTCAGGGAAAAAAGAGTGCCCCCTTCAAAACTGTTTTAACAGAAAGCTTGTAAATCTCTTCATGTTCGTTTTTACTTACAAAGCTTTAACTGTAATATAACTTGAGGTGTGTGGTGTTCCAGGTGCGAGGAATCGCCCCTCCTTCTAACGTCTTTAAGCGGTAGGCGCCGTTCCGAGCACCTCGGTTATTCTGAACGGTCCCGTCCACTTAGGCGATAACTTGTTCTCCATCTCGTACTGATGGGCCTTCCTCATCACCAGGTCGCCTTCTCTGAACTGCCTTGGCATTACCCTGGAGTTGTATCTTCGCTGAATCCTCCTTTTTACTGCCTCGGCTTTTACTCTTGCTTCCTCCCTGACCTCATCCAGTAAATCCAGATTCAACCTTCTTTCTTCATTCGAGTCTTCCGCCACAAAGTTCTGGAATCTCGGCGAGCTCTCCTGGATTTCAACTGGAATCATTACGTCACATCCATAAACCAAGCTAAACGGGGTCTCGTGGGTTCCTGACTGCTCAGTGGTATGGTACGCCCAAACTATGCGGGGTACCTCTTCAGGCTACGATCCCTTAGCTTTCTCTAGTCTCTTCTTTAAACCCCTCAGCAACACCCGATTGGCAGACTCTACTTGGCCATTTGTCTGTGGGTGCTCGACAGATGCAAACACCTGTTGTATTCCCACCTCTTCGCACAGCTTCTTCAACAGGTGACTTGCAAACTGAGTTCCATTGTCCGACACCAGGCGCTTAGGCACACCAAACCGGCACACGAGATTCTTCCACACAAAACCTTTGATCTTATGTGCGGTGATCTGGGCCACTGGCTCCGCTTCGATCCACTTGGTGAAGTATTCAATCGCCACCACCAAGTACTTCATTTGCCTGACCGCCAATGGGAAAGGTCCCAGAATGTCAATTCCCCAAGTATGAAACGGCCAAGGGCTGTAAATTGACTTCAGCTCTTCTGGAGGCGCCTTGTGTCAATCGGTGTGCTGCTGACATTGTTTGCAACACTGTGCATACTTCTTGCAGTCCTCCCTCATCGTTGGCCAGTAATAACCTGCACGGAGAGTTTTTGCAGCCAGAGCTCGTCCCCCAACGTGACTCCCACATATACCTTCATGGAGCTCGGCCATAATTCTAGTGCATTTTTCTCCGTGCACACATTCTAGGAGTGGGTGTGTAAACCCAAACCTGTACAACTCGCCATCGATCATGGTGAACTTGCTGGAGTTCTTCTTTATCTTCCTAGCCTCCGTCGGATCCAGCGGGAGAAGGCCATTTGCCAGGCAGCGCTGGTATTGCGTTATCCATGTGTCTGGCTTATGCGTAGCACAGACCTTCGTCATGCTCACCCTCTCCCCCCGACATGCTCTTATTCTCGGTGATCTCAAGGTCTCCTGGGTCAAGGACCTGTGACTCCTCGCCGCTTTCTCCGTCGACTTGCTTATCTGAAGAACCAGGTGGTCTGCCACAAACGCTCTAGGCGTCTTCAGAGTTTCTTGGATAACTGTCCTCTGCCTACCCCCCTTGCCTGAACTGGCGAGCTTGGCTAGCAAGTCAGCTCGGGCATTTTGCTCTCTGGGCACATGCACTACTTCAAATGAGACAAAGGAACTCTTCAACTCCTGCACATACTCTAAGTAAGCCGCCATTTGTGGATCCTTGGCCTGGAACTCGCCTGTTACTTGTCCCGTGACTAACAATGAATCACTCTTGGCCATCAACACCCTAGCCCCCATCTCCTTAGCCAACAAGATTCCGGCGATCAACGCCTCATATTCTGCTTGATTGTTGCTAGCTTTAAAGGCAAACCTCAAGGACTGTTCTATCAGCACGCCGTTGGGCCCTTCTAGAATGACTCCAGCACCGCCACCCTGCTGGTTAGACGATCCGTCCACCGAAAGCACCCAGCGAAAATCGTCTCCCTCAACTCGCGCCGCTTCCGACGAGAGCTCGACCACGAAATCAGCGAAAATCTGCCCCTTGATCGGTCCTCGGGGCTCATATTTGATGTCGAACTCCGACAGCTCCACTGCCCACTTCACCATTCTCCCAGCTACATCAGGCTTCTTCAAGAGTTTCTGGATGGGCAGGTCGGTCATCACCAGGACTGTAAAACTGTGGAAATAGTGGCGCAACCTCCTCGCCAAAAATACTACAGCCAGCGCAGCTTTCTCCAAGGCCTGATACCTTACTTCTGGGCCTTGCAACACCTTGCTGACGAAATAAATAGGCTTCTGGGCTTGATCTTGATCTTGGGCGAGCACCGCACTCACCGCCCTCTCAGTTACAGCAAAATACAACCTGAGAGGGGTTCCCACCAAAGGTTTGCACAAAAACGGCGGGCTCACCAGGTACTCTTTAAGCTTTACGAAAGCTTCTTCGCATTCCTTCGACCAGACAAACTTGTTGTTTCGCCTCAGGCATTGGAAATACAGATGGCCCTTCTCTCCACTAGCTGACACGAAACGAGACAGGGTGGCCATCCGACCTGTAAGCTGCTGCACCTCCTTCACGGTAGCCGGGCTCCTCATCGCCAAGATGGCAGCACACTTATCAGGATTTGCCACTATTCCTCTTTCAATTAAAAGGAAACCCAAGAACTTCCCCGCCTCCACGCCAAAAATGCACTTCTCGGGGTTTAGCTTTAATCTGAACTTGGCAATCGTGGTAAACAGCTCCTCCAGATCTGAGACGTGCTTGCTTTTCTCTAACGAGGTCACGACCATATCATCTACGTACGCTTGCACATTCCTTCCCAGCATCAGTGCAAGTACCTTATCCATCAACCTTTGGTACGTGGCCCCCGCGTTCTTCAGCCCGAAGGGCATCACCTTGTAGCAGTAGCACGATCTCTCAGTCATGAAGGCGGTCTTCTCTTCATCCATGTGATGCATCTTTATCTGATTGTACCCCAAGAAGGCGTCCAGAAAACTCAGCAACTTGCACCCTGCTGCGCTATCGACCAGGGCATCTATGCTTGGCAAAGGGTATGAATCCTTTGGACAAGCCTTGTTCAGGTCGGTGAAGTCGACGCACATGCGCCACTTCCCGTTGCTCTTCTTCACCAGTACGACATTCGCTAACCATTCAGGGTACTGGACCTCTCTGATATGGCCTACGGCGAGGAGCTTCTGCGTTTCATCCCTAATCACCTGCCTCCTCTCCTCATTAAACTTCCTTCTTCTCTGTCGCACTGGTCTGACCTGTGTGTCCATTGCCAAATGGTGACACAAGAAGTCGGGGTCAATTCCCGGCATGTCTGAAGCAGACCATGCAAAAGCATCCAGATGCTGTTCTATCACCTTGGCGATCTGGTCTTGGAGCTCACCTTCCAAAGATCTTCCCAACTTGAAGACCTTGCCCCCGATCTCCCTCTCGAGCCACTCCTCGACGGGTTTGGGTCTGGTTTCCCTGGCGATCACCACCCTGGCGATTCCCGACTCCCTCGCTTCCTCTGGGCGGTTTCTCGCTTCTTCTTCCCGTCCGACGCTCTTTCCCTCAACCTCAGCGTCTATCATGGTGACATCGCCTCCGGCGGCCACTTCCATCGCCGCATCAACAACTCGCCATTCTGTTGACCTGGGCTTCACACCGGGAGGCGGCGTCGTGGTGATGTAACTTACTGACCTTTTATTCTTAAGGCTATTTTCATAGCACTTCTGGTCAGATCTGATGGTGATCACCACCCCCTCCATTGATGGTAACTTGAACTTCATGTGCCTGGTTGAGGGCACAACTCCTATTCTGTTGAGGGTTGGCCTTCCCAACAGAATGTTATACGCTGAGGGGGCGTTCACAACGAGGTACTTGATCTTCTCCGTCCTCGAGGCCACCTCATCCGTGAACGTTGTTCTCAGCTCAATGTACCCCCGACCTTCACCTTATCGCCAGCGAACCCATATAAGCATCCTCCATAGGGTCTTAGCTGGTCAAGGTGATGGAAGAGGCCCAAGCACAAGCCCACATGCAAGCCCACCAAAGGGTAGATTTGGGCCACCCATAGAGTTATGGCCAAGAGGATCCAAGAAGACGTTCTTTTACATGTTCAAATGCCATAAACTCTAGTGTAGAGTAGACTTTAATTTCTTGTCAAAATTAGCATAGGAACTTTATTTGTAATTTTCTTAGAATTAATTTTGGCACCTAAAACACCAACCTAGGTAAACTTAGAGTTTCTAAAAAAACCTCTAAATTTACCAAGGCCGGTCTAGAAAGCCCATGGAGGGGGTGAGCATAAAAACTAGACACACCCCTCCCTATGTGCTCATTTGTGCACCCATGTGCCATGTGCACCCATGTGTTTCACATTTACATTTCATTTGGCTAGCATTAGGGTTGCATTATGGTCCTCCTTAGCCTATAAAAGGAGGAGCCTACACCTTGTATTTTCAAGTTTATTGTGAGTAAAGTTATGCTGCCATTTTGTGCCAAGCTTTGCTTCTCCCTAGAATTCTAGGCTCTAAACTTCATCTCCTTCACCTCTCCTTGGGTTGGCCGAACCTCCCTAGCTTCATACACATCATGCACCTTCAAGATCAACACCACTCTTAGGAGGATCTTGCTCACACACCTTCATAGCTTCCGCACCACTTTTTCTTACATGATTCAAGAAGACCTTCATGAAATGCCATCATTTGGTATCATGAGCTTGGGTTCTTCAAGATGAGTTGCTTTTGGTCTTTTCATTTCTAGTTCTTCTTTTATTTCATGTTGTTTATATTTTCCATAATTGTCTTGCTGTTTTTTGCATTTTAATTTGTTTTGGTGTGCTTTGTGGAAGATCCAACCGAAGCACTTTTGTTCAATTGATCTTGAACAAGTTCTTGTGCAAATTGTGATAGGATTCCATACACCTTTGAGTTTCTATTTTCTTTTAGGCTTTTGAGTCTTTATTGCTTTCTTATTTGATTCATATTATGCTTTTGAGTCTTAATTTCTGAATCTTATATGTTTTGTCAAGTCATGTTCATCCACAATGTCAACAATTCTTAGTAGTCCTTTATTTGGCTTGATTGTTTCTTGATTTTGGGTATCTTTAATTGCTTTGAATCTGCTATTCTCTCTTCCATCCGTGGCTTCATTCAATTGGGCTTGAATATGCTTAGCCATTGACCTTGTGATAGGTCCTAGACGGTCTAGGTCTCCTCCTAGACGCTCCATGGGTAGTTTTTCCTCTTCACGTTCTAGACGCTCCATCCTTCTAGCTAGACGCTCATCATGGTCTAGTGTTGGGCTTTGGCTTCCATGGTTAGATGTGCTTGGCCCTCTTCCATCATCCCCTCCCCCTTGGAAAGGATTTGTCCTCAAATCCAGCTCGTCATTGTCATTGGTACCTACAAATGGAGAAAGGTCAATTACATTAAAAGTGTCATGTACTCCATATTCAAGAGGTAGGTCCAATTTATATGCATTGTTATTGACTCGCTTGAGGACTTGAAAGGGTCCATCACCTCGGGGACTTAGTTTGGACTTCCTTTGAGTTGGAAATCTATCTTTGCGAAGGTGAAGCCAAACTAAGTCTCCTTCCTCAAAAATTATTTCTCTCTTCCCTTTATTGTTGTATTTTGTGTACTTCTCATTTTGGTGTTGTATTTGGAGTTTAATCTTCTCATGCATTTTCTTTACAAAGTCAGCTTTGATTACTCCTTCCTTATGCACAAAATCTTGTGGATTAGGAAGAGGTATCAAATCCATGGGTGTGAGAGGATTAAAACCATATACTACTTCAAAAGGAGAAGCATTAGTAGTCTTGTGAACCACTCGATTGTAAGCAAATTCAATGTGGGGAAGATACTCATCCCAAGATTTGTGGCTGCCCTTCATGATAGCCCTAAGCATAGTTCCAAGAGATCTATTGACTACCTCGGTTTGCCCATCCGTTTGAGGATAACAAGAAGTTGAAAATTGTAGTCTTGTTCCAAGTTTACCCCAAAGAGTTTTCCAAAAGTGGTTTATAAACTTGGGATCTCTATCGGACACTATACTTCTAGGGAGACCATGGAGTCTCACCACTTCTCTAAAGAAGAGTTTAGAAATATTTTGAGCATCATCTACTTTGTGGCATGGAATAAAATGGGACATTTTGCTAAAACGGTCCACTACCACAAAGATAGAGTCATGGCCTCTTGCAGTCCTAGGAAGTCCTAAAATGAAATCCATGCTAATGTCTTCCCAAGGAGCATTTGCAATCAGCAAAGGGGTGTAGAGTCCATGCGGCATTGTTCTAGACTTTGCTTTTAAACATGAGATGCATCTAGAACAATGTCGTTGGACATCTTTCCTCATGGGTGGCCAACAAAATTTTGCTTTTAAAAGATCTAGAGTCTTATCAACTCCAAAATGGCCCATGAGTCCCCCCTCATGTGATTCTTTGACAAGGAGTTTCCTATGTGTTCCTTGGGGAATGCAAAGTTTTCCTTCTTTAAAAAGATATCCCTCGGACACATAGTAACCTCCTTGCGCTCTATGTAGACATTGGGCATAGATGGAGGAGAGTTCTTGATCTTCTTGGTAAAGTTCTCTTATGTGGTCAAATCCAAGAATTTGAGCACCCAATTTTGAAAAGAGTGTATGCCGTCTTGAAAGAGCATCGGCCACTATATTGGTGCTTCCTTTCTTGTATTTGATTACATAAGGAAATTGTTCAAGAAATTCCATCCATTTAGCATGTCTCTTGTTGAGCTTGTGTTGGCCCTTTAAATATTTTAAAGACTCGTGATCACTATGGATGACAAATTCTTTGGACACAAGGTAGTGTTCCCAAGTCTTTAGGGCTCGCACAAGAGCATAGAGCTCTTTGTCAAAGGTGGGGTAGTTGAGGGTGGCACCATGGAGTTTTTCACTAAAATAAGCAATGGGGTGTCCACCTTGCAACAAAACCGCACCTATGCCTACCCCTGATGCATCACACTCTATCTCAAAAGTTTTGGAAAAATTTGGGAGAGATAGAATGGGTGCATTGGTGAGTTGAGCTTTTAGCCTTTGAAAGGCTTGCTCATGCTTTTCATTCCAACAAAATGCAACATCTTTTTTAACAAGTTCATTCAAAGGAGAAGCTAGACTAGAAAAATTAGGCACAAACCTTCTATAGAAGCTAGCTAACCCATGAAAACTTCTTACATCACTTACATTTTGTGGAGTTGGCCACTCGCGGATGGCTTTGATTTTCTCGGGATCTTCATGCACCCCCTTTTTGTTTACTATGAAGCCTAAGAAAACTACACTATCTACACAAAAGGTACACTTATCCCTATTTGCAAAAAGACTATTTTTCCTAAGCACTAGAAGAACTTCCCTAAGGTGACTTAGATGGTCTTCTAGGGTTTTACTATATACTAAGATATCATCAAAATAAACTACTACATATTTACCTATACAATCCCTCAAGGTGTGATTCATAAGCCTCATGAATGTACTTGGGGCATTAGTAAGCCCAAAGGGCATCACCAACCACTCATATAATCCAAATTTGGTCTTAAAAGCGGTTTTCCACTCATCACCCTCCTTGATTCGAATTTGGTGATATCCACTTTTAAGGTCAATTTTGGAGAATAGAGTTGACCCATGCAATTCATCAAGCATATCGTCAAGCCTTGGGATTGGATGCCTATACTTGATGGTGATGTTGTTGATTGCTCGACAATCACAACACATGCGCAATTTTCCATCCTTTTTGGGCACCAACAAGACAGGTACAGCACAAGGGCTTAGGCTCTTTTGAACCCAACCCTTCTCCAACAAGTCTTGAACTTGTGACTCTATCTCCTTTGTTTCCTCGGGGTTGGTTCTATAAGCAGGCCTATTTGGTAGGCTTGCCCCCGGAATGAAGTCAATTTGATGTTCTATCCCCCTAAGAGGAGGAAGCCCAATGGGCCCCTCATGGGAGAATAGATCTTCAAATTCACTTAAAAGATTTTCTATTTGAGGAGGTAAATTCATAAGTTCACTACTTGTGGCAGTGCATGTAAGTGCTCCTTTACAAAAGATAAGGCTTGGTTGTTCAACAAGAAGCAAGTTTTCAAAAACGTTTTCAAGAGGCTTTTCTTGTTGACCAACCTTGTGGGAAGGAACACTCTTTTCCCACGCCTTCCTATCCCTAAGGATTTTCTCTTTTTCTAGCGCTCTTTTTTTTTTTTTTTTTCCTCATCCCTCTTTTGCTTCATTTGTATTTGGTCTTTTACCACTTGAGAATGTGGTAAAGGACTAAGTACAAACTTTTTATACTTGTGGGTGAAGGAAATTTCGTTAGTGAGACCATCATGCAAGGTTTTCTTATCAAATTGCCATGGTCTCCCTAATAAAATATGACAAGCTTCCATAGGTACTACATCACATAAAACCTTATCTTTGTAGTTCCCTATGGAAAACTTGATTTCCACTTGCTTGTCTACATGTAGTTCCCCATTTTCATTAAGCCATTGAAGTTTATAAGGTTTTGGGTGAGGAACTACTTGTAGCTTAAGCTTCTCCACCATCCTAGCACTACAACAATTGCAACTAGATCCACTATCCACAATGAGAGAGCATATGTTTTCTAAAACATTGCATCTTGTATGAAATATGTTCTCTCTTTGTGTTTCAATGGATGTGCTAGGGTGATTGTTGAGGGTTCTCCTAATCATAAGCAATTCTCCCTCTAGTGGAGCTACCCTCTCATCCTCTCCCCCCTCTTCTCTCTCACTAGGCTCATCCTCGCCACTAGTGTACTCGTCTACACCCTTAAGAAACAAAGTCCTTTGGTTTGGACATTGTGCTTGCACATGCCCTCTACCATAGCACTTGAAACACTTGACATCTCTAGCTCGGATGGGTGGGGTGGAGGTTTCTTTGGTAAAAGGTTTGGTAGGTTCTTTTGGTTTTTCTTTTGATGTACTACCCTCCCTTCTAAACTCTTTCTTGAGATAAAAGTTAGAGTAAGGGCTCACCTTTTGACTTGATGTTTTGCGTAAAATTTGTTGCTCAACTTTAATGCAAAGTTGAACCAAATCATTCAAGTCTTGGTAAGGTAAGAGCTCCACTCTATCTCTTATCTCAAGTGATAGGCCACTAAGGAACCTAACTATTGTGGTATCCTCCTCTTCTCTAATGGAGGCTCTCATCATGTAGAGCTCCATTTTTTGTCTATACTCTTCCACACTCATGTTTTTTTGTTGGAGTCATTGGAGCTTGTCCATCAACTCCCTATGGTAGTAGGAAGGTATGTGTCGACGTCTTAGGGCTCCCTTAAGGTCATTCCAATATGTAATGGGAAGTTCCCTATGAAGACGCCTTTCTCTTTCGAGAGAGGTCCACCAATACATGGCGTTCCCTTGGAAGCTAAGGGCGGCTAAGGGTACTTTACGTTCCTCACTTACCCTATGGCAAGCAAAGAGTTGTTCTACCTTCATCTCCCAATCTAGATAAATTTCTACATTTTCCTTGCCATGAAAATGAGGTAGGTCTACTCTAGTTTCCCTTGGCACCTCTTGCTCCCTTTGCCTATTCCTTCTAGGGGGTGGTTGGTAGTAGTCATTAATTCTAAGGCTTCCCTCCCCTAGAGACTCATTACTCCTAGATGCATGAGTATGAGTTTTTTTTTTTTTTTGTGATTTTTGTGATTTCTCTTCTTGAGCTTTAGCCATCTCATTGATTTTGTTTTCATTCTCCAATTGTCTAAAAGAAATCAATTGTACCGCTTGTGATACTTCTTTCAAAAGAGTTTTCAAAGATTTTACTTCACTTTCAATAGACTTTGGAGAGTGAGAAGAAGAAGACATGGCTAAAACTTTGTGTATATAGGTGTTTGACCTTGAGAAAGTTTAGGAAAGTTAAAGAAGGTAGTTTTCCAGGTAAGGGAGGTGAGTCACAAAGGACCACTTAAGTACCAAGCCTTTTCCTTGCCAAAAACTATCCCCCAATGTCTTTACACAAAACTTTCTCTTAGTAAAGCACTTAGAACACAAGTAAGTTGAGAAAACAAATGCAATAAGAAAACAAATGTATGCTACTAATTTAACAAAGCTAGTCGGTTTACACAAAAATAAGCATGCAAACCGTCACTACTAAGCAAAAAGAGAGACAATTACAAACAATTAACAATTGCTAATTAAGAATTCTATACTAGTCGGCCCTAGGTGAGGCTTCTTGGACACTTTGAGCCCTTGAAGACACACTCACCGTCTAAAACGTAATTAAGAGGTAATTAACACAAATTAAGTTGTAAGGAAATTAAGAAAAACTCCCTTTGTTGATCCTCTTTTTGCTAAGTGCACTTCCTTGTTGTCTTTGCTTGTTGATCCTCCAAGTGTTTGTAGTGCTTTTCAAGAATGCTTGTTTCGACCTTGGCTTTGTTTCCCCTTAGAATGAAGGTTTTAATTCTCCAATTCCAGCACCTATCAAAAGACTAGACCTTACCCAAGACAAGTTTCCATTCAATTAAGCACCAAAGGAGAAATAAATTCCAGCACCAAATTAGAGGTCAAAGAACAAAAGCAAGAAACAATTTAATTGAATAAAACAGTACCACCAATAGGAGTTAGATTATGACAACTAGAAAGAGGTCCAAGAAATATTAAGCAAGCAAATAAAAGGTACCAAAATAAAGGTAGGCACACAAAAGAATCCTAAGAATGGCACTAGAATTAGATGACCAAATAAAAAAACAGCACCACTGGAAAATGTTGTGGGCCAGAAACGTGTTTTTTCCCCAATTTATGCTGAGCTGTGTTTTTAAGATATGATTCTGAAATTTGATATGCAAGATATTCAAGATCTTAGCTAAATTCTGGCTTTGGAATCACTCAAAACGCATGCACCAATTTTTTTTAATAAATTTTGCAATTTTGGTGTTCAGTTACGCCAGCTGTAGCGCCTCAGATTTGCACACTGATTTTAAAAGATTTATCTTTTTTTTCTGTTGATTCTTTTGGACTAATTCTTTTTTTTTTCCTTTCTATAACACTTCAAACTTGCAAATTCTAGAGAATCAAAATTTTCCTATGAGTGAAAATATTTTTCTGGATCAAAACAGCCAGCACAGAAAATTTGAAACAGGGGATTCTGGAAACTGGAAACAAAAACAGCAAGATACCAAAGTTTAAACACAATGGAAATTTGTGAAATAGAATTGTGTAGGATCTAAACACAATATGAACTCAAACTAAAACTAAAAAGGCACCAGTGCGACATTTTGGGTATCTTTAATTGCTTTGAATCTGCTATTCTCTCTTCCATCCGTGGCTTCATTCAATTGGGCTTGAATATGCTTAGCCATTGACCTTGTGATAGGTCCTAGACGGTCTAGGTCTCCTCCTAGACGCTCCATGGGTAGCTTTTCCTCTTCACGTCCTAGACGCTCCATCCTTCTAGCTAGACGCTCATCATGGTCTAGACGCTCTTCATGGTCTAGTGTTGGGCTTTGGCTTTCATGGTTAGATGTGCTTGGCCCTCTTCCATCATGATCCAATTGGTAGTTGCAACTTGGTGAAAGTCGGCCAGAACATCACATCTGCCGAGCTTCCTTGGTCCACCAGCACCCGATGGACCTTCCTTCCCGCCGTGACTAGCGAGACAACTATGGGATCGTTGTCGTGAGGCACAACGTCCCTGAGATCCTCCTTTGTGAACGTAATGTCCACATCTGGCGAGTGATCTTCAAACACATCTACTGCCATCACAGACCTTGCATACTTCTTCCGCTGTGATGCAGTGCACCCACCACCTGAGAAACCTCTGGCGATGGTGTGGATCTCGCCATGAGTGGGCATCTCATGCTGCTGACCCTCACCACTCGCCGGCTGAGAGCTCGGCGCACCCCCCGTCCTCTTGTCCAGCAGGTAATCATTCAAGAAGCCGCTCTTGACCAGGTCGTCGAGCTGGTAACCCAGGGCCAAACACGAATCAAGGGTGTGACCAAGACTCTGGTGGAACTCACACCAGGCGTTTGGCTTTGGTCCTAACACCTTGTCACCAACTTTCTCAAGCGCCTTAAGCCTGGCTGCTATGTTGGGAATGGCGATTAGATCCGCCAACCCCATGAAAACTTATACCTTGGTGGGCGATTGAACTCCCTGGGGCGCCCTGGGCCCCTTCCCTTATTTTCCTTTGGATCATAAGGATGGCGAGTACTCTGATTCTTCTTAGCTGCCGCCGTCTCCAGCACCCTCTGCGGCTGGATTCTAGTATGGGCTCGTGGCCTAGCAGGAGCCACGCTCCCTCTCTTCTCGGCGACCTCACTCTCGTCGGCGATGTGGGCCACAGCAAGTCGCCGAACCTCAGCAAACGTGGCGGGGTGGGCCCTAATCAGCGCCTCACAGAAAGGTCCTGGCAGCACGCCCTTTTTGAAGGCGTATACCAACATCTCTTCGTCTTCGGCAGGCGAGCGGACCATCTGTGCCCCAAAACGATTCAGATAGTCCCTGAGGGACTCTCCCTGATACTGCCTTACGTCGAACAAATCCTGAGACACCCTAGGTGGCGCCTTGTTCACAATGTACTAGTCGACGAAAAGCTTCGAAAACTGCTGGAAATTGGTTATGTGACCTGTATGCAGGCTAACAAACTATTCCAGCGTTGTTCCCTGGAGCGTGCTCACAAACATCTTGCAATATACAACATCTGAGCCTCCTGACAGCATCATCTGCGTGTGGAACGTAGTGAGATGTGCTTTAGGATCCTCCACGCTGGAGAAAGAGGCTTTCACAGGTACCACGCTCGCAGGGATCGGCGTGTCTGTGATCGCCTGAGCAAACGGCATTGGGAAAACGCGCGGTGGCGATGACGGCGCAACTTCTTCAACAATTGTGCGTCCTCTCTGCTACTGAAGAGCTTGACGCAATTCCTCCGTGACCTTGCTGAGCTCCTCATTCCTGGCCTGAGAGGCGACCAGGTCTTCATGCATCTTCGCCTGCTCTATGCGCGATGCCTCCACATTTTCTTGCAACGCGCGCATGATCTCCATCATTTGCGCCATGGTCATGGCGCCTTCTGCAGCAGTTGGCACAACGGGACTGGAACGCGTACTTCTCATCTTTCTCATGAAAAATCAACAGATCAAGCTCCAGCGAACAAAACCTTCACCAGCGAAACGATCGATCCAGCAATCAATCGGTCCAAAACTCTCAAACTCCAAAGAACTTCCAAGAACGCAACCACAACAGCAAAAACCTCCACAGAAACTTGCAACCTTGACACGAAACTACCGCTTCTCCTCCAGAACTCCCGATTCACCGGTCAGAAAGACGAACGAACGGTAAAAACTTCAATTCACCGATTGAAACTCACGCAAGCGGTAAGAAACCTCAATCCACCGATCGAAAGCTCAAACAAGCGGTGGAAAACTTCAAACTACCGATCAAAACTTCGAACGAACGGTGAAAAACGCCGATACACCGAATGAAAACTCGAACGAACGGTGGAAAACGCCGAAAATGGTTGCACCAGCACACAACCACACAAGAATCTCAGAAACTTCAAGAACTCATGCTGTGGATGGGAAACACGCTTTACACGGCCCCACGGTGGGCGCCTGATGATCTTGTCGGTTGACTCGAGTGCAAGAGTCTTGCCACGTCAAAGGTATTTTCCCTCAATCAGCTTCGCACCATGCTAGCCTTCGATCTCCACGTCTCAAATCCTCTCAAGAACCTGAAGAAAACAAAGACACAGAATGGCGCCGCTACGGCCGATCGCGCTCCGACGCTCAAGTCAGTGACGGAATCACCAAATACTAAGAGAGAAAAGCTAAACTCAAGGAACCGTGCAAGTATTCTCTAAGCGTACTCAAGTGTTCTCAAAAGCGTAAAGAAGTGTTCTAAATGCGCGTACCTCAGAAGTTCGTTAGAGTTCCTTATATACCTAAGCACTTTCTCTCTCCTGACGGTTACACCTCTGGACACGTGGCTCGCATCCAGTTGTACACGTGTCACCATCTGGAGCCCCCTTCTACTTGAGCGTCACCTCTACTCTTCAAGCTATTTGACTAAGTTACCCATGCAAGGAGTAACTCGGTGCGTAGCTTCCTTGGAGCGCGATCTCTTCTAAGTGGCGAGTACGGGGTGTCACCATGCACACCTTCTCTGTGGTCTCGCCTGCCGCTATCACGATCTGCTTCACTTGCGCATCATGCATGTTCTGGGAAACTGTTCCCTTGCCTCGACCTCTGGCTAGGGAATGATCATCTGATAACCTCATCCTTCGTGCCTGTACCTCTTGAAAGCCTTAAGCAAGCCTTCCTGATCTCACGGCGATGTGCCTCACTCGGCGGTCCCTAACCATCTGATCTCCTAGGACTCACATACGGCGACTATGACAAAAGCTTGGTGATCGCCGGTTATACATACTAGAGATCGGAGAATGCCAAGTTAACAATTTGGCGACTACATAGACTTCCCGATGTGCTTCCCTTCTGTCAGCCAGGTGTTCCGCTCAACACGCCTATGTTATCGCTTGCTGCCACGTCATCACTTCCGACTACCCGATCGGTACACGGTTCCTCTTCAAGAATTTGCTA
Organism: Phaseolus vulgaris; assembly: GCF_000499845.2. Classification (NCBI taxonomy): domain Eukaryota; kingdom Viridiplantae; phylum Streptophyta; class Magnoliopsida; order Fabales; family Fabaceae; genus Phaseolus; species Phaseolus vulgaris. The sequence continues at coordinate 25,417,817 of NC_023749.2, forward strand.
AACTTTCTTAACAGCAAGCTAAGGTTTTTCTCATCACTGGATTCTTGTTTGCCTTTGTGCTTGGAAGCTTTTAAGGCTATGCTCCTTACGTGCTTGTCTTCGCTTTCTTGAACATTGAGTTGATTCATCTCTAACTCATGTTCCCTAAGCTTGCCAAACAAAGAAGTTATACTGAACAAAGAATTTGGCCTTCTCACTACAAAAAATCATGTAAAAAGTGGCGGTTTTAATACGGCAATTATTAATAATCATCACAAATTTTCGTATAATACGACATTTTAAGAAACATCGCAATTATCGTTCAAAATGTGTCATTTTGAACTGTCACAATTTTCATTCAAAATAGAATCTCGTGTTCCCCTTCGCTCCATTCACCATTCCTCATATTTCCAATTTTTTTGAAAAACCTCTCTTCCCTCCTTCTCTCTCACATACATTCACAAAAACTCTACCACTCTTCTCTCTCTCTACAAACCTCTTCGTTCAAGAATCTCCTACACCTCCACTTCTTAAACCCCAACCGAGACGATTCCCCTTCAGCGTCGTCTTTAGAATCTCTCGCACGAGATCTAAAGTTGTTCTTCCATGGTCATCCGCCACCTCAAGATCCACACCAAGATCCAGCAGCAACTTCGTCACGCCGAGCCTCACGTACCCCACCGTCATGTGCAACGCCGCGAGACTCCTGTTGCGGTCGTGGTGGTTCAGATTTGCGCCGACTTCCGCAAGCAACTTCACGCACATTTAAGTTTGAATCTAGACTCATTCGTTTCAGTTCCAAGTTACATTGATGCTCTGGTTTCATTTCAGCTTTGGTTTCATTTCAGCTCTGGTTTAATCTTTTTTTTCCGCATACCGAGACGATTTTCGCAAACTCAATCACTCTATAATGTTATTAGGTGTATCTTTACTTAAAGTTGGTGGAAGAGTGTTTATTCAACCTGCTCAATGAATCCTATTAAGAATGAAGCGATTGTTGAAGAGGTAATCAATCCTGAAATCTCTGAAATTATATTTGGTGCCAGCTGTGTTATCTAGCTTATCTTATTAATAGTTCACTCGTATCACACGTATCTTCTGTTGGCACGGGGTTCATTCCTCTTGTTTTCTAATTGATGTCCAGTCTTTTGTTATTACTACAAATCTTTCCAAGAATGATTATGAATTCAACTATTTCAATGGTGTTGTGTCATGGGCCGTTATTGTTCTGGTTAACTTATTTTTTAATTGTGTTTTGGTTGTTAATTCTCTGTAATTGATTATTGGGATGTCCCATGAACTAGTACCCATGTTCACATTCCTGGTAAAACATTAAATTTCAAACTTTCTGAATAGAAAATTATTATGTTTTTCCAAATGAAGCTTGCATTTCTAGCAGAAGATGTTTGATTAATGTGTATTTAATTCAAGTGCAGTAGTCTAGAATAGAAGGATTTAAGGTTGTTATGCAACTGTATGCATTGAAATGCATCTAAAGATAGTTTGGATCTACAAGTATGCGACAAAGGCAAGTGGTTTTATCTCTAGCAAAGATGTTCCCAAGTTTCATAGAAATGTAGTTCTTCCCAACATGTTTCCAAATGGCAAAAGCTATCAGCATGTATCTCAAGGTATCTGATTCTAGCCCGTGTTCCATTTCTGTATGATTTCTTTAGCGGTTTGGTCAGCATAAACTACCAACTTGGTTATTTAAAGTGTAGTGTTATTTCAATGAACTTATTGCCATAGTAGTAGTGAAGATAGACTTCGTGATATAGCATTAGTTGAGAGAGGGGATATAAATGCTTCCAAATACATTCATTTTTATTCTTTGGTCTTGTTTTAAGGATAGATTATCGAGAAGGATGGATGCAGCTTGTACATATTCTTCAGATAGTGTTATGTTGGTCTTTTTTCCCCCTCTATGAAATAGTGTTGTATTAGTCTTTAGAGTAAATTAGAACAAATGATTTGATAAATTAGGAGAGAACACTGGTAAACACAATCATTGGGTTGTTGATAGAAATTAGATGTGTAAAGTGTTTCGCTTCGTACTGATGATATTTTAATGGTCATTTCATAAGGTACTGGCTCCATTGTCGAAACAAATTAGTCATTATAGTGAGAATTAGAAAACAAATTGTTACCTGTTGTTATTGTTTTTTGTGTAAATAGAAAAGTATTTTTTACCTATAGTATTAGAAAATTGCTTCTTTTGTGCTACTCTGTTAATTGAATTTGACACTTTGATGGGATGTGATTTTTAATTTTATTTTAGGAACAACAATACCAATCGGTAAGAAAATTTGAATGAATTGCAATGCTTTGTATTTTCAATATTAGGATTGGGGAAAACAAAAATTGAAAACATAGTTTTTCTTGTGCAGGTAAAACAACGAACTTCAAATCTTAAAGATTATGAGATGGGTTCACATGTGATGCAATATGGTGATGCCAACACGACAGTTGAAAAGCTTTATTTATACCAAGGTATGCGTAGCAACAAATTCTTTTTACTTAGATTAATTAGAGGTTTGATTTGGTCTTTTTACTAAAAGCCAAACTATAATATCTCTTACATTAATAAAGACATTTAAAAAGTAATAAAATTGAAACAATACACAAAAGTGTATGATTAGCTAATGTTAAGGATAATTAAGTTTGAAAATAAAATGTATAACAATTTTAATATTACTAACTATTTTTTTAATTCTTATAGTGCACTTTTCAATAAGAGAAAATGGTCTCTATTTGAAATCTCTCTCTTAGAAAGAGATCTCATAGCTTAAATAAAAAGAAGGTTGATTCGCAGTATTTTAAGCATATCCAAAATAACATCCCAGATTTTTTTCATCTTCCTCTTTCTACAACTTTTGTGTGAATGTGTAAATCCTATATATGATTACAATTTTTGGATTATTAACACTTTTTAAATTATTTATTTCAGGTATTAGATTATGGAAGTGGTGCTCCATCACCTAACCAAGTAATAAGATCAAGTGCTAGAAGCAAAAGTTATTAGGGATATGTGTTTTAATTTTAAACTAGATTAAGGATGTATGAACTTTTGAACAATTATGTGTTGTAATTTCAAACTTGATTAGGGATGAATGAACTTTTTATGTGTTTTAATTTTCAATTACATATAAACTTTTGAACATTATTACGTGTGTTTTAATTTTCAATGAAATGAATGGGTGATTATAACTTTATACATTATTTTATTTTATTATGAAAAAGTGGTGGTTAAATTTTATAATTGTATAAAACAAATTATAAAAAAGTGGTGGTTAAATTTTATTTATTCAGAATTGAAATTACGTCAGTTAAAAACGTCACTACTTATACATATTATGGCGTCAGAATCTTCTTCAATGAATGTAAATTGCGACAGTTATAACTGACACTACTTACGTATATTATGGCACCATAATCTTCTTCAATGAATGCAAATTGCGACAGTTATAACTGACACTACTTACGTATATTGTGGCGCCAGAATCTTCTTCAATGAATGTAAATTGCGACAGTTATAACTGACACTACTTACACTATGTTTAAAGTGGCGGGTGTTGCGGTGGGTAACGTAAAACCGCCACATTACACTTTGTGGCGGCCAGTTCTATGGCAGTTTGGGAAACCGCCACAAGCGTATATTGTGGCGGTTATAAACGCCAGTTTATACGAAAATAACCGCCACAATATACATTTTTTTTTGTAGTGTCTTGCTTTCTAAATCAGTCCATTGAGTCCAAGGCTTTTCAATAAAAGATCCATCTTTTTCAAACTTTGGGACAAAAGGACCATTTTCAATTGCATCCCAAATTCCTTTGTCAAGTGATTCCATAAAGATTTTCATTCTCACTTTCCAAAATTGGTAGTTCAAAACACAAAACAAAGGTGGTCTGTTGATTGAAGCACCTTCCCCAAAAGGTAGTCTATCAGCCATCAAAAACAATTTTTAGGATCACACTTGAATAACTTTCAAGAACCAAGCTCTTAATGTCAATTTTTAGAAAGGATGGTTTTAAACTAGAGGGGGGGATGAATTGTTTAAAGAGGGTTTTCGCAAACTTTTAAGTCAAGAATGAAATTATCTCAAGAAACAAATGATAAAGAATTCAGTTTGCCAAAAACTTAAAATAAAAGCAACAGCACCAGAAAAACAATCGGTTGTTTCGCAAAAACAATCGGTTGTTTATACCAGTTTGCAAATATCAAAACTGAATTTAAAGAGATTAGGGAGAGAGAGAATGCACACAGATGTTTATACTGGTTCACTCTAAACCCAGAGCTACATCCAGTCTTCTCAGAAACCACTGACGAACACCACTAAGCAATCAAACCTAGATCACTTACAACACAACCAAGAAAGTAACCTTGATCCCCTCAAGACACACACTTCTCTTGGCCAACACACCAACACTAAGAATGTTGATCTTGATCCCCTCAAGAACACACAACACTTCTCAGCAAACACACAAAGATTCTTGTTCAACAAAATACAAGGATTACACTTGTTACATAAGCAAATCTGAAATCAATACAAGCAAAAATCCTATCTCACACTCTTTGATCAATCTCAATCTCTAAGCAATCTCAACTCTTTGAAAAACTCAAAACACTTGTGTGAAAAAAAACTTCTTAATTCAAATCTGTTTTTCTGAATATATTCAAAGATGTTGCTTGTTATCAAATCTTAACAAACTTTATTCATTACATTGAAGGATTGGTCAAAGCATTAAAGACTGAAGCGTAAACAATTAGAAAAACATTTAATGCTCAGTCAAAGAGTAAACCATTTTTCTGTTATGGTACCAAAACAAACAATTAGTTATTTCCACGAATCAATCGGTAGTTTTGTTTTTAACAGCTCAACCATTTGAAAAACAGTTTTCAACCTTTTCTGAAAACTCCTAAGTATAAAACAATAGGTTATTTCGACAAAACAATCGGTTGTTTTTCACTTAGTTTGAAAAACATTTTTCTATTAAAAAGATTGAGAATGTTTATGCTTTGGATTCAATCAAGAGTGGATTACATAAACAATCTATCCCAGATCCTATCTAAGACAGCTCAGCAACAACAAGCACAGTCAAGCCTTCAACATCCTTCAAAGGGTTTGGATTCTTCAAAGCTTGAACAGAACTTGGTTCAACAGTAACAGTAGCTGGTGAACTCAGTCATAAGGGCAGTCTTCCTCTCGCCCCTCGCGTGCATACGAATCTGGTTATACCCCAAGAATGCATCTAGGAAGCTCAACAACCGACAACCCGAGACATTGTACACTAAGGAGTCTATGCTTGGAAGCGGATAAGAATCCTTCGGACAAGCTTTGTTCAGGTCGGCGAAGTTGATGCACATCCTTCACTTCCTGTTGGCATTCTGCACCAACACGACATTTGCCAACCACTCAAGGTATTGGATTTCCCTTATGTGGTCAGCCTTTAGGAGCTTTTGAGTCTCTTTTCTAATGATGAAGCGCTTATCCTCGTTGAACTTTCTCCTCCTATGAACCACTGGCCTCACCTTTTCATCCATAGTAAGCCTATGGCATAAAGAGTCTGGGTCTATCCAAGGCATGTCCGTGGATGACCACGCGAAAGCATCTATGTGCTTTGATATGACCTCGACTATCTTATCTTGCAACTCCTTGCATATTGAGGTGTCGAGCTTGAACTTCTTTCCTTCTATCTCCCATTCCTGAACCTCACCAACAAGTCTAGGTCACCTTTTGTTGGCGACTTCAGCTTTCGCGATCCATTATGACTCTCGTTTGTACTACTCATTGGCTTCCTGGAGAGCCCTCATGGTCGACATGAGTTGCTGTAAAATGGGGGTGTCACTTCCTTCGGATCCCAACGGTCCATGTCTAGTGTTCTTCATCATGTTGGGAGGCTTTAAACATGAATGTGGGGGGATTGAGTTTTATCGGGCCCCACGGTAGGCGCCAAATGTTCTCACCGGTTGACTTTCTTGCCGGTTGACTTGAGTGGAAAGTTCTGCTTCTAACCTGTCTCCTTTAGATTCTGTTTTGCGTCTTCTCGTCTCTGGAACGTGGCTCGGTTGGGACATAAGGGGCTCTACCTATTGATCACACTCCCACGATCAAGTCAGTGAAAGTTTACTAAAATAGATAAGTATTTAGTTTTAGTCTAATATTCAGAAACAATGTCCTTTTACCTGGGGTCTCAAGCCCCTTTTATAGCTTATTCATTTAACAACTTTCATTCATGAGAATCTAATCTCAACCGAAAGCATACGTAACAAAAAAACATTCTATTCATGGGCACCTTCACTCATTGTGCTACAACAGAAAAGAATCTTCTGCATCTTTATTCTCGGGTGCTCTCTATTTATTTACAACTTTATCTTTTCATTTAATAGCTTTATGCATATGTTTATTCAGTTAACAATTACAAATATCTTGACGCATACACTTATCTATTAATATATATGTTTAACTAACAACCAATATATGACAAAACTTATTGTTTTAATTATTCTTCAACTTATAGATCCATTTGCAACCTATGGGAGTTTTTCTTGCAGAAAGATCAGTGATGAAGCAAGTCTGATTGGCTTTTAAGGCATCAATCTCGACATTCAAGGCATCCCTCCATTCTGGTATATTGATAGCTTCCTAAAAATTACGAGGCTTAGTGTGAGATGAAACAAAAGAAATAAAACGTTTGAGATAGAAAATTGTATGGAAGAACAAAGCTTATAAGAAACTTAACTTGATTGTTATCATAATCATTTTGAGAAGGTTGAGATATTTGATGATGGTAAATCCTGTAATTATATTGGTGCCTTACGAGTTGTGGTGGATCTTCTCAAATTGCCATCCTCTTGAATATTTCCAACATGCTCCTCCAACTGCGTATTCTCATTGACACATTCATATGCAGGAAAGCTTTGTAAATTGAAAGAAATTTCCTGAGAGTTTCCATAAGATTGTTTGGTATTATTATTACATAGATGAATAAAAGTTTCTTCATGAAAAGAAACATCTCTGAAAATGAATATCTCCCTGATCTTAATATCAATAACAATGTAGCCTTTAACACTAGATTTAAACCCCAAAAAAAAGTACATTTTCTACTTCTAAAGTCAAATTTGTCTCTGTTATTTGTTATGGTAGAGGAAAAGCACAAACATCCAAAAACTCTTAAGACAGATAAAACATGGATACATTTGTAAAGTAATTCATGAGGAATTCTAAAATCAATAATAGAAGAAGGTATTAAACCCTAAACCCTAATTTATATACACAACATGACATATAGCATAAGACCAAACTACTTCGGTAAATTAGAATGAAACATGATGCTTCTAGCCACATTAAGGATATGTTGATGTTTCCTTTCCACTACAACATTTTGCTAAGGGGGTTTCAACACAAGAGGTTTGATGTAATATGCCAAAATCATCATAAAAAGTTTTGTAATCAAATTCCAAACTATTATCAATTCTTATAATCTTGATGCATTTATTAAACTGATTTTGAGCATACATAACAAAAGTATTAAGAAGAGATCTAGTTTCACTTTTATTTTTCATTAGGTATATCCAAGTATGTCTAGAGAAATCATCAACAATAGTAAGAAAATACATATGTCCGTGTATAGAAGTTATGCCAAAGGGACCCCGAATATCTATGTGGATAAGATCAAACACATCAGAAGTAACATATTTACTATCAAGAAAGCTAAGCCTGTGTTGTTTGGCAAAATAACATGAATCACATATATTTTTATTGTTGTACTGAACATCATAGTTGTATTTACAAATATGGTCTAGAGAAATCATCAACAATAGTAAGAAAATACATATGTCCGTGTATAGAAGTTATGCCAAAGGGACCCCGAATATCTATGTGGATAAGATCAAACACATCAGAAGTAACATATTTACTATCAAGAAAGCTAAGCCTGTGTTGTTTGGCAAAATAACATGAATCACATATATTTTTATTGTTGTACTGAACATCATAGTTGTATTTACAAATATGGTCTAAGATTTTATTAGAAGGGTGGCCAAGTTTGAAATGACAAATATCAAAATTCTGAGTTTCAAAGTTGGTAACATTATTGATATGATTCTTATGAGAACTGATAAAATCCATGTCAGAAGCAATATGATATAAGCCATCAATGATATTAACTTTCCCTACCGTGAGGACGTATGGGTATCCTGTATCTGACAATTTTGATGGGCAAAAAGACATTGCAAACTAGAACAAGAAATAAGATTTTGAACAAAAATGATGTTTAATGTGAATTCGGGAATGTATAGAACATTATAAATGGTAAGTCATTTTGTTATCTGGACAGTACCTGCATAATTTGCAAAGACGTATGTACCTGCAAATATTTTTCATGCATGTTACATGATATGTGGCACCCGTATCAAGAATTCAAGAAGAATTTTTACCTTTTTCATTCGGTTGTACAGTAGATGACTCACAAAGGGAGTTAATCTGTTGAATTTTGCTTTATGAATTTTGTAAAATTTTCAGCAATTGTTGTATCTATTATGAAGTTAACGACTCAACAACTTGCTAATTCTCAACATGATTTAGTTGTCCCTCTTCCATAGTAAATTGAGATTGATTTTCTGATTCCATTTGATTAACATTGTTCTCGTATCTTTGCTTCATCCATGGAGGAAATCTATGTTTCGAGTAACACACATCTACCATGTGATTCATCTTGTGTTAGTAACTACACTGCTTCAATTGATTTCTTGATCTTCCACTTCCTTGCATTTTCCAACTATTATTCTGGTAATTGCCAATTCCATTCTGAAACTTCCATTCTTATGTGTTGCTATTGTTGATGAAACCCTTGGATTCTACTGGATTATTTCCATTAGGTTGTCGTTCTTGTTGTTGTACAAGAGAAAAAACTTTATTAATGTTAGACAATGGTTTCATGTAATATTTGAGTTTTAACATTTGTATGAAGCATGTAATCTCTATTGATGAATTTTATTTTATTCTTTGATAGTAAAGCATGTTCCATTCCACGACTCCAGGTAGGATAGTTAACACCATCTAAAATAGCTGTAACAAGAATCATTCCTAGATTCTCTCCAGGATGCAAATAATACAGGCTAGATAGATTTTGTGATGGATCCATGAATCTTGAGAGAAAAAAGACCACAAAGAGGAAAAAAAATATAACAAAAAGGATAAAGAAAGAAATAAAAAAAAAATATGAAAGAAGAACAAAGCGGATCAACCCGCTCTAATACCATGTTGTCATTCGTCCATGGTGTGCAGAAGACAGGGGAAGACCAAGAGACACGCACCAAGAGGAACAAACGATAAACAGAACAGAGAAAGAAGAACAATTTTTAATTTATTATTCATGTGCTGGAAAAGAAATACAAAGGGCTATTTGTAAAGAAAGAAGCCTAAGTAAAAAGGGCCTAAAAAGTAAAAAAAAAATCAAGCCCAATAGAAAAGAAAACTACAAAAATAATGAAGTCTAATAGAAATAGAAAGTTTAATTGTCTCTAGAAATAAGTCAAAGAGACTCCTAGTGAATATTAAGAGGGAAATAAAAACAAAAACATAAACCACCGGCAATTGGAGTGGAGGTAAGTTAAGCTAAGCATGCAACTTCTAATAAGGTAAATTACTCTCCTACTAGAATATGCATACATGCTACACAAAGATACGTTGTGGTTTTCTAGAATATGTTTTTTTTTTTTTTTTTTTTTTTTTGAACAGCAATGAATTAATAAAATTATGAGGGGACACTTAAGGGTGTCCCAACCCTTTACAGATCCATTAGAGGAGGACATCAGCAACACACCTGAGCATAGTAGGGAGCAGGTTTGTACTAGTAAAAACCCCCAACCTCAAAAGTTTTCTAGAATATGTATACATGCTACACAAAGATACGTTGTGGTTTTCTAGAATATGTATACATGCTACACAAAGATACGTTTGGTTCGTTGTGCAGGTTGTAGTTTTTAGTTAGTATTGGAGGTTATGACAGATTCAGTCTCAAACTTATTGTGTTATTGTATAGGGTTGAAGTATCTTTCGAATCTATTTTATTTAATTCATTTTTTACCAATAAAAAATATATATTTTCTTGCTGTTTTAATAACTCTAATTAGAAAAATATAAGCAATAGAACTAAATCTATTTTTCAAATTGAGTTCACAACACCCTAAACAAGAGTTCAGACATGTTCTTGGTCAACAACTAAGATGCCTAACTATTTCAATGCTTGAATCATTCGTGACTCCACATGTGCTTCCATTGATTTAAACTCTATTTATTTTGGGTTTTAAGTCATCAATTACACATTAAGTGATTCTTGTAACTGAAGAGAGAAATTTTGTTACTGTTATTGTCAGAACATTGTGTCAGAAATACAGAAAAAGCATGGTATAAAGAATAAAGAACATGGTACTAATCACGAGAGAGAGGAAAGCCAATCCCATGTCTTTGGCCAGGGAATGCAACAAAAAGAAGGCTACAGACAAGGCCAATCCCAACAGGCAAAACCATGAGAAGCTCCTTGGCGTCCTCAGAAGGCTTTGGAACAAAACAACTCACCACACTTCCATCAAAGAGTGCAATTGCCATGAAAACCAATATTGACATGAATGCATGGATGAAATCAATGAACCTTAGCCTATACTTTTCTGCCTCATCGGCAGGAAGCCTCACTGATGCATCCATAACCCAGATTCCATTCATTGATGCCACCCCATATCTCACCTTCCCCCTCTCATCCCTGAAGCTGTCAGTGAAGGAGAGAAGAAAGCATGAGATGCTGCAAAGGGTCAAGAGGCCAATGGTCATGGCTTTGTTTGTTATGGTTTGGCATTGGCCTTGGTGTGTGAGAAGGGGTGATAGGGTTTGGAATATTAGCACTGTTCCAGTTGGAAGAAGCTTGGACAAATGTGCTGTGCCTTTGAAAGCCTTTCTCATGGTTTTTTGTGCTGGGGTTTTGGTTGTTTTGTGTGGTAGTACGTTTTCCAAAAGTGGTTGTAGAGTACTCACATCAAAATCCATCTCTTTGGTTTTTCTTGAACCTAGTTCAAAGTGTTTGTCAGTTTAGGATTGAAATTTGCCTTTGTTAAATATAAGTGCATGCAGCCCCAAGCAAGAAACAGAAAAACATTTACGTGACCAATGGAAAATGTTGGTTCAGTTTCGTCTGAGGTTGTGGCAACGTGGTTTGTTACAACCTGAACTGATACACTTTTTGGATGTATCTTTGGTTCAGTAACTGGTACATGGAACTAGATGTTATATTGTTATTATTGTGCTATTTATGGTGAAGAAATAGGTTATATGTTTTCCCATGAAAGAAGAGGTTATATAAATAAGTAATTAAGAAGCTTATATATGGTTTTGTTTCGTTTTGGTGAAATGGATTTTCTTTTATTGGAAGTGTTTACAGGTTCCCTTTCATTTGTATAGTGAAATTGTTCTGGTAAGGATTTTCACATATACTTGAAAACGGTTAATTTGTTATTTTCTTTCTTATTTGAATTCCATAATGCTAAGATACAAAAAAATAAATTACTATTTTTAGCATACGCGTAACTAACTTTAACCAAATAAAAGCAAAGAAAATTAGAATGTGTAAATTACTAAATTGATTACTCAACAGGCTTCCACGAAATTGATACAATGGGATAATTGCTATTCACATTTCTTATTTTTACCGGTATATGTATTTTTATATTTATTCTTCTAAAAATACCACTTTTACTTTCCAATATCTTCAAATTTCAAAACATTATTAAAAATATGGAATGCGTTAAATTTTTAATACTTCTTGACGAAATTTTTTAGATGTTAAATATTTTAAAACTCTGGAAAGTGCTTTTTAAAATGCTGGAGTTGGAACACATTTTCTGGAAAATATGTTATATATAAGCAATTAATAAATAAAAATCTATATAAGTTTTGGTTGGAATAGAGGAGAGAGGAAAATGAAGTAAAGGAAAAAAGAGAGAGTGTAAGATGTGTTGTTTGGATTATTTAAGAAAAAGAAAGTGAAACGTTGAGTGGTAAAGAGATTGTAGTTGTTTTAACTAATGTAATAAAATATTTTTTCTATTAATAAGCTTAAAAAGAAAATTAAAAATATTTTTTCATAAAAAATAAATTTTAAAAATATTTTGATGTAAAAATAATTTTAAATAATTATAAATTAGAATTAAAATAAAATTTATATTATAAAATTATTATAGAATTTAACAAATAAAAATGATAACTTAAAATAATAATATATTAAAATAATTTACTTCACAAATTATTAAAATTTAAATTATTTTATTTTATTTTATTTATTATTTAAGTATTTTTTTATTTTAATTACTTATCTGATTAATGTAATTATTAATAAATATTAAATATATAATATTAACCTAATTGATTGTATGCTTATTTTTTCTTTAAATCTTCTCAATTTTTAATAGAAAGTTTGCAAAGTAATATTTTTTTAATTTTACATATTTATTCTATCTGGTTCTGGAAACTTTCTCTTTAATTCTTTATAAACAGTATGTTTACTCATTTCCATCTTCGAAATAAATACACTTAACTTTTTGCATTCATTGGAAATTTTACTTTTCAACCTAATAGTGATTTCACCAAAAACAAAAATTGGAATATGAGAAAAATAAATATATCCACCACCACATGGACGAATTTAAACATTTTTTTATTAATTGATATATATTTTTAAAAATTACTTCCGAGCTGTATTTAGCACTAATAGAAAATGTACCGCCCTGGTAGTCGGAAGTGATGACGTGGCATCCAGCTACAGTATAGGCGTGTGACGTGGCATCCAGCTACAGTATAGGCGTGTAGACAAGGCGCCAGGTTGGCAGAAGGGAAAGAAGTCGGGGGGCTCGTGAAGTCGCCAGTTATTAAGTTGGCGTGTTCCGATCTCCAGCATACCAGAACCGGCGATCACCGGGTTAAAGATGAAGTCGCCAGATGTAAACCCAGGCGACCAAGTGATTGGAGATCGCCAGAGCAAGCACATCGCCAGAGATGAAGGTGGCGTAGATTATGAAGGCGGCCGGCGAGACCACAGGGAAGGTGTACGAGAGCACCCTAACTCGCCAGTTCCAGTAGAGATTGCACTCCCAAGTTAGCTATGCACTGGGCAGTACCATGCATAAATAACTTAGCCAAAAAGAGAGTCAGGAGCAGCGCCCAAGTCAAGGAGGCTCCAGATGATGGCACGTGTACGACTGGATGCGAGCCACGTGTCCAGGCCTGTAACTGCCAGGAGAGAGAAAGTGACCAGGTATATAAGAGTTCTCAACGAACTTTCTGAGGTACGCACGTTCAGATTATACTCTTTACGCTTGCGAGTTCTAGAGCTGACTGTGAGAGAGAACATTGCACGGTTCCTTGAGATTTCTTGAGTGTTCTTGCTCTTGGTATTTGGTGGTTCGGTCACTGACTTGGGCGTTGGAGTGCGATCGGCCGCAGCGGCGCCGATCTGTTCTTTTGCAGGTTCTTGAGGTGGATCTTGAAGAAGGACGGAGGTTCAAAGCGGTGCACAAGTCGATCCTTTGACGAGGCAGGTTCCAACGTTCTGGTCAACAGGCAGGATCATCAGGCGCCCACCGTGGGGCCGTGTAAAACCTGTTCCCATCCACAGCGTGAGTTCTTGGAGGTTTTCGTGATTTTCTGTGTGGTTGTGTGCTGGTGAAACCGTAGTTTGCTGTTCGCTTGAGATTTGTCGGTGTTTTCGCGTTTCGCGCCGTTCGTTTGGATTTTTGTTCGGTGAAGTGAGGTTTTCTGTTGTTTACGCACGACTTGTTCGGTGGAGTTTGAGTTCCTTCGCTCGTTTGGTTATCTGTGAGAGAAGCGGTGGTTTCTGGTGGAGTTGCAGGTTTCTTTGGAGGTTCGCGGTGTTCTTGAGTTTCTTGAAGAGTTTCGCGCAGCTTTTTCCGATTGATCGTTGAATCGATCGTAGCTGAAGTAAGTGTTGTTCACTGCATTCTGTGATTCGCTAAGTTTCATGAGAAAAATGAGAAGCAATCGTTCAAGTCCGGTTGCGCCCGTCGCTGCTGAAGGCGCCGCCGCCATGACCATGGCGCAGATGGCAGAGATGATGCGTTCGTTGCAGGCAACTGTGGAAGCCTCGCGCATAGAACAGGCGAGAATGCATGAGGACCTGGTCGCCTCTCGCGCCAGGAATGATGAGCTCAGCAAGGTGACTGAGGAGCTGCGTTAAGCCCTTCAGGAGCAGCAAGGGCGTTCTACTGCTGAAGAGGTTGCGCCGTCGTCGCCACCTCGTGTTTTTCCTATGCCTTTTGTTCAGGCGATTACGGACACGCCTATTCCTGCGAGCGTGGTTCCGGTTAAGGCTGTTTTCACCGATGTGGAGGATCCTGAAGCTCACCTCACCACGTTCCATACGCAGATGATGCTGTCAGGGGGATCAGACGCCGTGTATTGCAAGATGTTCGTGAGCACGCTCCAGGGAACGGCGCTGGAATGGTTTGTGAGCCTGCCTAACGGTCACATAACCAGTTTCCAACAGTTCTCGAAGATTTTCGTCGAGTAGTATATTGTGAATAAGGCACCGCCCAGGGTGTCTTATGATTTGTTTGATATAAGGCAGTATCAGGGAGAGTCCCTCCGAGACTACCTGAATCGCTTTGGGGCGCAGATGGTCAGGTCGCCGGCCAAAGATGAAGAAATGCTAGTCTATGCATTTAAGAAGGGCGTGTTGCCGGGACCATTCTGCGAGGCGTTGATCAGGGCACACCCCGCCACGTTTGCTGAGGTTAGGCGACTTGCGGTGGCCCACATCGCCGATGAGAGCGAAGTCGCCGAGAAGAGGGGAAGCGTGGCTCCCGCTAGGCCACGCGCCCAGACCAGGATCCAGCCACAGAGGGTGCTGGAGGCAGCGACGGCCAGAAGGGATCAGAGGACTCGCCACCCTTACGATCCGAGGAAGAACCAGGGTAGGGGCCAAGGACGCCAGCAACCAGCACGCCGGGAATACATTCGCCCGCCTAAACACAAGTTTGTCATGGGATTGGCGGATCTGATCGCCATTCCCAACATATCCGCTAGGTTGAAGGCGCCAGAGAAGGTGGGCGACAAGGTGCTGG
This sequence comes from Phaseolus vulgaris, assembly GCF_000499845.2. Lineage (NCBI taxonomy): Eukaryota > Viridiplantae > Streptophyta > Magnoliopsida > Fabales > Fabaceae > Phaseolus > Phaseolus vulgaris. Next base: position 25,432,922 of record NC_023749.2, read on the forward strand.
GACCAAAGCCAGACGCCTGGTGTGAGTTTCTCCAGGGCTTTGGCCATACAGTGGACTCGTGCTTAGCATTAGGATACCAGCTCGACGATCTGGTAAAGAGCGGGTTCCTAAATGACTATTTGCTGGACAGAAGGACGGGGGGCGCGTCGAGCTCCCAACCAGCAGGTGCTGAGGCTCAGCAGCACGAGATGCCCACGCACAGAGAAATCCACACCATTGCAGGGGGTTTCTCAGGAGGTGGATGCACCGCGTCACAGAGGAAGAAGTACGCAAGGTCTGTGATGACGGTGGATATGTTTGAAGACCACTCGCCAGAAGTGGATATTACATTCACCAAGCAAGATCTCCGGGATGTTGTGCCTCATGACAACTATCCCATAGTAATTTCGTTGACGTGATGTTTTGGCCGACTTTCACGCAGTTGGAGTTGCCCCTTGACCAGCTGAGGCCCTAAGGAGGGTGTTTGTATGGTTTCGCTGGTGACCAAGTGGAGGTCAGGGGGTACATAGAATTGAGGACAACGTTTACAGACGTGGCGGGTTCAAGAACAGAGAAAATGAAATACCTCGTTGTGAACGCTCCTTCAGCATACAACATCCTGTTGGGAAGACCCACGCTCAACAGGATAGGTGCCATACCGTCGACCCGACACATGAAGGTGAAGTTGCCGTCTATGGAGGGGGTGGTCATCACCATCAAGTCCGATCAGAAGGAAGCGAAGAAGTGCTATGAGAATAGCCTGAAAAACAAGAGATCGGTGAGTTATGTAACAACCACCCCGCCTCCTGGTGTGAAGCCCAGATCGACGGTAACAGAAGAAATCGCCGGAAGGGACGTGGAGATGGTGGACGCTGAGCTGGGGGAGGGGAACGCTGGTCTGGAGGAGGAAGAGGCAAGGAATCGCCCTGAGGAAGCGAGAGAGCTGGGAATTGCCAGGGCGGTGATCGCCAGAGAAACCAGACCAAAACCCATCGAGCAGTGGCTTGAGAGAGAAATCGGGGGAAAGATCTTCAAGCTGGGAAGATCCCTGGAGGTTGAGCTCTAGGACCAGATCGCCAAGGTGATTGAGCGGCATCTGGACGCGTTTGCATGGTCCGCTTCGGACATGCCCGGGATTGATCCCGACTTCTTGTGCCATCATCTGGCGATGGACAACTTGGTGAGACCAGTGCGACAAAGAAGAAGAAAGTTCAACGAAGAGAGGAGGCAGGCGATCAGGGACGAAACACAGAAACTCCTCGCTGCAGGCCACATCAGGGAAGTCCAGTACCCTGAATGGCTGGCAAATGTCGTGCTGGTGAAGAAGAGTAACGGGAAATGGCGCATGTGCGTCGATTTCACTGACCTGAACAAAGCTTGCCCAAAGGATTCGTATCCTTTACCAAGCATAGACGCCCTGGTAGATAGCGCTGCAGGGTGTAAGTTGCTGAGCTTCCTGGATGCCTTCTCGGGGTATAATCAGATCAAGATGCATCCCATGGATGAAGAGAAGACAGCCTTCATGACGGAGAGATCGTGCTATTGCTATAAGGTGATGCCGTTTGGGCTGAAGAACGCGGGGGCCACGTACCAGAGGCTGATGGATCGAGTACTTGCACCAATGCTGGGAAGGAACGTGCAAGCGTATGTCGATGACATGGTCGTGACCTCGCCAGAAAAGAGCAAGCACGTTGCAGACTTGGAAGAATTGTTCACGACGATCGCCAAGTTCAGACTAAAGCTGAATCCAGAGAAATGCATTGAGGCTGGAAAGTTTTTGGGTTTCCTCTTAACTGAAAGAGGCATAGAGGCCAACCCTGATAAGTGTGCCGCCATCTTGGCGATGAGGAGCCCAGCTACGGTGAAGGAAGTTCAACAGCTAACAGGTCGGATGGCAGCCCTGTCTCGCTTCGTGTCAGCTAGCGGAGAAAAGGGCCATCCCTATTTTCAGTGCTTGAGGCGCAATAACAAGTTTGCTTGGACGAAGGAGTGCGAGGAAGCCTTCGTCAAGCTGAAGGAATATCTGGCGAGCCCGCCGGTTTTGTGTAAACCGCTGGTAGGAACCCCTCTCAGGTTGTATTTTGCTGTAACTGAGAGGGCGGTGAGTGCGGTGCTCGCCCAGGATCAAGATCAGGCCCAGAAGCCTATTTATTTTGTGAGTAAGGTGTTGCAGGGCCCCGAAACGAGATACCAGGCCCTGGAAAAGGCTGCGTTGGCTGTGGTATTTTCGGCGATGAGGTTGCGCCACTATTTCCATAGCTTCACCATCCTGGTGATGACTGACCTGCCCATCCAGAAGGTCTTGAAGAAGCCTGACGTTGCAGGAAGGATGGTGAAGTGGGCAGTAGAATTGTCAGAGTTTGATATTAAGTATGAGCCCCGAGGCCCGATCAAGGGGCAAATCTTCGCGGATTTCGTGGTCGAGCTCTCATCTGAGGCGACACGAGTTGGAGGGGACGACTTCCGTTGGGTACTCTCGGTGGATGGATCGTCGAACCAGCAGGGTAGCGGTGCTGGAGTCATTTTGGAAGGACCCAACGGCGTGCTGATCGAACAATCTTTGAGATTTGCCTTCAAAGCCAGCAACAATCAAGCAGAATATGAGGCGCTGATCGCCGGGATTTTGCTGGCCAAAGAGATGGGAGCCAGGGTGTTAATGGCTAAGAGTGACTCGCTGCTAGTCACAGGGCAAGTAACAGGTGAGTTCCAGGCTAAGGATCCACAAATGGCGGCTTACTTGGAGTATGTGCAGGAATTGAAGAGTTCCTTTGCCTCCTTTGAAGTAGTGCATGTGCCCAGAGAGCAGAATGCCCGAGCTGACTTGCTAGCTAAGCTCGCCAGTTCAGGCAAGGGGGGTAGGCAGAGGACAGTAATTCAAGAAACTCTGAAGACGCTGAGAACATTTGTAGCAGATCACCTGGTCCTTCAAATAAGCAAGTCGACGGAGAAAGCAGCGAGAAGTCATAAGTCCCTGACGCAAGAAACATTGAGATCGCCGAGAATTAGAGCATGTCGAGGAGAGAAGGTGAACATGACGCAGGTCTGCGCTATCCATGAGCCAGACACTTGGATAACACAATACAAGGTGCCTGGCAGATGGCCTTCTCCCAATGGATTCGACAGAGGCTAGAAAGGTAAAGAAGAATTCTAGCAAGTACACATTGATTGATGGCGATCTGTACAGGTTTGTGTTCACTCACCCACTCCTGGAATGCGTACACGGCGAGAAGTGCACGAGAATCATGGCAGAGCTCCACGAAGGTATATGCGGAAGCCACGTCGGGGGTCGAGCTCTGGCCGCAAGGACTCTCCGTGCAGGGTACTACTGGCCATCGATGAGAGAAGATTGCAAGAAGTATGCCCAATGTTGCAAACAATGCCAACAGCACGCCGATTGGCACAAGGCGCCTCCCGAGGAGTTGAAGTCGATCTACAGCCCTTGGCCGTTTCATACCTGGGGAATCGACATCCTGGGACCATTCCCGCTAGCGATCAGGCAGATGAAGTACTTGGTGGTGGCGATTGAGTATTTCACCAAGTGGATCGAAGCAGAGCCAGTGGCCCAGATCACCGCACACAAGATCGAAGGTTTCGTGTGGAAGAATATTGTGTGCCGGTTTGGGGTGCCCAAGCGCCTAGTGTCAGACAATGGGACTCAGTTTGCAAGCCACTTGTTGAAGAAGCTGTGCGAGGGGGTGGGAATTCAACAAGTGTTTGCATCCGTCGAGCACCCTCAGACGAATGGCCAGGTGGAGTCGGCTAATCGGGTGCTGCTGAGAGGTTTGAAGAGAAGGCTAGAGAAAGCCAAAGGAAGCTGGGCTGAGGAGGTACCCCGTATAGTCTGGGCGTACCACACCACTGAGCAGTCAGGAACCCATGAGACCCCGTTCAGCTTGGTCTACGGGTGTGATGCAATGATTCCAGTAGAAATCCAGGAGAGCTCGCCGAGATTCCAGAACTTTCTAGAGGAAGACTCGAACGAAGAGAGAAGGCTGAACCTGGATCTACTGGATGAGGTCAGGGAAGAGGCGAGACTGAAGGCTGAGGCGGTGAAGAGAAGGATTGAACGAAGATACAACTCGAAGGTGATGCCGAGACAGTTTAGAGAAGGCGACCTGGTGATGAGGAAAGCCCACCAGTACGAGATGGAGAATAAACTGTCGCCCAAGTGGACAGGGCCGTTCAGAATAACCGAGGCGCTCGGGAACGACGCCTACCGCTTAGAGACATTGGAAGGAGGGGCGATTCCTCGTACTTGGAACGCCACGCACTTGAAGTTGTATTACAGTTAAGAAGCCTTGTAAGTAAAGACAAACACGAAGTTATATTACAATGTCTCTGTTAAAACAGTTTGAAGGGGGCACTCTTTTTTCCCTAAGGAGGGCTTTTAATGAGGCCACCCAATAAAGAGAAGTTTTCAGAGTACAAGTTGTTTGAGATTGCGTGCCTGTTGTTTTCAGAAAGTTTTGAAGAAAGACCTTGTCACTTGTATGTGGCTTAAGGCAAGTTAAAGATATATTGCATGCTTTCTAAAAAGTTTTAAGTCCTCATCGTCTTTTGGCGATCGGAGGCACCAGTTAAAGTTTTAAGTCCTCATCGTCTTTCGGCGATCGGAGGCACCAGTTAAAGTTTTAAGTCCTCATCGTCTTTCGGCGATCGGAGGCACCAGTTAAAGTTTTAAGTCCTCATCGTCTTTCGGCGATCGGAGGCACCAGTTAAAGTTTTAAGCCCTCATCGTCTTTCAGCGATCGGAGGCACCAGCTAAAAGGCCTCAACGCCCTCGCGCGTCCTGAGGCGAGTTAAAGACCTCCTCGCCGTCGAGCGAGTGCAGGCGAGGAAGAGCGAAAAGTCCTCAGTGTTTCTGGGGGCGAGGAGATGTAACCCCTGGAGCAATGTAGAGGCACCAGTGAAAAGTCCTCAGTGTTTCTGGGGACGAGAAGATGTAACCCCCGGGGCAATGTAGAGGCAAGAAAAAGACCTTCTCGCCTATGAGCGAGTTCAGGCAAGTAAAAGACCTTCTCGCCTATGAGCGAGTTCAGGCAAGGTAAAATCCTTCTCGTCTCGAACGAGTTCAGGTATGGTGTTAAGGGTGGACGAAGTTGGGAAGGTGGCTAAGGTAGGTTCGAAGAGAACGCCCAGCCACCCGGTCTTTTGTTCTGAAGTTCAGGAAGGTAGAGAAGGATCCCAAAGGCGCCTCTACCCCCCAGATAAAAGCACAATGGCCAAGGCATGGAGACAGGAAGAAGCTGATATCGCCAAGAGCCTTTGGCGACCACGAAAAGTTCAAACAGTGGCGAGAAAGTTAAAGACCCGTTTTGATGAAGCAGATCGGGTGAAGAAATGTTTTAAGCCAGGGGTTGAGTTAAAGTTCGTTGCTTGAAGAGTGATTTCGTGCTAAGGTTAATTACTTTAAGATTACAAGTCGTTAAAGTGATTATTATTTGAAGTCGAAATGGTTCGAAACAGTTAAGTACGAGATCGTGCCTACGAAATCACTAAGTCATTTCTCTGGAGAAAATCGCGCAAAGGAAGTTGAAGCAGGCAAGGAAGTTACAGAAAGAAATACAGAGGCAATTTCATTAAAGTAAATGACAGTTCAAAGAGCATGTACAGGAAAATATGAAGTCTATTACAAAATGCAAAGGAAAGGCATAAAGATGGTGGATGAGGGGAAATTGATCAGTCTTCGACGGGAACCACCTTCCCATCCACCACCTCGTTGTTTAGGGACACCATGCTGAGATCCAGATCGGGGAACAAGCATGCAAACTGTTCCCGTGCAGCCGCGAATCCAGCAGCCAGAATTTGGGCAGAACTCATGTTAAGTGCTTCAATCTGTTTCTGGAGTTCTTCAGTTTGTTCCTTCAGCCCCTTATTCTGCTGCTCCAGCTCCTCGACTTGCTTTTTGAGTTTTTCGTTGATCTCTTGAGCCTGGAGAAGGTCTTCTGCAACCTTCTTGGATTTCGCTTGCACTTGGCCCAGTTCGGCAGCGATCTTCCCCTTCTCTTTGTTGGCCTCGACAAGCTCAGCCATGGTGTCATCCCTCGCCTTCTCCACCTTACCCAGGAAGATCTCCCGATCAGCGGACCTCTGCTCCAGTTTCTTCACTTTGGCGGCGTCAGTTTTTATCAAGGCTTCTAGGTCAGCCACCTTAACCCGATAAGGCACAATCTTGCTCTCTAGTTCGATCTTTTCTTGAGCCAGTTGCTGCACCTTATGGCGGAGTTCAGTGGCCTCCTTGCGCGCCAACCGGAGCTCGGTGCTCATCGCATCTTCTACTCGGGAGTGCTCAATCTCCGCCAGTGTCAGATTGAAGGACAACTTCTCCACCTCAACCCTCATGGTGCTGTTCTCAGTTTTAAGGTTGAAGAGGTGATGTGATTCCAATAGCCACATAGAACAAGATTCTTGACATTCTTAGGAATCACCTTGAGCTGGAAAATATAGAGGCACTTTTCTTAGAGTTGGATCATTGTTCTAAGACAAGAACTCACCAATAACTAGTACCAAATCCCAAACTCATTTGGATGAACCAAATATTGTCAAATTGAATCAACAAAGAGATTAAAACTGGAATTGATCGAACAGAATTGAACAATTGAACAAATGAACCGAACCAAAACAGAAATTAAAAACAAAAACAGAACATAGTGCTGGAAAATAGAAAAACCGAAACTAAACAACTCAAGAACACAAGGCAACATGAACAATTGAAGAAGAAGAAAGGAAGGAGAAGAGAATGCTCATGAAGATGGAAGGAGGATGGATGATCTCGCCACTAGAAGTGTGGAATGCTCCTAGATGAGAGTGATGCCGCCACTTGAGGACTCCATTGATCCATCAAGATAAGACTAGAGAAGAAGGCTCCAAAAGCTCTCCAAAGGTCACTCAAAATTTGAGTAGAGTTTTCTTAGATTAATTCCAATCTGAATTTTACAAAGAGAGAACCTCTATTTATAGCCTAAGGTGCTGAAATGTAAGCTACACAAATTCAAAAAAACTCCCTCCCAAAAAGCTTCTAGAATTTGCGCCTAAAACAAGGCATGAGGAAGGTGTGATCCTTTCTCTCACTTTGGCACCTCCTTATTTACTCCTACACCTATCTACTAATACACCCCCCATAAGACTCTTAACTAAAGACTAAAAGATGCTTTAACAATAGAGGTTTCTAATGTTTCCCTCTAAGCACCTTTCTAAACAATATTTATTTAAAACTTGGCCTTGCCCTTCATGGGATGGTCTTTGGGCTTTTGTGGGCTTTGGCCTTCTTGGGCTTGGGCTTGGGCTTGGGCTTGGGCTTTATCTTTTGCAAAGATTAACAAGAAAAACTTTAAATGTGAAGGCGAATGATCTTGTTCTTCATTATAAAAAGCCACCTTTAGTTGATTCTCATCAAGAGGTCGTCCTGGAGCTTCCTGGTGGAGCTCTCCACAGCTCTGGTTATGATGGCAGGGATGTCTTCTGCTATCGTCTTTAGCTTAGCAGATAAAGGCTCCCACATCCTCGTGACCTCGAGAGGGAGGTTTGCTGCTTGTAGAGGCGCTGGGTGGGCCTGTTGCTGGTTTTCGTCGCCACCTTCTTTAGTTGGCTCTTCAGTAGGCACTTCTGGGCGTGGTGGCGACGTCGGGGATTCGGTAATCAGGATTGGAGAAGTATGGGCAACCTCATCCCCGATTGGAGCGATGTCTGCGGCTGAGGTATTTGAAGGAGGACCCCCTCCAGCTGATACATACGGTGTGGAGGCGCTCGGGGGGTCCTCCAAGAAATTGGTTTCGGCGGCCTCAACCGTAGGTGGTGCAGTTGCCAATGGAATGGCTTGGACTGGCGAAACAGGAGCTTGTGGGGGTGGTGATGATGGAGGTGGAGCAGGCGTAGATGGCGGCGTTGATGTGGGAAGAGGGGGTGGTGCAGGTGGCTCCTCGTGAATCACCTGGGGGGCCTTCCTCTTGGGCCTTTTGAGGACAAGTTTTTTGCGTTGGGCGGCAGGTTGGACATCGGAAGGAGCTGGGCCCTTGGGTGGCGATCGGCCCTGTGCGGCGGCGATCTCCACCACAGAATTTGGCACTGTTTGGGAACCCGCTGCGAACCCGTGGAGTCGGGCGAGCGTCCTTAATTCAGCAAGTTTGCCCTGGCCCAACATGTTATCTGCATAGAGCCAAAATGCATGGGTTAGCCAAGAAAGAAGATAAATGCATAAGACAGTATGCAACAAAGCAGACAAATAGTGCAGAAAAATAAAACCAAAGTCTTGCGCGCAACGCGCAAGACGCCCAGAAACAGTTAACAGAAGCAGTGTTAGAGGAAGAACTTGAATGTTCTAACCTATTCGAATTTCGAGCTGGTCCTCGAAGAACTCGAAGCATATGAGTGTGGTGGTGAGAAAGGTGATGTTGGCATCTGCCACACTCTTCCAAAAGAAGCAGAGATCTCGATCCAATGCGCCCATGCTATCAGGACTTCTGGGTCTCCTGAAGCAGCTCTTGGACTCTTTGCTCCCCTTGTTCACCCAGTACAAGGGGAAGCCGTCGAGTAGGGAAGTGTCCTTGTCGTTGGGGCGCACTTGGACGAACTTTCCCTTCCAGTCTTTATAGGATTGCTGGAAGATGGAGAGGATTGATCTCCCAGCAATCCCATTCAAGCTTACCCACAGGCGGTCTTCTGGGTGCTTGGCTTCGAAGAGAAACAAAAATACATCTACAGATGCTGGCAACCCCAGATGGTCGCACATCACTTGGAACGCTCGCACGAACGCCCAGCTGTTGGGATGAAGCTGGGCGGCGGCGATGTTGAGCTCAGTAAGAAGCTCCCTCTCAAAGCGGGTGAAGGGAAACCTGAGTTTCACCTTTTTGAATAAAGTTGTTGATGAGAATCAGAAAGATGTTATCAATAGAAGAAATGGACAAGGGCCAAAGCATTTAAAGTTCTTCTTATTAGTCTTTGCAAAAGATGAGGCCCAAGCCCAAAGCCCAAGCCCAAGAAGGCCCAAGTCCAAGAAGCCCAAGTCCAAACCATGAGGGGCAAGGCCAAGCATTAAATAAAAGAGCATCATTTGAATGACTCTTGTAGGAGGTGTGGATATTAAATAAATAGGTGTGAATGTATTAGAGAGAGTCACATTGTCCATGTGACTTAGTAGGGGGTGTAGGTGTAGTCTTTTAGGAGGTGTCATAGTAGAAAAAGGTCACACCTCCCATGTGACTTGTTTTTGGTGGGAATTTCAAATGAGTTTTATTTGAAATTTCCCACCTATTTTTCAGCACCTCTAGGCTATAAATAAGGTGCTTTCCTTTGTAATTTTGAGATTGGAATTTTATGGTAGAGAGACTATACTCAAATTTGGAGAGAAATTGTGAGTCTTGAGTTTTCTTTTTCCTTTGCCTTATCTTGTGAGCTATGGTGAGCTTCAAGTGGCGGCACTCCATCACTTATCTTGGTTCAAGGTTCCAAGTGGCGTGAATGGCTTCTTCCAATTCTCAAAATCCAGCAAGCATCTTATTCTATAAGTGTTCTTCTTCCCTTTTCTTCAATTTTCCATTTGGTAGTTTTGATTCCTAGAGTTTACTTCTTTTTCTACCGTTTAATTTTGTGTTTCCAGCATTGTGTTCTTAATTCTGTTTTGGTTCAGTAGCTATCTTTTAAATTCTGTCCAGTTTTAATTCTTGTTCTTCTTTCCTTTTGTTTTGATTCAATTTGACAATACATGGACTTCCATATGAGTCATGGTTGGTGCTTAGTTTTGGTGAGTTCTTGAATTTAGAACATTGATCCAATTCTAAAGTAAAGTGCCTTTCAAATCCAGCTCAAGTTGTTCCTAAGAATGTCAAGAATCATGTGTTCTTGTAGTTACATTCACATCAGTTGTGTAGACAAAGCAGAAGGGCCCATCGTTGCTCGCCTTGTCGTCGGCGCAAACTGGCAAATCGGAGGGGCAAGGTAGCACTGTCATCTTCTCATCGTGCTCCTTGTGGAATGATTGATGAGGTTCATCCCCCTTCGTCAACCGCAGAACTGCTCCAGCAGTGTTCACAGAAGACGTTTCCCTCAACAGGGTCGAGTTGGCCCAGGGATACAGTTTTTTGAAGTCTGGTGGCGGGACAGAGGCTCCTCCGGCGACAGGCGGAGTAGCCTGGGCAAGGTTGGGGCAGGAAGGTGCAGGCCTCTCAGCCTGGGAAGATGAAGCACCGCGTGCTCGCGGTGGGTTGAGTGCTTGAGAAGGAGGGTTTCGCGATGAAGGAGGAGGATTCGGGGTAATCTTGGAGCGAGCCATGATGGAAGCTGCAAAGGAAGAAGAAAAGGAAAAATGATCAGGGCTCGCAGAGGTTGACTCGATCATGGGAGAAGGGTGAAAAACGAACGAACATAGGTTCGCTACGACGATTGACGAAACCCTAAGTTACGTAGAAGGAGAAATGGAAAAAGCAACCCACAACGTATGCACCAGACGGTTACAGGAAGATGCGAATCAGTTAAAATGCAGGAAAAACCAGCAGAAGAAGGAAAGGAAGTACCTTTTTATGATCAGAAAGGCGATGAAGAATGTTGGTGATTCGGGAAGTTGAAGAACGTCGAGAGCTTTTTTGCAGAAGAAGGTTGTGACGTGGCATCCAGCTACAGTATAGGCATGTAGACAAGGCGCCAGGTTGGCAGAAGGGAAAGAAGTCGGGGGGCTCGTGAAGTCGCCAGTTATTAAGTTGGCGTGTTCCGATCTCCAGCATACCAGAACCAGCGATCACCGGGTTAAAGATGAAGTCGTCAGATGTAAACCCAGGCGACCAAGTGATTGGAGATCGCCAGAGCAAGCACATCGCCAGAGATGAAGGTGGCGCAGATTATGAAGGCGGCCGGCGAGACCACAGGGAAGGTGTACGAGAGCACCCTAACTCGCCAGTTCCAGTAGAGATTGCACTCCCAAGTTAGCTATGGACTGGGCAGTACCATGCATAAATAACTTAGCCAAAAAGAGAGTCAGGAGCAGCGCCCAAGTCAAGGAGGCTCCAGATGATGGCACGTGTACGACTGGATGCGAGCCACGTGTCCAGGCCTGTAACTGCCAGGAGAGAGAAAGTGACCAGGTATATAAGAGTTCTCAACGAACTTTCTGAGGTACGCACGTTCAGATTATACTCTTTACGCTTGCGAGTTCTAGAGCTGACTGTGAGAGAGAACATTGCACGGTTCCTTGAGATTTCTTGAGTGTTCTTGCTCTTGGTATTTGGTGGTTCGGTCACTGACTTGGGCGTTGGAGTGCGATCGGCCGCAGCGGCGCCGATCTGTTCTTTTGCAGGTTCTTGAGGTGGATCTTGAAGAAGGACGGAGGTTCGAAGCGGTGCACAAGTCGATCCTTTGACGAGGCAGGTTCCAACGTTCTGGTCAACAGGCAGGATCAGAAAAAATTATAAAATTTTTAACAATAATCACTTTATGAAGGAGTATTTGTAAAAAATATATAAAAATATAGTAATAAAATTGAGAGGTGTAAATAACAATTATATACCATGCATGTCTCCCATTCAACACGCACACTGTAGCCTAATTGCAAAAAACATGTTCAGCTTCACTTTCATGCTAAATCAACTTAATTGGGCCCTTACATGTTCCCATTTTCAGGTGCAAAATTCCCTTCTTATGCTGGGCTGCCTCAGGGTGTCATAATCTTTGGGCTCATTTCCTCTTTGATAGTGAGAATTATTTTCTGCACCTCCATGCGTTTCTTCTGCATCCATAGTCGCCGTATGTAGAAGCGGCGTTTTGCAGTATACATAATCGGTTATCGCCGAGATGTGTCACCGCTAAGATGAGTCATCGCCCAAGAGAAGGACATCGCCTAAGCAAGACGTCGCCCAAGCGAGACGTCGCCCAAGTAAGACATCGCCCGAAGAGTCAATCCGCGTGACAGAAGCATTTCGCAGAGAAGAGGGCCCACACGATGGAATAACCCTAAGTTGGGTGGCGGTGCTGTGGGACCCTCCGCATAAAATAAACGATCAAGTCAAAGGGGCACGTGACAATGCCCACGTGCTCATTAAAGATCTCCAAGGAAGGCTGCATGCATGACACGTGATTAATTAGGGCACCCACGAAGTATGATGGCGCGAGAGATACGGCGCTCAAGTTAGAACCCAAGCGGCCACAAGGTTATTCATGGCACTCCAGATAAGGGAAGTCCATGGGCCGAGGGATAGCGGCGCAAGGATCTTCTCCAAGGAACCCTAGGTAATAGCAGCAGCGCAAAGGTAAACCCTAGTTTTCACCTATATAAAGGGCACGAAGAACCCTAGTAAGGTACGTTTTTTCAGTTACACAGTTTTAGCCACACAGTTCCAGTCATTGAGATTATCATACAGTTTCTAGTCACTTTGGTGTTTCTCGCTAGCTGACTTGATCGTCGGAGTGCAAACGGCCGCGAGGGCGCCCCTTTGTTCTTCTTTTTCAGGTACTCACGGACGAGGCAGAACGAAGGTGCCCTAGCTCGCTAGGACAAGCCACGCATAAAGACGACCCAGGTCAACCGGCTAGAACATCAGGCGCCCACCGTGGGGTCGAAATAAACATCGGTTCCACCACACAAGTTTTCAATTCCAGTTTTCGAAACCTAGATAAATCGAGAGGATCTCCAGAGAGCCATGACCAACTGACCAGCACGCGCCAGGAGTGAAGAGATGACCCTGCAACAACTCATGGGTATGGTGCAAGGGCTGCAGGACGCAGTGGCAGCCTCAAAGGTGGAACAGGAGCGCATGCAGGACGCAATGGCAGCCTCAAAGGTGGAGCAGGAGCGCATGCAGGCGGATTTGGCAGCCTCTCAAGCAAGAAACGACGAGCTCCACCACGCCAATGAGGAATTACGCTGTGGATGGCGTGGCAGAGACGAGCCTGAGGCTGCATCCCCACCCAGGGAATTCACAACAGCGTTTTCACAGGAAATTCTGGAGACAGCGATTCCCAATACGTTCACAGGACCCAAAGCGACCTTCACAGGGGTAGAGGATCCCGAGGCACACCTCACGGCGTTCCACACACAGATGTTGCTGGTAGGCGGTTCAGACGCCGTGAAGTGCAAGCTTTTCATGAGCACCTTGACGGGGATGGCTATGGATTGGTTCATCAGCCTCCCAGAGGGCCACGTCACGTCCTTTGCCCAACTTTCACAACTGTTTAGAGAGCAGTATCTAGCCAACAGAACTCCCGCCCCAGTCTCGTACGACCTTTTCGACGTCAAGCAGCTCTAAGGCGAAACCCTAAAGGAATACATAAGTCGTTTTGGGGCGCAAGTGGTGAAAGTAGGCACCACGGAGGAGCCCATGATTGTGTATGCGTTCAGGAAGGGGGTACGTCCCGGATCTTTCAGTAGAACACTTAACTACAGTCGCCCCAAAACTTTCGCCGAAATAAGGCGACGAGCGATAGAGCATATTGCCTCAGAAGGTGAGACATACGAGAAGTGCATGACCGCTACGCCCGCATGGCCCAAGGCACAGATACGTACGCAACCTGTTCGGGTTCACCAAGCCGCCACAGAGAGAAAACACTCAGAAAGGAAGCGCGCCTACGAGCCAAGGAGGACCCAACCTAGGGGTCGAGCAGAGGAAAGGAGAGAAGGAAACAGGCCACCGAGGCACAACTTTGTGATGGAACTTAAAGATCTGATCGCGGTGCCCAACATAGCCGACAGGTTGAGGCCACCGATGAAGTCTGACAAGGCACTGGGACCCCACAAGGAATCATGGTGCGAATTCCACGAGGCATTTGGGCATCATATTAACAATTGCTTGGCGCTGGGTCATCAATTGGATGAACTCGTAAAGAATGGCTTCCTGAAGGACTACTTGGTGGAAAAGCAGACCGGAGAACCGTCAGTTTCACAGCCGGCGAGTGGCGAGGGACAGCAGCACGAGGTGCCCATCCACGGCGAGGTCCATACCATAGCGGGTGGGTTCTCGGGCGGTGGGTGTACTGCGTCACAGCGCAAGAAGTATGCTAGGTCCATAATGTCAGTAGAGGCTTTTGAGGATCATTCGCCCGACGTGGACATCACGTTCACCAAAGAAGACCTCAGGGACGTTGTGCCCCACGACAACGATCCCATCGTGATCTCACTCGTCACGGCGGGAAGGATGGTTCATCGAGCACTGGTTGATCAAGGGAGCTCGGCAGATGTGATGTTCTGGCAAACTTTCGAAAAGTTACAAGGTTCCCCAGACCATCCGAGGCCGTATGGAGGCTGCCTATACGGCTTCGCTGGTGACCAAGTGGAGGTCAGGGGGTACATTGAGTTAAGAACGACATTCACAGATGGGGCGGTGTCGCGAACAGAGAAGATCAGGTACCTGGTCGTGAATGCCCCCTCAGCATACAACGTCCTGTTAGGAAGGCCAACGCTCAACAGGATAGGAGTTGTGCCCTCCACTAGGCATATGAAGGTCAAACTACCTTCGATGGAAGGGGTGGTCATCACCATCCGCTCTGATCAAAAGGAGGCAAAGAAGTGCTATGAAAACAGCCTCAGAAACAGGCGATCAGTGTGCAATGTAAGCACAACGCCACCCCCTGGTGCAGGTCCCGGCCAGGAGGACCAGCGAGTAGGCACAACACTTCAAGTAATCGCTGAGGGGAATGCGGCGCTGCCAGATATGGCGAGCATCGCAGAGATAGAGGAAGAAGGCGACCGCCCGGAGGCCACCAGGGAGTCGGGAATCGCAAGGGTGGTCATCGCCAGTGAAAGGAGGCCCCAGCCGGTCAAGGAGTGGCTCGAGAAGGAGATCGGCGGAAAGACATTCAAGTTGGGAAAAACCCTAGATGACGAAACGCGGGACCAAATCGCCAAGGTAATAAGTAGACATCTGGATGCGTTCGCATGGTCCGCCTCAGATATGCCGGGGATTGATCCCGACCTCTTGTCCCATCGTTTGGCAATGGACCCCCAAGTCAAGCCAGTCCGTCAAAGAAGGAGGAAGTTCAATGAAGAAAGAAGGCAGGCGATTAGGGAGGAAACACAGAAACTCCTATCCGCAGGCCACATCAAGGAAGTGCAGTATCCAGAGTGGCTTGCTAATGTTGTGTTGGTAAAGAAGAGCAACGGGAGATGGCGAATGTGCTCGATTTCACAGATCTGAACAAGGCGTGTCCAAAGGATTCCTACCCTTTGCCCAACATAGATGCCCTGGTAGACAATGCAGCAGGGTGCAAACTGTTAAGTTTCCTAGATGCCTTCTCGGGGTACAACCAGATAAAGATGCACCCCATGGATGAGGAAAAAAATGCCTTCATGACGGAAAGGTCGTGCTATTGTTACAGGGTGATGCCCTTTGGGCTGAAGAACGTGGGAGCCACGTATCAGAGGCTAATGGATAAAGTGCTCGCGCCCATGCTAGGAAGGAACGTACAAGCTTATGTCGACGACATGGTCGTGACATCCCCGAAAAAGAATTGGCACGTTGCCAATCTAGAGGAACTATTCGCTACAATAGCCAAGTACAGGCTGAAGCTAAACCCCGAGAAGTGCATTTTCTGCGTAGAAGCGGGAAAATTCTTGGGTTTCCTCCTAACTGAAAGAGGAATCGAGGCGAATCCTGATAAGAGTGCTGCCATCCTGGCAATGAGAAGCCCTGCCACTGTCAAGGAGGTACAACAGCTTACAGGCCGGATGGCCGCTCTGTCACGGTTCGTATCTGCTAGTGGGGAGAGGGGCCACCTGTATTTCCAGTGTTTGAATAGAAATAACAGGTTTGTCTGGACGAGAGAATGTGAAGAGGCTTTTGTAAAACTCAAGGAGTACTTGGCGAGCCCGCCGGTTCTGTGCAAACCCCAAGTGGGAACGCCCCTCAAGTTATACTTCGCCGTTACCGAAAGGGCGTTGAGCGCGGTGCTCGTACAAGAACAAGATCAAATTCAGAAACCTATCTATTTTGTCAGTAAGGTGTTACAAGGTCCGAAAGTGAGATACCAAGCCTTGGAGAAAGCGGCGCTGGCGGTCGTGTTTTTAGCGAGAAGGCTATGACATTACTTCCAGAGCTTCGAGGTATGGGTGATGACTGACTTGCCCATCCAAAAGGTTCTAAAGAAACCGGATGTAGCTGGAAGGATGGTAAAATGGGCGGTGGAGTTGTCAGAGTTCGACGTCAAGTACGAACCCCGAGGACCGATTAAAGGGCAAATCTTCGCCGACTTTGTGGTCGAGTTGTCCGCTGAAACGACGCATAATGCCGGAAGTGATGATCGTTGGGTACTCTCGGTTGATGGGTCGTCCAACCACCTAGGTAGTAGGGCTGGAGTTATTTTGGAAGGACCCAACGGTGTGTTAATAGAACAATCCCTGAGGTTTGCCTTCAAAGCCAGCAATAATCAGGCGGAATACGAGGCATTGATTGTCGGTATCCTTTTGGCAAAGGAAATGGGAGCGAAGGTACTGATGGCCAAGAGCGACTCTTTGCTGATCACTGGGCAGGTGACCGGCGAATTCCAGGCCAAGGATCCACAAATGGCGGCTTACCTAGAGTATGTACAGGAGCTGAGAAGCTCTTTCGCCTTGTTTGAAGTGGTGCACGTACCAAGGGAGCAGAATGCCCGAGCTGACTTGCTTGCCAAGCTCGCCAGTTCAGGCAAGGGGGGCAGGCAGAGGACTGTTATACAAGAAACTCTAAAGACACCTCGGGCGTTCGCAGCAGACCACCAGGTTCTTCAAGTTTGCAAGTCGACAGAAGGGATAGCAAGGAGTCATCGATCGTTAACTCATATCTAACTCATAAGCATTGTCATTAATCCTCTTGAGGATTTGGAAAGGTCCATCCCCTCGAGGCATTAGTTTGGACTTCCTTTGAGTAGGAAAACGATCCTTCCTCAAGTGAAGCCAAACCCAATCGCCCTCATCAAACAACAATGCTTTTCTCCTTTTATTGGCAAGTTCAGCATACTTGCCAACCTTCTTCTCAATTCTCTTCTTGATGTCTTTATGCAAAGTTTTCACAAAAGAAGCCTTTTCGTCCCCATCTTTGCACAAGACATCTCCAAGAAGGGGAATAGGAAGAAGATCAAGAGGTGTTAGGGGATTAAACCCATAGACCACCTCAAAAGGAGAATGGGAGGTGGTAGAATTTACTACTCGGTTATATGCAAACTCAACATGGGGTAGTAAATTCTCCCACACTCTAGGATTCCCCGAAATAAAGCATCTCAATAGTTGTCCCAAAGTTCTATTCACCACCTCGGTTTGACCATCAGTTTGTGGGTGGCAAGTGGTAGAAAATAAAAGCTTAGTTCCAAGCTTGCCCCACAAGGTCTTCCAAAAGTGACTCAAGAACTTAGGATCTCTATCGGACACTATAGACCTAGGAATCCCATGCAAGCGAACCACTTCTTGGAAGAAGAGGTTTGCAATGTGGCATGCATCATCCACTTTGTGGCAAGGAATAAAGTGAGCCATCTTTGAAAAACGATCCACTACCACAAAAATGGAGTCCTTTCCCTTTGATGTCTTGGGTAAGCCTAAGATGAAATCCATAGATATATCTACCCAAGGCATTGAAGGGATAGGAAGAGGAGTATAAAGACCATGGGGATGCATTTTAGACTTAGCTTTGCGGCAAGCTATGCATTTATCACACAAACTATGAACATGTTTATGCATATGAGGCCAAAAGAAATGTTCATGCAACACATCCAAAGTTTTAGCAACCCCAAAATGTCCCATTAAACCCCCCTCATGAGCTTCTCTAACAAGAGATAATCTAATAGAGCATTGGGGAACACAAAGACGTTTTCCTTTAAAAAGAAAGCCATCTTGAATAAAAAAGTCTTTGTGTCCTCCTTTAAGACACTCTTGATAGATGAGAGAAAAATCAAGGTCATCATGATAGAGTTCCTTAATGTGATCAAAACCAAGATATTGAGAGGTTAAAAGATTTAGCAAGGTGTATCTTCTAGAAAGAGCATCCGCCACAATATTTATTTTGCCTTGTTTGTGTTTGATCACATAAGGAAATTGCTCAATGAATTCCACCCACTTAGCATGCCTCTTGTTAAGTTTGTTTTGGCTTTTCAAATATTTAAGAGATTCATGATCACTATGTATCACAAACTCTTTGGGAAAAAGATAGTGTTGCCAAGTAAACAAAGCCCTAACAAGTGCATATAATTCCTTATCATAGGTGGAGTAGTTGAGATGACTTCCCTTCAATTTCTCACTAAAATAGGCTATGGGGTGGCCCTCTTGAAGAAGAACAGCCCCAATACCTATACTTGAAGCATCACACTCAATCTCAAATGTCTTAGTGAAATTAGGAAGGGCCAAGATGGGAGCATTAGTCAATTTTGCTTTCAAAGTATCAAAAGCATTTTGTTGTGCTTCTCCCCAATGAAAGACCACATCCTTTTTCACTATGTCATTGAGTGGTGCGGCAATGGTACCAAAGTTTGGGACAAATCTTCTATAGAAAGAAGCTAGTCCATGAAAACTTCGGACCTCATTCAAAGATTTCGGTGTAGGCCAATTTTGAATGGCCACCACCTTTGTTTTGTCCACATGGACCCCTTTACAACTCACAACAAACCCTAGGAATTCTATATGATCAAGAGCAAACATACATTTAGCAAGGTTAGCATACAAATGTTCCTTCCTAAGGGTTTCTAAAACTTGCCTAACATGCAACCTATGGTCATTCAAAGATAAGCTATAAATGAGAATGTCATCAAAGTAAACCACAACAAACTTACCAATGAAAGGTCTAAGAACATGATGCATGAGGCGCATGAAGGTACTTGGTGCATTAGTTAAACCAAAAGGCATAACTAACCACTCGTATAAACCAAAGTTGGTCTTAAAAGCCGTCTTCCATTCATCACCCGGTTTGATACGGATTTGATTGTAGCCGCTTTTAAGATCAATCTTTGAAAAGATTTTAGAACCATGTAATTCATCCAACAAATCATCTAGTCTAGGTATGGGATGCCTATACTTAATGGTTATGTTATTTATGGCCCTACAATCCGAACACATTCGCCATGTGCCATCCTTTTTTGGCACTAAGATGATAGGCATAGCACAAGGACTCATGTTATCTTGCACCCACCCTTTCTCAATCAAAGCCTCAACTTGTTGGCGAATTTCCTTGGTTTCACTTGGATTGGTCCTATATGCTGGACGATTTGGTAAAGAAGAGCCCGGTATCAAATCAATTTGGTGCTCAATCCCTCTCAAAGGTGGAAGTCCATTTGGAGGATCTTGAAACACATCTTTGAACTCTTCTACCAAATTTTCCAAGCAATGAGGACTATCAACAAGTGATTCTACTCTAAGAGTTCTAGGGATGGCTAAGAAAAGAGGATGATGAGCCACTATTTCCCTTTCAATGTCACGCCTAGACACAAGGAGTGTAGGCTTAGAACTCTTATCTTTTTTATCTTTTTCACTCTCCCTCTTTTTCTTCATGATAACTTGGTCCTCATGGACTTCTCTTGGAGAGAGAGATTTTAAAGTAACCTTGTGACCATGGAATTCAAAAGATAGTTTGTTGGTAAAGCCATCATGTAAAACTTTTCTATCAAATTGCCAAGGCCTCCCAAAAGAACATGAGTGGCTTCCATGGGCACAACATCACATAATACCTCATCTTTGTATTTTCCAATGGAGAAATGGATGAGGACTTGTTTATTAACAATTATTTCTCCTACTTCACTAAGCCATTGTAATTTGTAGGGCTTTGTATGAGAGATAGTAGGCAATCCAAGCTTATCTACTACTCTTGTACTAGCCACATTTGCACAACTACCCCCATCCACTATCAAGGAACAAATGTTGTTTTGAATAAGACATCTTGTATGGAAAATATTTTCCCTTTGACTTTCATCAAAAGGTTGTGAAACTTGTCCAAGAAGTCTTCTCACAACTAACAAGTCCCCTTCAAGTGGACATTCGCTCTCTTCCTCACTAGATGCATGAGAATGCAATGAATGCTTTGGAGAATCCGAATCATGCTCACTAACTACAATGCCCTCATGCATGTACATACTTCGTTTGGAAGGACAATTTGCAGCAATATGACCATAACCCATACATTTAAAGCATTTAGTGTTAGATGTTCTAGTGGGAGACTTAGGTCTAGAAGTAGATGGCTTAGATTCCTTGGGTTTGAAAGAAGAATCTTTGGAAGGATGTTTAGAAAAAGAAGTTTTGTTCCTCCAAGACTTGGAGTAGTATCCATCATTGGAAGCATTTTTAAAAGAGTTTTTCTTAGCAAGTTGAGCTTCAACCTTCATTGCAAGATGAACTAAAGAGCCCAATGATGAATACTCTTGTAACTCAACAATGTCTTGAATATCCTTCCTAAGACCACTCACAAACCTAGCAACCATGGCTTCTTCACTTTCTTCTAATTCAATTTTAAGCACAAGCGTCTCAAGCTCCTTATAATATTCATCCACATTTAGCGTGCCTTGTTGAAACCGTTGGAGTCTCAACATGAGGTCTTTCCTAAAATGTGGGGGCACAAACCTAGCACGCATATGATCCTTTAAAGAGTTCCAAGAGTCCACGGGAGGACCCTTGTGATAGATAATGTCCTTTACAATTCCATGCCACCATTTCATGGCATAATCACTAAACTCTAGGGTGGCTAGCTTGAGCTTATGCTCATCTTGGATCTCATGGATCTCAAAAATTTGTTCACACTTAGCCTCCCAATCTAAATATACATTTGGATCACTAGAACCATTAAAACAAGGTAGCTTGACCGAAGGAAGCTTGGACTTTGCATCATGGTAGAAGCCATTGCCGTAGTGAATTCTTTCCCCTTGGTGATGATGTCTTTGTCGATGGACTTGGGGTGGAGGTCTCCTTCTCCTATGCTCATCTTCACGGCCAACATCATTTGAAGAAGCTCTTGAAGATGGTCTATGAGAATGATGTCCATCATGGATAGAAGGAGATGGTCTAGCTTGGTGGACCTCCATCTTTTGCATTTTCTCCTCCAACCGTCTAATTGTTCTTTGAGCTTCATGTAATTCACCAAGAATTGAAGCTTTGGAAGGAGAATTCTGCTTGTAGGATGCATCACTTGAAAATCCAGCCATTTGTAATTAAAAACAGCAAACACACAAAAACAGCAAACAAGTTAAAAAGTAGCAAAAACAGTGAGCTTTTGGCAATGAAACTGCCGAAGTGAAAAGAGGCTGAAAAAAAAGAGATCACTCTCAAAGAAATAATGTTCTTGCACCAATCTGATCTTGAGGCCTTGGAATCCTCAAATGAAATATGTCAAAGCAAGCACACCAATCTTAAGAGCAAACCACCACAAAACCAAAGAAACAATAAAGACAAACAAGAAAAGGTATAAGCAAGGAAAGGTAATTGCAAAAGGAATACTATATGCAAGACAAACTCAAAGAGTAAGAATGAAATACAATCAAGAAAATAAAGAACTCAATGAGAAAAGTAGGCACACAAAAGAATACATAAGGAAAAGCACTAGAGTAGATGAAGAAAACAAAAATTTAGCTACTGGAAATTTTTTTTTTTTTAATGCAAACTGTGCTTGATATTCACTGATTTAACTGGAACGTTGTAGAGCGAACTGGATTATGAAATTTATACCACAGAAACTTCAAGATGTTCACTCAATAATGGCACTGGAATCAATTAAAAACAGTAAGCCAATTGAGAGAAATAAATTTTTCAAAATCGCTGCCAGATTACCGTATTTTTTTTGGCAGGAATGTACACTTTTTTTATTTTATTTATCATTTTTTGTGTACTTCATATTTTTGAATGATTCTTTTTTCTATTTTTTTCTAACACTTTGAATATCTCAAATTCAGAATTTCAGATTTTACAGTACGTAAATCAATTGCAATAAGAAAAAACAGTAAGCACTTTTTTTTCAGAAACAGAGGAATCCTAATAGGAATAAAAAACAGAATGATGAACTAGCAAAGACATAATAGAAAATGATGTATTGGAACTTGTATAGGTCTAGAATACAAGTATGAACTCAATTCTAAAAAGAAAATGCACAAAGGATCAACATCAATTCAGAAAATTATATGACACCAAAGCAAGAAACAATCAAAGCAATAAAAGTACTACTAGAAGTAATGACATATATGGAATAACATGACTAAGACAAAACTTGACATGATTACAAAATTAAAAGACACATCACAAATTTTAACAAGTGAAAGGAAGCTTAAGGTAAACTCTAGGAAGGATAATGCCATTCCAAAAGAGCAACCATACTCATAAGAATTATGAGTGCCATAAACCTTTTCACAAGCACTTGGTGTAAAAGAAAAACAGCAAGAATACTCAATTAAAATTCTAAAACAGAAACTTAAATTGCAAGAAAAAAATTAAAGAGCTCTTGAAATTAAAGTGCACACAACTCAACAATTAAACAAGAAGAACCTAAGACTCATGATACCACATGATGTGATTCCACTAGCCATATAGAGAATGATTCTTGACATTCTTAGGAATCACCTTGAGCTGGAAAATATAGAGGCACTTTTCTTAGAGTTGGATCATTGTTCTAAGACAAGAACTCACCAAAAACTAGTACCAAATCCCAAACTCATTTGGATGAACCAAATATTGTCAAATTGAATCAACAAAGAGAATGAAAGCTAGAATGACCGAACAGAATTAAGCAACTAATCATATGAACCGAACAGAATTAAAAACAAAACAGAACATAGTGCTGGAAAATAGAAAAACCGAAACTAAACCACTCAAGAACACAAGGCAACATGAACAATTGAAGAAGAAGAAAGGAAGGAGAAGAGAATGCTCATGAAGATGGAAGGAGGATGGATGATCTCGCCACTAGAAGTGTGGAATGCTCCTAGATGAGAGTGATGCCGCCACTTGAGGACTCCATTGATCCATGAAGATAAGACTAGAGAAGAAGGCTCCAAAAGCTCTCCAAAGGTCACTCAAAATTTGAGTAGAGTTTTCTTAGATTAATTCCAATCTGAATTTTACAAAGAGAGCACCTCTATTTATAGCCTAAGGTGCTGAAAATGAAAGCTAAAACAATTCAAAATTCCCTCCCAAATCATTCTAGAACCGGCGCCTATTCTATGCATGAGGAAGGTGTGACCCTTTCCTTCACTTTGGCACCTCCTATTCTACTTCTACACCTATCTACTAATACACCCCCCCAAAGCTCCTAACTAAAGCCTACAAGATGCTAAAACAAAAGAGGTTTCTAATGTTTCCCTCTAAGCACCTTCAACTAAAGAAATTACAAAAAGAGAAAATAAATGTCCTCTAGCTCCCAAAGTTTTGAACATGCTTCTTGTAATCCTTTGAGGTGGACTTTGACCTCCATGGGCGTCTTCTATTTGTGCCTCCACCTCGTCTTGATCTTGTTGATTGGCCTCCATGTCCTCTTGAGCTTGATCTCCATCAGCAAGGAGTCATCGATCGTTAACTCAAGAAACCTTGAGAGCACCGAGAGTTAGGGCGCACCCAGTAGAGGAAGCGAAGACAACGCGGGTTTGCGCCGTTTACCAACCAGATACATGGATAACACCATACCAGCAGTACATAGCAGACAGCGTCCTCCAGTAGATCCGACAGAGGCCAGAAAGATAAAGAAAAGCTCCAACAAGTTCACCTTAATCGATGGAGAGCTGTATAGGTTCGGATTCACACACCCCCTGTTAGTATGTGTGCATGGAGAGAAGTGCGTAAGAGTTACGACTGAGCTCCACGAGGGGATTTGCGGGAGCCACATCGGAGGTCGAGCCCTGGCAACAAGAACTCTCCGCGCGGGCTATTATTGGCCAACCATGAGGGAAGATTGCAAGGAATACGCACAGCGTTGCAAACAAAGCCAGCAACACGCCGATTGGCACAAAGCGCCCCCAGAAGAGCTAAAGTCAATCTACAGCCCCTGGCCATTTCATACGTGGGGAATCGATATTCTGGGACCTTTTCCATTGGCGATCAGGCAAATGAAGTACTTGGTTGTAGCGATCGAGTACTTCACGAAATGGATTGAAGTGGAACCAGTAGCCCAGATCACCGCACACAAGATTCAGAGTTTCGTATGGAAGAACATTGTGTGTCGTTTTGGCGTGCCCAAGCGTTTGGTATCAGATAATGGGACCCAGTTTGCAAGTCACCTATTGAAGAAGCTGTGCGAGGATATTGGGACGCAACAAGTGTTTGCTTCTGTAGAGCACCCACAAACGAATGGGCAAGTAGAGTCGGCCAATCGGGTTTTGCTGAGAGGACTGAAGAGGAGGTTGGAGAAAGCCAAGGGGTCTTGGGCTGAGGAAGTCCCCCGCATAATATGGGCATATCATACCACCTAACAATCGGGAACTCACGAAACCCCGTTCAGCTTGGTGTATGGGTGCGATGCGATGATCCCAGTCGAAATCCAATAAAGCTCGCCAAGCTTCCAGAACTTCGTGGCAGAAGACTCAAACGCCGAAAGGAGAATGAATTTGGATTTGCTGGACGAGGTCAGGGAGGAGGCAAGGGTAAAGGCCGAAGCAGTAAAAAGAAGAGTTGAACGTAAGTACAACTCCAGGATGAAATCGAGGCAATTCAGAGATGGCGACCTGGTGATGAGGAAGGCCCACCAGTACGAGATGCAGAATAAGCTGTCGCCCAAGTGGACAGGACCATTAAGAATAACCGAAGCACTCGGAAACGGCGCTTACCGCCTAGAGACACTGGAAGGAGGGGCGATTCCCCGCACTTGGAACGCCACCCATCTCAAGTTTTATTACAATTAAAACATTTTCAAGGGGGCACTCTTTTTCCCGAAGAGGGTTTTTTTAATGAGGCCACCCAATAAAGAAGGTTTTGAAATTTATCAAAGTTCCCAAGTTGTTTAAATGTGCACGCTTATCTTTTTAAGTTTTTGAAGAGAGCCCTTTTCGCCCCTACATAGTTTAGTGCAAAAATTGAAAGTTAAAGTTTTCCAAGTCCTCATCGCCACTCGGCAATTGGAGGCATAAGTTAAGTTGTAAACCTTCATCGCTAGTTGGCAATCGGAGGCACAAGTTAAGTTCAAAGTCCTCATCGCCACTCGGCGATTGGAGGCAGAAGCTAAGTTCAAAGTCCTCATCGCCACTCGGCGATTGGAGGCACAAGTTATGTTCCAAGTCCTCATCGCCACTGGACGATTGGAGGCACAAGTTAAGTTGTAAACCTTCATCGCTAGTTGGCGATCGGAGGCACAAGTTAAGTTCCAAGTCCTCATCGCCACTCGGCGATTGGAGGCACAAGTTAAGTTGTAAGTCCTCATCGCCACTCGGCGATCGGAGGCACGAGTATAAAGTTTTAAACCCTAATTGCCACCTGGCGATCGGAGGTAAAAGAACAGATTGCAAGTCCTCAGTGCATCCAGGGGAAGGAGAGATGTAACCCCTGGGCAAAGTAGAGGCACCAAAGTTAAATCCTCCTCGCCCTCGAGCGAAGCTGAGGTCAGTTATCAGTTAAATCCTCCTCGTCCTCAAGAGAAGCTGAGGTCAGTTATCAGTTAAATCCTCCTCGTCCTCGAGCGAAGCTGATGTCAGTTATCAGTTAAATCCTCCTCGTCCTCGAGCGAAGCTGAGGTCAGTTATCAGTTAAATCCTCCTCGCCCTTGAGTGAAGCTGAGGTCAGTTAATAGTTATCAGCTAAGTCCTCCTCGCCCTCGAGCGACGTTGAGGCCACAGAGCAGAAAAGCCCTTCTCACCCTTGAGTGAGTTCAGGCAAGAATAGATTGCAAGTCCTCAGTGCATCCAGGGGAAGAGGAAGTGGAACCCCTGGGCAAAGTTGAGGTACCAGAGAAAGTCCTCCTCACCCCCGAGTGAGTTTAGGCGAGAACAGATTGTGAGACCCTTTCGCTTAAGCAAATTGAGACAAGTTTGAAAGTTCCCGGTGCAGAGCCAGGCCAGCAAAGAGTTAGGCGGTAACCTGGAAGTACACATGTCATTCAGCGGATCAGGCAAACGAGATTTCAGACACTAAGAATAACCCACGCCCACAGAGTTAAGCATCAGTCGGCGCTGAGTTGATTTCTCTAAGCAAGAGTTAGTCGGTTATATCAGATCGGACGATTACACGATAGATAAAGGCGAAATCATGCGTGTATATTAAAGCAGTTTTTACAAATAGATTCATTACACGTAAACCAAGGTTGAATATACAAGTCTTTCAGAGTGTTTCAAAACAAAATGGCAAATGGAAATGTTAATCTGAAGGTACAATTTTTCCGTCTACCACTTCATGGAAAATGGAGAATTGAGAGAGGTCCAAGTCGGGGTAAGCACAAGCGAACTGCTCCAAGGCCGCGCCAAACCCGGAAGTCAGAACGTTTGCAGAGCTGAGGTCGAGTTCTTCAATTTGTTTCTTCAGCTTTTCGTTCTCCTCAAGCACCTGGGCAAGCTTTGCTGCAGAATCGTTCAGCTCCTTATCTTTCTCGCTCAGTTCCTTGGCCTTTTGGTCCTTGTCGGCTTCGATTTTGCCCAGCATATCCTCCCTCTCAATTGACTTGGCCTCGAGCTCATCCACGTAGGCCTTTTTAGCCTTGAGGGTCTCCTCCAGATCCGCTATCTTTTCCCGCTGAGGCACGAGCCTGCTTTTGAGTTCAGCGACCTCTAAGAGTTTGTCGTTGAGCTTTTTGTGTAGCTTAGCACTATTCTTGCGTCGTCCTTCAAAGCGTTCTCTAACCGCGAAAACTCCAATCCCCGCATCGTAATTGATCCTGCCTGTTGACCATTGGGACTTGCCTCGTCAAACCTGGATCGACGTGTGCACTGCTTCTACCTCCGTCCTTCTCGCGATCCACCTCAAGAACCTGCAAAAGAACAGAGCGGCGCCGCTGCGGCCGATCGCACTCCAACGCCCAAGTCAGTGACCGAACCACCAAATACTAAGAGCAAGAACACTCAAGAACTCTCAAGGAACCGTGCAATGTTCTCTCTCACAGTATGCTCAAGAACTCACAAGCGTAAAGAGTATAATCTGAACGTGCGTACCTTAGAAGTTCGTTGAGAACTCTTATATACCTGGTCACTTTCTCTCTCCTGGCAGTTACAGACCTGGACACGTGGTTCGCATCCAGTCGCACACGTGCCATCATCTGGAGCCTCCCTGACTTGGGCGCTGCTTCTGACTCTCTTTTTGGCTAAGTTACTTATGCATGGTACTGCCCAGTGCATAGCTAACTTGGGAGCGCGATCTCTACTGGAATTGGCGAGTTAGGGTGCTCTCGTACACCTTCCCTGTGGTCTCGCCGGCCGCCTTCATAATCTGCATCACCTTCATCTTCGGCGATGTGCTTGCTCTGGCGATCTCCAATCACTTGGTCGCCTGAGTTTACCATCTGGCGACTTCATCTTCAACTGGGCGATCGCCTGGTATGCTGGAGATCGGAGCACGCCAACTTAATAACTGGCGACTACACGAGCCCCCCCGACTTCCTTCACTTCTGCGAATCTGGCGCCTTGTCAACACGCCTACACTGTAGCTTGGTGCCACGTCATCACTTCCGACTACCAGGGCGGTACAGTAATGTCACGCTTAAGTTGTTGGACTTGGTCCTTCGTAGCACCGGCTTCGGATTCATACTGGTTCAAGGAGTCCCTTAGAGCCTCGCCCATCATCTGGTAAAGACGCTTCTCTACGCACTCAGTAGTTATAGCACTAAGGTAAGCGGCGTGGGCTTTCAAGACTTCCTCGACAGGGGCTGGAAGAGCAGGGATTGGGAGAGGGGTTGAGGGTTGGTTCTCGCCACCACCCTCATAAGTGTGGACGACCGAGGAAGCATCAGGACGCGACGGCGATACGGTTGGCTCCACTACAGGTTTGGGGGACGACTGAACATCCACAGTTTGATTCGGAACGCCTCCAGCAGCTGAGGTATTTGAAGGCAGAGTATCCCCAGCGCTCTCAAAAGGTGTGGAGGCGCTGGGGGGATTCTCTGCGTAATCTGGGCCTGCACTTTCGATTGTTGGCGGCTCAGTGGTGGTCGCCCTGTTCCTTTTACAGACAAGCCCATCTTCAGTACTCTCGTCCTCCTCTTCATCCGACACCACTGTGGGAATCTTCCTCTTGGCCCTCTTTGGTGGCAGTTTTTTCCTCGCAGGGGTAGGAGGGGCGACGAGGGAAGGTGAGCCCACTTGAGGGAGCTCGCCCCGAGCAACGGCAGCTTCTGCAATAGAATTCGGGACAATCTGAGAAACCGCTGCGAGATTGTGACGCTTGGCTAAGGAGCGTAGCCTAGCCATATGATCTTTTCCCAGCATCGTATCTGCACAAAGTGATTAATGTTTACAAATCAATCCAGTTTCGGGTAACTGGTAATACAGGGATCAAGCAGCCAAGAATAAACGCAGGATAGTGTAATGCAAATAAGCTTGATAAAGAGTAAAGCAGACTTGGCGTAGGAAGAGAAATCCAGATAGAGTAGAAGGGCAGACCTATGTAAAAGTCTAGTTGAAGATACGTAAAAGCAGACTTGCCCAGCTTCATCCCAACAGTTGGGCGTTCGTGCGGGCATTCCAAGTCATGTGCGACCACCTGGGGTTGCCAGCATCTGTGGATGTTTTCTTATTTCTCTTTGAAGCCAAGCACCCAGGAGACCGCCTGTGGGTAAGCTTGAATGGGATTGCTGGGAGGTCCATCCTCTCCATCTTCCAGCAATCCTATAAAGACTGGAAAGGCAAGTTTGTCCAGATACGCCCCAATGACAAGGACGCTTCCTTGCTCGACGGTTTCCCCTTGTACTGGGTAAACAAGGGGAACAAAGAGTCCAAAAGCAGCTTCAGGAGACCCAGAAGTCCTGACAGCATGGGTGCCTTGGACAAAGACCTTTGCTTCTTTTGGAAGAGTGTGGCGGACGCCAACATCACCTTCCTCACCACCACGCTTATCTGCTTCGAGTTCTTCGAGGACCAACTCGAAGTTCGAATAGGTTAGAACGTTTTAAGTTCTTGTTCTAATACCACTTCTGTTAGCTGTTTCTGGGCGTCTTGTGCGTTGTGCGCAAGACTTTGGTTTTATTTTTCTGCACCCTTTACCTGCTTTGATGCATATTGCCTTATGCATTTATTTTCCCTCTGAACTAACCCATGCATTTTTGCTCTTATGCAGATAATATGTTGGGCCAGGGCAAGCTCGCTGAACTGAGGGCGCTCGCCCGAACCCACGGGTTGGCATCGGGTTCACAAACCGTGCCAAACTCGGTGGTGGAGATCGCCGCCGCACAGGGCCGATCGCCACCCAAGGGCCCCTCACCCTCCGATGTCCAACCCGCCACTCAACGCAAGAAACTTGTCCTCAAAAGACCCAAGAGGAAAACTCCCCAAGTAGTCCACGAGGAGGAGGAGGAAGACGACGAGGCCACTGAAGATGGCCTTGTTACGAAGAGGAAGAGGGTGGCACCTTCTTCACCGCCTGCTCCACCCCCTCTTCCGACATCAACACCGCCATCCACGCCTGCTCCACCTCCAACACTGCCACCTCCACAAGCTCCTGCCTCACCTGTCCAAGCAATCCCACTGGCAACTGCGCCACCTGCGGTTGAGGCCCCCGAGCCAAATTTCATGGAGGACCCCCCGAGCGCCTCCACGCCGTATGTATCAGCTGGAGGGGGTCCTCCTTCAAATGCCTCAGCCGCAGACGTTGCTCCAATCGGGGATGAGGTTGCCCATACCTCTCCAATTCTGATCACTGAATCCCCGACGTCGCCACCGCGCCAAGAAGCACCTGCTGATCAACCAACTAAAGAAGGTGGCGGCGAGAGCCAACAACAGGCCCACCCGGTGCCTCCACCAGCAAGCCTCTCTCTCGAGGTCACAAGGATGTGGGAGCCTTTCTCGGCCAAATTGAAGATGATGGCAGAGGACTTCCCCACCATTATAACTAGAGCTGTGGAGAGCTCCACCAGGAAGCTCCAGGACGACCTCTTCAACCTTCGAACTGAGAATAGCACTATGAGGGTTGAGGTGGAGAAGTTGTCCTTCAAACTGACACTCGCGGAGATTGAACACTCCCGAGTAGAAGATGCGATGAGCACCGAACTCCGGTTGGCGCGCAAGGAGGCCACCGATCTTCGCCACAAGGTGCAGCTTCTGGCTCAAGAGAAGATTGAGCTGGAGAGCAAGATTGTGCCTTATCGCGTTAAGGTGGCTGACCTAGAGGCCTTAATAAAAACTGACACCGCCAAGGTGAAGAAACTGGAGCAGAGGTCCGCTGATCGGGAGATCTTCCTGGGAAAGGTGGAAAAGGCGAGGGACGACGCCATGGTTGAGCTTGCCGAGGCCAACAAAGAGAAGGGGAAGATCGCTGCTGAATTGGGCCAAGTGCAAGTAGAATCCAAGAAGGTTGCTGAAGACCTTCTCCAGGCTCAAGAAATCAACGAAAAACTCAAGAAGCAAGTTGAAGAGTTGGAGCAGCAGAACAAGGGGCTGAAAGAACAAACTGAAGAACTCAAGAAGCAGATTGAAGAACTTAATCTGAGTTCTGCCCAAATTCTGGCTGCTGGATTCGAGGCTGCACGGGAACAGTTCGCCTGCTTGTTCCCCGATCTGGATCTCAGCATGGTATCCCTTAACAATGAGGTGGTGGATTGGAAAGTGGTTCCCGCTGAAGACTGATCGATTTCCCCTCATCCACCACCTTTATGCCTTTTCTTTGTATGTAATTGTAATAAACTTTTTCCCTCTTTCTGTATATGTGCTCGAACTGGTATTTACTTAATGAAATTACCTTGGTATTTCTTCCTGTAACTTCTTTGTCTGCTTTTAACTTTCCTTGCGTGATTTACTTCAAAGAAATGACTTAGCGAATTCGTAGGCACGACCTTATACTTAACTGCTTTGAACCACTTCAACTTCAAACAATAATCACTTTAACAACTCGTAATCTTAAGGCAATTAACCTTAGCGCAAAATCACTCCTCAAGCAACGAACTTTACCTCAACTACTGGCTTAAAACATTGCTTCACCCGATCTGCTTCATCAAAACGGGTCTTTAACTTTCTCGCCACTGTTTGGACTTTCCTGGTCGCCAAAGACTCTTGGCGATATCAGCTTCTTTCTGGCTTCATACCTTGGCCATTGTTCTTTTATCTGGGGGTAGAGGCGCCTTTCGGATCCTCCTCTACCTTCCTGAACTTCAGAACAAAAGACCGGGTGGCTAGGCGCTCTCTTCGAACCTACCTTAGCCACCTTCCAAACTTCGTCCACCCTTAACACCATACCTGAACTCGTTCGAGACGAGAAGGATTTTATCTTGCCTGAACTCGCTCATCGGCGAGAAGGTCTTTAGCTCGCCTGAACTCGCTCATTGGCGAGAAGGTCTTTTACTTGCCTCTACACTGCCCCGGGGGTTACATCTTCTCGCCCCCAGAAACACCGAGGACTTTTCACTGGTGCCTCTACATTGCCCCAGGGGTTACATCTTCTCGCCCCCAGAAACACTGAGGACTTTTCACTGATGCCTCTACATTGCCCCAGGGGTTACATCTTCTCGCCCCCAAAAACACTGAGGACTTTTCACTGATGCCTCTACATTGCCCCAGGGGTTACATCTTCTCGCCCCCAGAAACACTGAGGACTTTTCACTCTACCTCGCCTGCACTCGCTCGACGGCGAGGAGGTCATTAACTCGCCTCAGGACGCGCGAGGGCGTTGAGGTCTTTTAACTGGTGCCTCCGATCGCCGAAAGACAATGAGGACTTTAACTTTAACTTGTGCCTCCGATCGCCGAAAGACAATGAGGACTTAAAACTTTAACTGATGCCTCCGATCGCCGAAAAACGATGAGGACTTAAAACTTTTTAGAAAGCATGCAATATATCTTTAACTTGCCTTAAGTCACATATAAGTGACAAGGTCTTTCTTCAAAACTTTCTGAAAACAACAGGCACGCAATCTAAAACAACTTGTACTTTGAAAACTTCTCTTTATTGGGTGGCCTCATTAAAAACCCTCCTTAGGGAAAAAAGAGTGCCCCCTTCAAACTGTTTTAACAGAGACATTGTAATGTAACTTCGTGTTTATCTTTACTTACAAAGTTAACTGTAATATAACTTGAGGTGCGTAGCGTTCCAAGTGCAAGGAATCGCCCCTCCTTCCAATGTCTCTAAGCGGTAGGCGCCGTTCCCGAGCTCCTCGGTTATTCTGAACGGTCCAGTCCACTTGGGCGACAGTTTATTCTCCATCTCGTACTGGTGGGCTTTCCTCATCACCAGGTCGCCTTCTCTAAACTGTCTCGGCATCACCTTCGAGTTATATCTTCGTTCAATCCTTCTCTTCACCGCTTCAGCCTTCAATCTCGCCTCTTCCCTGACCTCATCCAGTAGATCCAGGTTCAGTCTTCTCTCTTCATTCGAGTCTTCCTCTACAAAGTTCTGGAATCTCGGCGAGCTTTCCTGGATCTCTACTGGAATCATTGCATCACACCCATAGACCAAGCTGAACGGGGTCTCATGGGTTCCTGACTGCTCGGTGGTGTGGTACGCCCAGACTATACGGGGTACCTCCTCAGCCCAGCTTCCTTTGGCTTTCTCTAGCCTTCTCTTCAAACCTCTCAGCAACACCCGATTAGCCGATTCCACCTGGCCATTTGTCTGAGGGTGCTCGACGGATGCAAACACTTGTTGAATTCCCACCCCTTCGCAGAGCTTCTTCAACAGGTGGCTCGCAAACTGAGTCCCATTGTCCGACACCAAGCGCTTGGGCACTCCAAACCGGCACACAATGTTCTTCCACACGAAACCTTCGATCTTGTGTGCGGTGATCTGGGCCACTGGTTCTGCTTCGATCCACTTGGTGAAATACTCAATCGCCACCACCAAGTACTTCATTTGCCTTATCGCCAGCGGGAAGGGTCCCAGGATGTCGATTCCCCAAGTATGAAACGGCCAAGGGCTGTAGATCGACTTCAACTCTTCGGGAGGCGCCTTGTGCCAATCGGCGTGCTGTTGGCATTGTTTGCAACACTGGGCATACTTCTTGCAATCTTCTCTCATCGATGGCCAGTAGTAACCTGCACGGAGAGTCCTCGCGGCCAGAGCTCGACCCCCGACGTGGCTTCCGCATATCCCTTCGTGGAGCTATGCCATGATTCTCGTGCACTTCTCGCCATGTATGCATTCCAGGAGTGGGTGAGTGAACCCAAACCTGTACAGATCGCCATCAATCAATGTGTACTTGCTAGAATTTTTCTTTACCTTCCTAGCCTCTGTCGGATCCAGTGGGAGAAGGCCATCTGCCAGACCCCGCTTGTACTGTGTTATCCAGGTGTCTGGCTCATGGATAGCGCAAACCTGCGTCATGTTCACCTTCTCTCCTCGACATGCTCTAATTCTCGGCGATCTCAAAGTCTCTTGAGTCAGGGACTTATGACTTCTCGCTGCTTTCTCCGTCGACTTGCTTATCTGAAGAACCAGGTGATCTGCTACAAATGCTCTCGGCGTCTTCAGAGTTTCTTGAATCACTGTCCTCTGTCTACCCCCCTTGCCTGAACTGGCGAGCTTAGCTAGCAAGTCAGCTCGGGCATTCTGCTCTCTGGGCACATGCACCACTTCAAAGGAGGCAAAGGAACTCTTCAATTCCTGCACATACTCCAAATAAGCCGCCATTTGCGGATCTTTAGCCTGGAACTCGCCTGTTACTTGCCCTGTGACTAGCAGCGAGTCACTCTTAGCCATTAACACCCTGGCTCCCATCTCTTTGGCCAGCAAAATCCCGGCGATCAGCGCCTCATATTCTGCTTGATTGTTACTGGCTTTGAAGGCAAATCTCAAAGATTGTTCGATCAGCACGCCGTTGGGCCCTTCCAAAATGACTCCAGCACCGCTACCCTGCTGGTTCGACGATCCATCTACTGAAAGCACCCAACGGAAGTCATCCCCTTCAACTCGTGTCGCCTCAGATGAGAGCTCGACCACGAAATCCGCAAAGATTTGCCCCTTGATCGGGCCTCGGGGCTCGTACTTAATATCAAACTCTGACAATTCTACTACCCGCTTCACCATCCTTCCCGCAACGTCGGGCTTCTTCAAGACCTTCTGGATGGGCAGGTCAGTCATCACCAGTATGGTGAAGCTATGGAAATAGTGGCGCAACCTCCTCGCCGAAAATACCACAGCTAGCGCAGCCTTTTCTAGGGCCTGATATCTCGTCTCGGGGCCCTGCAACACCTTACTCACAAAATAAATAGGCTTCTGAGCCTGATCTTGATCCTGGGCGAGCACCGCACTCACCGCCCTCTCAGTTACAGCAAAATACAACCTGAGAGGGGTTCCCACCAGCGGTTTGCACAAAATCGGCGGGCTCGCCAGATACTCCTTCAGCTTGACGAAGGCTTCCTCGCACTCCTTCGTCCAAGCAAACTTGTTATTGCGCCTCAAGCACTGAAAATAGGGATGGATCTTTTCTCCGCTAGCTGACACGAAGCGAGACAGGGCTGCCATCCGACCTGTCAGCTGTTGAACTTCCTTCACCGTAACTGGGCTCCTCATTGCCAAGATGGCGGCACACTTATCAGGGTTGGCCTCTATGCCTCTTTCAGTCAAGAGGAAACCCAAAAACTTTCCAGCCTCCACGCCGAAAATGCATTTCTCTGGATTCAGCTTCAGTCTGAACTTGGCGATCGTCGTGAACAATTCTTCCAAGTCTGCAACGTGCTTGCTCTTTTCCGGCGAGGTCACGACCATGTCATCGACGTACGCTTGCACGTTCCTTCCCAGCAACGGTGCAAGTACTCGATCCATCAGCCTCTGGTACGTGGACCCCGCGTTCTTCAGCCCAAACGGCATCACCTTATAGCAATAGCACGATCTCTCCGTCATGAAGGCTGTCTTCTCTTCATCCATGGGATGCATCTTGATCTGATTATACCCCGAGAAGGCATCCAGGAAGCTCAACAACTTACACCCTGCAGCACTATCTACCAGGGCGTCTATGCTTGGTAAAGGATATGAATCCTTTGGGCAAGCCTTGTTCAGGTCAGTGAAATCGACGCACATGCACCATTTCCCATTACTCTTCTTCACCAGCACGACATTTGCCAGCCATTCAGGGTACTGGACCTCCCTGATGTGGCCTGCAGCGAGGAGTTTATGTGTTTCGTCCCTGATTGCCTGCCTCCTCTCCTCGTTGAACTTCCTTCTTCTTTGTCGCACTGGTCTCACCAAGTTGTCCATTGCCAGATGATGGCACAAGAAGTCGGGATCGATCCCGGGCATGTCCGAAGCGGACCATGCAAACGCGTCCAGATGCCGCTTAATCACCTTGGCGATCTGGTCCTGGAGCTCAACCTCCAGGGATCTTCCCAGCTTGAAGATCTTTCCCCCGATTTCTCTCTCGAGCCACTGCTCGACGGGTTTTGGTCTGGTTTCTCTGGCGATCACCGCCCTGGCGATCACCGCCCTGGCGATTCCCAGTTCTCTCGCTTCCTCAGGGCAATTCCTTGCCTCTTCCTCCTCCAGACCGGCATTCCCCTCCCCTAGCTCAGCATCCACCATCTCCACGTCCCTTCCGGCGGTCTCTTCTGTTACCGTCGATCTGGGCTTCACACTAGGAGGCGGGGTGGTTGTTACGTAACTCACCGATCTCTTGTTTTTCAGGCTATTCTCATAGCACTTCTTCGCTTCCTTCTGATCGGATTTGATGGTGATAACCACCCCCTCCATGGACGGCAACTTCACCTTCATGTGCCGGGTCGACGGTATGGCACCTATCCTGTTGAGCGTGGGTCTTCCCAACAGGATGTTGTATGCTGAATGAGCGTTGACAACAAGGTACTTGATTTTCTCCGTTCTTGAACCCGCCACATCTGTAAACGTTGTCCTTAATTCTATGTACCCCCTGACCTCCACCTGGTCACCAGCGAAACCATACAAACACCCTCCATAGGGCCTCAACTGGTCAAGGGGCAGCTCCAACTGCGTGAAAGTCGGCCAAAACATTACGTCTGCCGAGCTTCCTTGGTCCACCAGCACCCTGTGGACCTTTCTTCCTACTATTATCAGCGAAATTACTATGGGATCGTTGTCATGAGGCACAACATCCCGGAGATCTTGCTTGGTG
The DNA here is from genome assembly GCF_000499845.2 of Phaseolus vulgaris. Classification (NCBI taxonomy): domain Eukaryota; kingdom Viridiplantae; phylum Streptophyta; class Magnoliopsida; order Fabales; family Fabaceae; genus Phaseolus; species Phaseolus vulgaris. The sequence goes on from NC_023749.2 coordinate 25,468,935, forward strand.
AATGTAATATCCACTTCCGACGAGTCGTCTTCAAACATATCCACCGTCATCACAGACCTCGCGTACCTCTTCCTCTGTGATGCGGTGCATCCACCTCCTGAGAAACCCCCTGCAATGGTGTGGATTTCTCCGTGCGTAGGCATCTCGTGCTGCTGAGCTTCAGCACCTGCTGGTTGGGAGCTCGACGCGCCCCTCGTCCTTCTGTCCAGCAAATAGTCATTTAGGAACCCGCTCTTTACCAGATCGTCGAGCTGGTATCCTAATGCTAAGCACGAGTCCACTGTATGGCCAAAGCCCTGGTGAAACTCACACCAGGCGTCTGGCTTTGGTCCCAGCACCTTGTCGCCCACCTTTTCTGGCGCCTTCAACCTAGCGGATAATATTGGGAATGGCGATCAGATCCGCCAATCCCATGACAAACTTGTGCTTAGGCGGGCGATTGTATTCCCGGCGTGCTGGTTGCTGGCGTCCTTGGCCCCTGCCCTTGTTCTTCCTTGGGTCATAAGGATGGCGAGTCCTCTGATCCCTTCTGGCCGCCGCTGTCTCCAGCACCCTTTGTGGCTGGATCCTGGTCTGGGCGCGTGGCCTAGTGGGGGCCACGCTTCCTCTTTTCTCGGCGACTTCGCTCTCGTCGGCGATGTGGGCCACCGCAAGTCGCCTAACCTCAGCAAACGTGGCGGGGTGTGCCCTGATCAATGCCTCGCAGAATGGTCCCGGCAGCACGCCCTTCTTAAATGCATAGACTAGCATTTCTTCATCTTTGGCCGGCGATCTGACCATCTGCACCCCAAAGCGATTTAGGTAGTCCCTGAGGGACTCTCCCTGATACTGCCTTATATCAAACAGGTCGTAAGACACCCTGGCCGGTGCCCTATTCACGATGTACTGCTCAACGAAAATCTTCGAGAACTGTTGAAAACTGGTTATGTGACCGTTAGGTAGGCTCACAAACCATTCCAGCGCCGTTCCCTGGAGCGTGCTCACAAACATCTTGCAATACACGGCGTCTGATCCCCCTGACAGCATGATCTGCGTATGGAACGTGGTGAGATGAGCTTCAGGATCCTCCACGCCGGTGAAAACAGCCTTAACAGGAACCACACTCGCAGGAATAGGCGTGTCAGTAATCGCCTGATCGAAAGGCATAGGAAAAACACGAGGTGGCGACGACGGCGCGACCTCTTCAGCAATAGAACGCCCTTGCTGCTCCTGAAGAGCTTGACGGAGCTCCTCAGTCACCTTGCTAAGCTCATCATTCCTGGCCCGAGAGGCGGCCAGGTCCTCGTGCATTCTCGCCTGCTCTATGCGCGAGGCTTCCACAGTTGCCTGCAACGAGCGCATAATCTCTACCATATGCGCCATGGTCATGGCGGCGGCGCCTTCAGCAGCGACGGGCGCAACTGGACTTGAACGATTGCTTCTCATTTTTCTCATGAAACTTGGCGAATCACAGAATGCAGCGAACAACACTTACTTCAGCTACGATCGATTCAGCGATCAACCGGAAAAAAACTGCGCGAAACTCCGCAAGAAAACTCAAGAACACCACGAACCTCCAAAGAAACCTGCAACTCCACCAGAAACCACCGCTTCTCCCACGGATAACCAAACGAGCGAAAGAACTCAAACTCCACCGAACAAATCACGCGTAAACAGCAGAAAACCTCACTTCACCGAACAAAAATCCAAACGAACGGTGGAAAACGCGAAATCACCGAACAAAACTAGATGAACAGCGAACTACGGTTGCACCAGCACACAACCACACAGAAAATCACGAAAACCTCCAAGAACTCACGCTGTGGATGGGAACAGGTTTTACACGGCCCCACGGTGGGCGCCTGATGATCCTGCCTGTTGACCAGAACGTTGGGACTTGCCTCGTCAAACCTGGATCGACGTGTGCACCGCTTCTACCTCCGTCCTTCTCGCGATCCACCTCAAGAACCTGCAAAAGAACAGAGCGGCGCCGCTACGGCCGATCGCACTCCAACGCCCAAGTCAGTGACCGAACCACCAAATACTAAGAGCAAGAACACTCAAGAACTCTCAAGGAACCGTGCAATGTTCTCTCTCACAGTATGCTCAAGAACTCGCAAGCGTAAAGAGTATAATCTGAACGTGCGTACCTCAGAAGTTCGTTGAGAACTCTTATATACCTGGTCACTTTCTCTCTCCTGGCAGTTACAGACCTGGACACGTGGTTCGCATCCAGTCGCACACGTGCCATCATCTGGAGCCTCCCTGACTTGGGCGCTGCTTCTGACTCTCTTTTTGGCTAAGTTACTTATGCATGGTACTGCCCAGTGCATAGCTAACTTGGGAGCGCGATCTCTACTGGAATTGGCGAGTTAGGGTGCTCTCGTACACCTTCCCTGTGGTCTCGCCGGCCGCCTTCATAATCTGCATCACCTTCATCTTCGGCGATGTGCTTGCTCTGGCGATCTCCAATCACTTGGTCGCCTGAGTTTACCATCTGGCGACTTCATCTTCAACTGGGCGATCGCCTGGTATGCTGGAGATCGGAGCACGCCAACTTAATAACTGGCGACTACACGAGCCCCCCCGACTTCCTTCACTTCTGCGAATCTGGCGCCTTGTCAACACGCCTACACTGTAGCTTGGTGCCACGTCATCACTTCCGACTACCAGGGCGGTACAGTAATGTCACGCTTAAGTTGTTGGACTTGGTCCTTCGTAGCACCGGCTTCGGATTCATACTGGTTCAAGGAGTCCCTTAGAGCCTCGCCCATCATCTGGTAAAGACGCTTCTCTACGCACTCAGTAGTTATAGCACTAAGGTAAGCGGCGTGGGCTTTCAAGACTTCCTTGACAGGGGCTGGAAGAGCAGGGATTGGGAGAGGGGTTGAGGGTTGGTTCTCGCCACCACCCTCATAAGTGTGGACGACCGAGGAAGCATCAGGACGCGACGGCGATACGGTTGGCTCCACTACAGGTTTGGGGGACGACTGAACATCCACAGTTTGATTCGGAACGCCTCCAGCAGCTGAGGTATTTGAAGGCAGAGTATCCCCAGCGCTCTCAAAAGGTGTGGTGGCGCTGGGGGGATTCTCTGCGTAATCTGGGCCTGCACTTTCGATTGTTGGCGGCTCAGTGGTGGTCGCCCTGTTCCTTTTACAGACAAGCCCATCTTCAGTACTCTCGTCCTCCTCTTCATCCGACACCACTGTGGGAATCTTCCTCTTGGCCCTCTTTGGTGGCAGTTTTTTCCTCGCAGGGGTAGGAGGGGCGACGAGGGAAGGTGAGCCCACTTGAGGGAGCTCGCCCCGAGCAACGGCAGCTTCTGCAATAGAATTCGGGACAGTCTGAGAAACCGCTGCGAGATTGTGACGCTTGGCTAAGGAGCGTAGCCTAGCCATATGATCTTTTCCCAGCATCGTATCTGCACAAAGTGATTAATGTTTACAAATCAATCCAGTTTCGGGTAACTGGTAATACAGGGATCAAGCAGCCAAGAATAAACGCAGGATAGTGTAATGCAAATAAGCTTGATAAAGAGTAAAGCAGACTTGGCGTAGGAAGAGAAATCCAGATAGAGTAGAAGGGCAGACCTATGTAAAAGTCTAGTTGACTCTCATGGAATTCGAACTTGATGATTGAGGGGGTAGCCAAGGTGGTATTGGTAGAGGCAACTTCTTTCCAGAAGTTGCACAAGTCTCTGTCAAGTTCCCCCATCTTCTTTGGACTCCTAGCATTCCGAAAATTATCCTTGGAGTCCTTCTTTCCCTTGTTAACCCAGTACAAGGGGAACCCATCAAGAAGCGTAGGATCCTGATCATTGCAGTAAACACGGACAAACTTACCCTTCTAGTCCTTATAAGATTGCTGGAAGATTAAGAGGATGGATCTCCCAACAATCCCATTGAAGCTTACCCACAGGCGATCCCCTGGGTTTTTAGCCTCGAACAGAAATAAGAACACATCTACGGAGGTTGGATGGCCTAGGTACGCACAGACAATTTGGTATGCCCTGACGAACGCCCGGCCGTTGGGATGCAGCTGAGCAGGGGCAATATCAAGCTCGGTTAGGAGCTCCCTCTCAAAGCGAGTAAAAGGGAACCTGAGCTTAACCTTCTTGAATACGGTTGCATAGATGAAGCAGGAAGGGTGGCCGTCGTTGCCATCATTGTCAGTACAGACAGGTTCCCCAGGAAGACAAGGACGAATGGCCACCTTGTCGTCATGCTCCTTATGAAAGGTAAGGTGGGTCTTATCTCTCAAACGATGAATAGCGGCCTCAGTATTGATCGAGGAAGTCTCATTCAGCAAGGCTGGAGGAGCCCATGGGTATAACAGTTTGTAGTTAGGAATGGGGCGTACAGTAGCATTGGTTTGTGGGGGGGTTGATTGCAGTTGGTTAGGTTGAAAGGGCGCAGGCCTCTGAGCCCGATTTGAAAGGACGGCGGGATCCCTAGGTGGGCTACGAGACGTGGAGGGGGTTCCTGAAGAAGGTTGTTTGCGTGACTTTGGAGGAGGGTTTTGAGAGGGGGCAAGGTTGTTTGGTGTGGCCCCCGTACGAGCCATCGAGAAACTGCAGAGAAGACGACAAGAAAATGAAAAAGGGAAAAGTGGAGGGTTGATAAACAGAATGACTCGATTGAAAGACGGAAAAGGAAAACAGCATGAACAAAGGTGGTCACAGAGAGGAAAAGAAAAACCTAAAACGCAGGGAAAAGCAAACAGAGAACAAGCAGCCCACAACGTATGCTCCAAGCAGTTAATGGATGATGCAAGCCAATTAAAATGCGGTAAGCACTAGCGAAAGTGATAAAAGGGTTACCTTTTGATGATCGAAGGAGCGCGCAGGGAAATGGTGATTGGGGAGTCAAAGCGTACCAGAGCGTATCGAAAGTTTGAAAGCAAAGAAGAAAGATAATGGAACAATGGAGTGGCGCGAGAAGTTTTAGAGTTTCGAATGTTGCGAGGAGCGCAAACGACATGAAATAATGACCATCGATGAGTCCACGTGTCAGTTGATGGGGGGGGGTTGGTGAAGTGTCAAATCAGTAACTAGCGTGGGCATTAACGAGCGAAGCCACGTAGATCGCCGGAGTTTAACTTATCCTCCTCGCCAAAAGAATCGCAGCCCGCGTACCAGTCGAGTCATCAAGGGCGATGGCGTGATCGAGAAGTGTGCATAGTCGCCGGTCGTGCAGAGGGCGGTCTACAACATATGCGACCGCCGGCAGTGTCATCGCCAAATGGAAGACCAGCCGGTCTGACATCGCTACAAGCAGCACATCGCCAACTATCCCAATGAGCTCGGGGCGGAAATGTCGAAGGTTGAAATAAGAAAGCTTAAACGAGCGGGCATCCCTCACAAAAACGAAGGCCGAGCAGAGCCATAAGTGAAATAATCAGAAGCAGGGTATTTAAGGAATGGGGAAACAAGCAAATGCTATCTAAGGAATTCACGCCAAGCATAATGAAGGGGATATCGGGAGTAACGCGCGCGGCATGGCAAAGAACGCAAGCATGCATAAATAAGTTGAATAGCATTCAACATAAAGAAAAACGTAAAGCCAGCGTTAGGGTTACAGACGGAGTTTATAACAGTTGCAAGATGAAAATATAATCCTATACACATCCTAATGTCTGCACAGGAAGCGAGAACATATCACTCATTGGTGGCCCCCAGAGTTTGAGCAATACGATGAAGAAGCCCCGTCCCCGAACCTCAAAGCCTGAGTCAGCAGTGTCCTCTGATGATCGTTTATCTTCAAACCTACGTCAAAAAGGAGTAAAGTACAGTAAGAGACAGACATGAAACAAAGTACTTCCAAGCAAAATCATACAAGAAATCCAACAAAAACAGAAAGTAGGAGGGTCATAAGGAAAGCCTCACGCACATATATATTTTTCCAGAAGCTCGACATTATACTCCAAGCTTATTAAAGCAGCCGCGTCAAAACCTCCAACACCCGCCAGGATCTTGCAAGCTTCCTGATCCCTTGAAGACAGCTTCTTAAGGGGCTTAGATTTCAAGGCTCTGGCGTCCTTTGTCCAATACAAAGGAAAGCCGTCCAGAGCAGAGGGCACCAGGATGGAACAACACACCTTGAAGAACCTGCCTTTCCACCCTGTGAAGGCTTGCTGGAAAGGGGTCAAAAGAATCCTACCGGGGACGTTGCTGAGAGTCACCCAAAGGTTGTTTCTCTGCCTCTTCACCTCAAAGAAGTGAAGAAAGATGTCCACAGAGGGTGCACATCCAAGGAAGCCAAACAGAAGGTCAAAGGCCTTAACGAAGGCCCAACTGTTAGGATATAGTTGGGCTGGGGCAGCGTTCATCTCTGTCAGCAGCTCTCTCTCGAACCTAGAAAAAGGGAGGCGCACGCCGACGCGTTTAAAGACCACCTGGTAAAAATAGAAAAAGGGGACTCCATTTTTGAATCACACCGGCTCCCCTAAGGTGCGAGGGAGCACGACGATGTCGTCATCATGCCTCTTTGCGAATGCACGACGATCATAGGAACACTCTTCCCCCACGTGTTCCCTCAGGGCCCTGGTGGAGAGCAAGCAAGAGCATTCGTCAAGAAGTTCACTCGAAGCCCAGGGGTAAAGATCCTTGTGACCCACTCTGGAGAAAGAAGGGTTGGTAGACATTTTAGTATGCAACTGTCAGCAAAGAAACTGAAGGCCAAGGAGGAAAGGTCCAGCAGCGGAATAGAAGGGAAGTTTACAAGGAAAGAACGTGGAACAAGGGGTTATTGAGAAGAAGATGAATGGCGCAAGAAAGATGCGAAAGAGGTCAAGTCAGTGAGTTAAGGTACAGGGTTTTCAAAGATTCAAGCGTTACAGTTGAAGCAGTAAAGGACGTTAAAGCGAGCGCCTTACGATTGGGCCACGTGTCACGAGATGGAGGTGCGGACTGAAGTGTCACCTTTTTGGATCAGAGAATATCGCGTTGTCAGAGTCCTTGAGGGTACGTCGCGCCGGCGATGCAGAAAGGTCACATCAACCGGTCGGAGAGCGACACGTCGTCAAACGCCGCGAGGGCGACAGAGGCGAGGCCTTAGTCTTTTCGCTGAAAACAAGTTATCAGCTCAAGACTGGGGGGCTTGTGTACCGACCAGGTCATCGGGTGTGATGACGTGGACAAGAGAAAGGTAGGTGGTCAAGAAGTCAACATAGTCTCCGTATGTAGAAGCGGCGTTCTGCAGCATACATAATCGGTTATCGCCGAGATGTGTCACCGCCAAGATGAGTCATCGCCCAAGAGAAGGACATCGCCTAAGCAAGACGTCGCCCAAGCGAGACGTCGCCCAAGTAAGACATCGCCCGAAGAGTCAACCCACGTGACAAAAGCATTTCACAGAGAAGATGGCCCACACGATGGAATAACCCTAAGTTGGGTGGCGGCGCTGTGGGACCCTCCGCATAAAATAAACGATCAAGTCAAAGGGGCACGTGAGAATGCCCACATGCTCATTAAAGATCTCCAAGGAAGGCTGCATGCATGACACGTGATTAATTAGGGCACCCACGAAGTATGATGGCGCGAGAGATACGGCGCTCAAGTTAGAACCCAAGCTGCCACAAGGTTATTCATGGCTCTCCAGATAAGGGAAGTCCATGGGCCTAGGGATAGCGGCACAAGGACCTTCTCCAAGGAACCCTAGGTAATAGCAGCAGCGCAAAGGTAAACCCTAGTTTTCACCTATATAAAGGGCACGAAGAACCCTAGTAAGGTACATTTTTTCAGTTACACAGTTTTAGCCACACAGTTCCAATCATTGAGATTATCATACAGTTTCTAGTCACTTTGGTGTTTCTCGCTAGCTGACTTGATCGTCGGAGTGCAAACGGCCGCGAGGGCGCCCCTTTGTTCTTCTTTTTCAGGTACTCACGGACGAGGCAGAACGAAGGTGCCCTAGCTCGCTAGGACAAGCCACGCATAAAGACGACCCAGGTCAACCGGCTAGAACAAAAAGTGTTTTAAATGTTTAGGTTTTTGGCACATAGCGGCCGATTGTTCAACAAAGAGAACCATGATGGTTAAGGGGGGTCAAGTAGTAAGTGAACATAGTGATACATCTTCTAAGTCTAACTCCCCCAACCCTTCCAAAGCCCCTAGTGATAATGAATGTGAGATACCTTGTTAAGGTGACTTATTGGTCATAAGGCAAATGTTGGGAACCATTCCAAAACCTTTGGATGACACCCAAAGAGAAAATACTTTCCACACCCGCTGCCTTATCAACAATAAGTTATGTTCCATGATAATAGATGGGGGTAGCTGTGCAAATGTGGCCAGCACAAAAGTGGTAGCTAAACTTGGATTGCCTACCATCTCCCATGCCAAGCCCTGTAAACTTCAATGGTTAAGTAAAGAAGGCGAAATCATGGTTAACAAACAAGTCCTCATAACTTTTGCTATAGGAAAGTATAAAGACGAGGTTTTATGTGATGTTGTGCCCATGGAAGCAACCCATCTTTTATTAGGAAGGCCTTGGCAATATGATAGACATGTTCTACATGATGGCCTAACCAACAAAATGACTTTTACCTTCCAAGGGCATAAGGTTACCTTAAAACCCCTCTCTCCCACCGAGGTTCATGAGGACCAAATAAAAATGAAAACAAAAAGAGAAAATGAAAAAGAGCAAGAAAGAAATGATAAACTGAGTCACCTAGTATCATCTTTAACCACTAAATCCATCATGTTGACTCGTGCCAAGCTACAACTTGCACCTCCAAGGTGTCCTTCTTCCTTATCTTTTTCATTACCAAAGGTTTCTCCTTACACACCATCTTGGTTAACGAATGTTAGGAATGATTTTTACACACCTCCTAAAGGTTTTCACCTTCTAAGAGGACTGTCTTAAAAAAGCATTGTCATTCCCAAATAATCTTTCCAAGCATGGTTTGTATATAGAACCTAACTTTTTGCACTCCCCACACTTAAAGGATATAAGTCAGGTTTGCATCTCTCTTCTTGTACTCTCTTATATGACCACAAATTGACTTTGTTATCTGCAAGAGTTCTAAATTCGTGGTCGAATTCTCTCCAACCTAGGGGGCATGATGCAAACCAAGCCCACAAGGAGATGACGAAGGATGTTAAAGCACACAAAGAAAAGTCATCTCTAAGTAGAAACCTCATCAGAGGGAGAATTGGACAAAGACAAGAGCACCTAAAGTTCTTCTTGCTAGTCTTCTTAAGGTCTAGAAAAATGTTGTAAACAAGTTGGGCTCTCTTGAGGTGTCCAAATAGTAAAATAAGCAAGAGTAGGTATGTATAGCAATAGTAGGAGGCGAAGACATAAGAATGTGCCTGAGATGTCCATTAGGGTAGGAAGGAAACCCTACCTTCTAGAACATGTGGAATGGTGCGACATTGACCAATGTCAACATCTAGCCGCACCATATCTTTTCTTCTCTTCCAAGGCTCCTAAATCTATAAATAGGGAGGCCTACCTCATGTATTCACAAGTTTTTGTGTGATTTGTGAGTGAATGAATCTCCTCCTAAATTGGTCTTATCTTGTGAGAAATGAGCTATCAAGTGGCGGCCTTCCATGCACTCATTTTGGTGATTCCATCCCATCAAGTGGCGTGTCTCATACTAGCTCCACTTCCATAAGTTCTTCTTTCATCTTCTCTTCCATTAATCCATTCCATATTGATTGTGTCAATTCGGTTTTCTATTCTTGTTGTTAGTTTTGTTTCCTTGCATACAATTCGGTCCATGTTCTTGCTCTTCTAGTGTTTGTTAAATTTCCGCACCATATTTGTCATCATTCTCACCATTGAATTGTGCTTTTCCTTTGCCTTTGTGAAATGAACTTTCACATCTACTTAACCACTTGTTTAAGTTAATGTCTAGTGGGGATTTTCCTTAGGTTCTCTCCTATAATTGTCTTAAAATCCAAATCTAAGTAAAGTGTCACCATACAAATGAACAATCCTAAAATCAACTCACATCACTCTTGAAAAGGATTTGTCCTCATATCCAATTCTTCAATATTGTCAACACCACCTGCAAAAGGAATCAAATCACAAACATTAAAAGTAGTGTTAACTCCATAATTAGCTGGGAGGTCTAATTTATATGCATTGTCATTTATGCGTTAAAGAACCTGGAATAGACCATCTCCTCTGGGACTGAGTTTTGACTTTCTTTGGTTTGGAAATATTTCTTTTCGTAAATGTAGCCAAACCCAGCCTCCTTCCTAAAAAATTATTTTCTTTCTCCCTTTGTTATTGCTTTCAATATATTTTTGAGTTTGGTTTTCAATTTAGCTTTGACCTTATCATGGAACTTCTTAAAAAACTCCGTTCTAGAAACTCCTTCTTTATGAATCAAAGAAGAATTTTCTAGAAGTGGTAGTAAACCAAGAGGTGTGAGAGGATTATATCCATAAAGAACCTCAAAAGGAGAAAGATTAGTAGGTTTGTTGACTACTCTGTTAAAAGAAAATTCTACTTGAGGAAGATATTCATCCCAAGACTTCTTCTTGCCTTTTAAAATTTCCCTCAACAATGTGGATAAAGATCTGTTTACTACCTCAGTTTGTCCATCAGTTTGAGGATGACATGTGGTAGAAAACATTAGTGTAGTTTCTAATTTAGACCATAAAGTTTTCCAAAAATGACTTAAGAACTTCACATCTCTATCAGAGACAATAGTTTTGGGTAGCCCATGCAACCTAATAACTTCTTTAAAAAAAATCCTGCAATGTAGCTAGCATCATCTATTTTGTGGCATGGAATGAAATGAGCCATTTTACTAAAATGATCCACTACCACAAAAATAGAATCATATCTCCTTTGTGTTCTTGGAAGTCCTAGAACAAATCCATGCTAATGTCTTCCCAATTGGTGCTAGCTATAAGAAGGGGAGTATAAAGCCCATGAGGCATAATTTTAGACTTAACTTGCAAACAAGCTATACACTTAGAACAATGCCTCTGAACATCTACTCTCATGTGGGGCAATAAAATTTGCTTTTAAAATAGATAGAGTTTCATCAACTCCATGATGGCCCATGAGACCCCCTTCATGACTTTCAGTTACAAGAACCTTTCTGATGGATCCTTGGGGAATAAAAGTTTTCCTTTATTAAAAAGATACCCTTTCAGACAAATTTAACCCATCACAAGGCTTCTTTGTTAGAATGTATGGCTTTAATCTAGAGGCGCGTGAATGGTTTAAAGAGAGTTTTTGCAAACTTTTAAGTCTAGAATGAAATTCTTTTAAGAAAACTTGATTCAGAATTCAGTTTGCCAAAAACACAAAGCAATTTAGCACAGGACCAGAAAAACAATCGGTTGTTTCGCAAAAACAATCTATTGTTTATACCAGTTCACAAATATAAACTGGAATTAAAGAGTTCAAGGGATAGAGAGATTGTACACACAGGTTTATACTGGTTCACTCTTAAACCAAGAGCTACATCCAGTCTTCCCAGAAACCACTGGGGAATCCACTAAGCAATCAACCCTAGATTACTTACAACACCACCAAAGAAGTGACCTTGATCCCCTCAAGACACACACTTCCTTTGGCTCAGCACAACACCACTAAGAATGTTGATCTTGACAACCTCAAGAACACACAACACTTCTCAGCTTCACACACATAGTTTTCTCGAAGTACAAAAGGATTACACTTGTTACAGAAAGATTTGAAATCAAAACAAGATGAAAATCCTATTCCACACTCTTTTGATCCAAGCAATCTCTAAGCAAACTTCAACTCTTCAAAATCCAAATCAGTGAAAAAACTCAAATCTGTTTTTCTTTGATTAAATCTCTGTTCTTGTTACAAAAACATAACAAACTATTTATTGATTTCAAAGACTGGTCAAAGCATTTAAAACTGTAGCGTAATCAGTTATAAAATCATTTAATGCTCTGTCAAAGCACAAAACAATTTTCTGTTATGGTCCCAAAACAAACAATCGGTTGAATACTCGAATCAATCGGTTGCTTTGGTTTGACAGCAAGTCAAACATCAAAAACATTTTTCAACCTTTCTAAAAACACCTAAGTATGAAACAATCGGTTGTTTCGACAAAACAACAGGTTGTTTTTCACTTAGTTTGAAAAACACTTTCAATTAAAAGGTTTAAGAATGCTTAAGCTTTGGATTCAATCAAGAGTGGATTTACACAGATAATCTACCCCAGATCCTATTCTAAAACACCTCAGCAACAACAAACACAGCCAACCTTCCATCAAACTTCAAAGGGTTTGGATTCTTCAAAGCTTGAACACACTTGATTCAACATTCTTGAGACATGATGCATAATTGGATGCAAAGTGATCATCTTGTTCATACAATTCCATTATGTTATCAAACCCTAGAATTTGTGAGCCCAAAGTGTTAAGTTATGGCGCCTTGATAAATCATCAGCTACCACATTACTCACTCATTTCTTGTGTTTAATAACATAAGGGAATTGTTCTAAATATTCTACCCATTTTGCACGTCTTTTGTTTAATTTTCCTTTCCCCCGTTATGTACTTAAGTGACTCATGCTCAGTAATGTTCCCATGTTTGGAGGGCATGAATGAGAGCATAGTGCTCTTTATCATAGGTGGGATAATTCAAGACGGGTCCTTTAATTTTTTTCACTGTAATATGCAATAGGATGACCACCTTGTATTAGCACAACACTTATACCCACATCAGAAGCATCACATTCTAGCTCAAAAGTTTTAGAAAATCAGGCAAAGCTAGAATGGGTGCGTGTGTTAACTTATCTTTTAAAGTTTCAAAAGCTTTTTCCTGTTTTTCACCCCAAGCAAAAACTACATCCTTCTTAACCAAGTCATTAAGAGGAGCTGCTATTGTAGATAAATCCTGAACAAAACGTTTATAAAACCCAGATAAGCAATGGAAGTTGCGGACTTCATCTACAGTGGTAGGGGTGGGCCATTCTTGGATACCCTTAATTTTCTCAGTATCAACATGAAAACCATCTTTCCCAACCATGAATCCTAGGAAAACAACATTTTCTTGACAAAAAGTACAATTTTCAAGATTGGCAAAGAGATGATGTCTCCTGAGAATAATCAAAACTTGTTGAAGATGGCCTAAGTGCTCATCTAGATTCTTACTGTAAATTAAATTTCATTAAAGTAAACAACCAAAAAATCGCCTATACAATCCCTTAGTACATGATTTATTAATCTCCAAAAAGTGATAGGGGCATTGGTCAAACAATAAGGCATGACTAACCACTCATATAATCCAAACTTGGTTTTAAAAGTAGTTTTCCATTCATCCCATTCTTTAATTTGATGATAACCACTTTTAAGATCATTTTAGAAAATAAATTTGCCCCATGCAATTCATCTAACATATCATTTACCCTTGGGATTGAGTGCCTATATTTGACAGTTATATTGTTGATGACCCTACAATCAGTACACAATCTTTAAGACCTGTCTTTCTTGGGGACCAACAACACGGGCACAACACAAGGACTAAGACTCTTTTGAACCCAGCCCTTCTTTAACAAGTCAGTAACTTGTTTCTTTATTTCTTTTATTTCTTGCAGGTTTGTTCTATAAGCTGACCTATTGGGTAGGCTGGCTCTAGGAACGAAATCTATTTGATGTTCAATTCCCTGCAAAGGTGGATGTTCACTAGGAACCTCCTTAGGAAAAATATCATCAAATTCTTTTAAAAGTTTTTGTACCCCACTTGGTAGAGACTCAAGTTTTTGACTTGTGGCAAAGTGCCTCCTTGCATTGGAGAAGAAATAAAGGTTGTTCCACTAGAAGAGGTTTTATTTTATTTTTACTTTTCAAAGGATTTTGTGGAACAACTTCTTTGGAGCAGGCACAACACTCCAAACTCTTTTTATTCTCATCTATGACTTTATTCGGAAAAGAGAACTTTTTTTAACAATTTTTTTCCTTTTCTTTTCTCCTAATCAATTTTCATTTTAAGACTTATTTGGTCCTCTCTCACTTGTTGAGGTGAAAGAGGACAAAGAGTTATTTTCGTTCCGTTATGATGGAAGCTAATTTTATTGGTAAGGCCATCATGAATAGCATGTTTATGAAATTGTCATGGCCTCCCAAGTAAAATATGTCCAACTTCCATGGGTACCACATCACATAAAACACTCTCATTATAATTTCCCATGGAAATTGGAATAATTACTTGGTTCTTGACTACTATACCTTCATTATCTTTAATCCACTAAAGTTTCTAAGGTTTTGGATGAGGTACAATAGTCAAGGCTAACTTATCAACCAATCTTGAGCTATAACAATTACAACAAGATCCACTATCCATAATCACTAAGCAAATATTTTCAAAAAACTTTACAACGTGTGTGGAATAGATTTTCTCATTGAGATTGTTCTATCTCAACAGGTTGGCTTACAAGTAGCCTCCTAACCATCATTAAGCTTCCTGTATACGCCTGGAATTCTCCTTCAGACTCCAGGATTTTACCTTCACTAGGTGAGGATGTAGAGCTACTAGTGTCATCAATGTCATAATCATTTAAAAGCATATTTATCTTTTTAGGACACTCAGAAGCATAGTGTCCTCTTTCATGACAATGAAAGCACTGAACATCTCTTGTCTTGGGTTCTTTAGAAAAACTCTTTTTTTATTTTTCTTTTTCAATTTCTTTTTCTTTACCAGTATTTTTGGGTCATTCATACCCAGATATGGAAGGATAGCCCCCCCCCCCCCTCTCTCTTAGACTTTTTCCTAGAATAGGATGTGCTAGGATAATCTTTTCTAGAGCTAGATCTTGTTTTAATTTGTTGCTTTACCCTAACACATAGTTGAACCAAATCATTAAAATCTTTGAAAGGTAAAAGTTCAACCCCATCCCTTATGTATAAGTTAAGGCCACTCTGAAATCTGGAAATGGTTACTTCAGCCTTCTCCTTAACATTAGCCCTCAGGATTAATAGTTCCATTTTCTGCCTATACTCCTCTACTGATTTATCTCCCTGCTGAAGTCTTTAGAGTTGATACGTACATTAACTCCCTATCATAGTAGGAAGGAATATGGCGTTTTCTAAGGCAGTTTTTAGTTGAATCTAATGACGGATTTGAACCTCAGGATCTTTTAATAGTGCAGTATATAGCTTATCCCTGAAAGCTAAGTGTAGCTAGGGATACTTTTCTCTCTTCTTCCGCATAATGACTAGCAAAACTTTATTCCACCTTCATCTCCCAATCCAAAAATTCATCTTTATCATTTCTACCATGAAAAGGAGGAAGGTCTACCATGGTTCCTTTTGGGAAATTTTTATATCTAGGACTATAGCGACGTCTTTTATGCGTTTACTAATTATGATCAAAGATACTATCAAATTGTTCATGATGATTATAATTTCTTCTACGCCTATGCCTTTCTTCCTCGCGCCCTTTTCCCATGTTTTGATTGAGAACTAATTGTCCAAACATTTCTCTCAACTCATCCATTTTTTCATTTGTATTTTCTCTATGTTTTTCTAATTGTGTTCTGAAAAGCCTAACCTCTTCTTTCCACCCATAGTCATCTTCTGTGTTCTGATTACTACCTTGAACACTAGATGCATGATTATGATCACTCATTTTGAAATTAAAAAAAAAAACCGATTTTTACAAAAAAATTATTTCAAATGAGTGATTAAAATATTTTCACAAATAGGTTTTAGAGGTGGTGAAGTTTCAATCAAGGTCAACAAGTCAAATTGTATCCAAGTTCACTCCCAGGAAAGAAAGGTGAGTCACTAACTACTTAAGTACCAAGTCTTTCCTTAGCCACTCCGATAGTCTTAACAAAGTTTTTCCTAAAAAACAAAACTTCAAAACAAAATTTTCCTAAATGTGATGTATGCAAGGTGTCCTAGTGATCAAAGGAATATCAAATACAAACGGAGAGCAATCACCTAGGTATCACAGAGACTTAGAAAAATAAAGGAAAGCTGTTGAACAAGATCCTTTAATGTCTCCAAATCCAAGAGGAAAGCTTGAAGACCTTGCTGCTGGGTGTGTGTGTGTTGTCTAGTTGTTTGAAACTTGCTAATTCACTCCTTAAGTTGATCCAAGTTCATTTGAATCTTTAACCTTTTGAAAAGATGTGTTTTCTAAAAAGCTGTCAAAAATTCAACAGGTTGTTTTACCTAACAACAGGTTGTTTTACCTTAGCTGTTTTTGAAAAACTTGGTTGACTTTGCTGTCAAACCAATCGATTGTTTCGACAAAACAACCGATTGTTTTCCTGAAAACCTTAACAGAATTCTGTTAAGCGGTTTTAATATATTTTAAATGATCCTAACTAACTTGGCTCCTTTATTAAATGCTTTTGACCACTTTGTGGGTCAACATAAAGGTGGTTTTACGCTCCTAATCTTGGAGTAACAAAAAGAGTTTATCAAAACAGGTTTTCCAAGATTTGAAAGAGCTTTGGATCATTCTTAAGTGTGTGGAATAAGATTGGGTTGTAATTCTGAACTTTAAGCTTTGTAATACCTAGGTGTATTCTATTCCCTTCTTCCTTGATTATTGTATTTCTGTATTTGTGTTGCCAAGGAATGTTGTGTGTTCTTGAGGTGTTCAAGATCAACATTCTTGGTGTGGTTTGCCAAAGGTAGTGTGTTTCTTGAGGGGTTCAAGGTCACTACTTTGGTGTGTGGTGTTTGTAATCTGGTTTTGATTGCATAGTGGAATACCCAGTGGTTTCTGGGGACTGGATGTAGCTCTTGGTGTAAGAGTGAACCAGTATAAATTGCTTGCGTGCTTATCTCTTACCCTTTACTCTTTAAATTCTGTTTTTAAGTTGTTTTTATAAACTGCTGATAAAAACAACCGATTGTTTTTCTGATATCATCTTGAAAAAGTTTTGGTTCTTTGTTTCTTTGATTTCTTTCTCTGTAATTCAGCATTGATTTTCATTATATCATCAAAGTTTGCGAAAATCCCTCTCAAGCAATTCACCCCCCTCTCGTTTAAGGCCATATATTCTAACAAAAGCAAGAAATTAAACAAGAAGGAATTAAAGGCAAAAAAAAAAAAAAAAGGAAAGACGGAAAAGTAAACTAGACGTGTCCTATGTGAAAGTGCAAGTGACACTTAGAGCCCTTTCACACACTTTCACTACTAATGAACAAATTTAGCTATTAAAATGTTTTTAATGGGATTGCTTTGAAATCGTTTTTCCCACCAACTAATGTAAGCAAAAATAAGCAAGGAAAATAAACTTGACACAAAGGTTCCATGATACAAAGCTAAAAATAAAACAACTTTTTTTTTATGAATTTTTTTTCTTCAAGTTGTCAAATCATTCTTTTCTTTATATGAACTTCATTCTTGTCTTCAATTGCTGCCCTCTCCAAATAATCACTGTTTTTAGCCTTTAGCTATGAATCATCAAGTAGAAATTAGCCTCACAACTTCAAAATAAACTTCCACTCAATATGAATTTCACCTTATGAGACCAACAAGTAAAAAATCAAGAAAAACTCAATTAAAATTGCTAAATTCAAATGGATTTAATTTTAAAACTGCAAGGAGTATTTTAAGACACAAATCAACAATTAAATATAACAAAAACAATGAACACAGAAATAGGAAACCTAAGAATAGCACTAGAATAGATTTCAAACAAAAAAAAATCTAGAATGAAAACAGACATTGAAACTTCCAAAATTTGTGAAAATTCATCCAGAAACATTTTGTGTATGGAACTTTTATGTGAGAACCTCAACACAATATTTGATAAAATGAAACAAAGTTTAGGTCAAATGGATGTGTATTTTGAGAGAAATAAATCAAACACTGCAACACCAATATTCAAAAATTGAAACTGTTTTTTTTTTTTGCACTAGTAGAGATGATTCAGAAATTTACTAGGGAAATATTATAATGAATTTTAATCTCAAACTTTTATCCCAACTCCTGCACCAAACACATTTAAATGTGGCATAAGCAATCTAGTATGAACCTGGCAATCAGGAGACATGCATCTTAGTAGTTATTAATTGCCTTAAGCCTTTGGCTCCAACAACTCCACAACCTTCATCAAAAAGCTCTAAGCCTGCAGTAGAAGAATACAAAAAAGTCCATTGACTCTGCTGCAACTCCTCAAGGGTTGAACCCTCCTCCCCTACCATCAATGCCTCCACTTTCTGCCAGAAACTCTTCGCAAGGAAAGTCCTCTGACCTGAGGTTCAATTCGAATGATGGCTATATTTTACTCGCCCACTTTGCCATCTTATTCTTCATCTTATTGGTATATTTTTACTTCTGACGTTCCTCCTCATCCGACTCGGCGACTTTCAAGGACAAGCGGCGTTGAGGTCTCTGGCAGTGGTGGCAGAGACTGCTGGACATTGCCCTATATGTTTGGAGGAGGTGGGAGAGGGACAACCCGTGAAAATGATTGTGTACTGCAAGCATATATTTCACGCGGAATGCCTTGACAAGTGGTTGGAGACCCAGGTCACGTGTCCCATGTGTCGGTACTCTGAGACAAGTGCAGAGTTGGAGTTGATGACAGTGGTGTTGAATGCTTCTTTGGTCACTGACAACAGTAGGGGAGGCTATTGTAGATATGCATAACTAGGAAAATTTTACCTTATTTACCTTTGTGCAACACAAGACAATCAAACATAAACCACAATTATATTCAAGTAAATATTAAAAATAATTATATAAACTTTTGTGATGAAAAATAATATTAATAATATTATTAATACGAATATAATATTAATAATATAAATATAAATATAAATTATATTATTATTATTAATGTAATTGATATTATTATTATTAATATAATTATATTATTATTATTATTAATATAATTTATACTATTATTATTATTAATATAATTTATATTATTATTATTAATATAATTTATATTATTATTATTAATATAATTTATAATATTATTATTAATATAATTTATATTATTATTATTAATATAATTTATATTATTATTATTATTAATATAATTTATATTATTAATATTAATATAATTTATATTATTAATATTAATATAATTTATATTATTAATATTAATATAATTTATATTATTAATATTAATCTAATTTATATTATTAATATTAATATAATTTATATTATTAATATTAATATAATTTATATTATTAATATTAATATAATTTATATTATTCATATTAATATAATTTATATTATTAATATTAATATAATTTATATTATTAATATTAATATAATTTATATTATTAATATTAATATAATTTATATTATTAATATTAATATAATTTATATTATTAATATTAATATAATTTATATTATTAATATTAATATAATTTATATTATTAATATTAATATAATTTATATTATTAATATTAATATAATTTATATTAATATAATTTATATTATTAATATTAATATAATTTATATTAATATAATTTATATTATTAATATTAATATAATTTATATTATTAATATTAATATAATTTATATTATTAATATTAATATAATTTATATTATTAATATTAATATAATTTATATTATTATTATTAATATAATTTATATTATTATTATTAATATAACTTATATTATTATTATTATTAATATAATTTATATTATTATTATTAATATAATTTATATTATTATTATTAATATAATTTATATTATTATTATTAATATAATTATTGTACCGTCCCGTATCCGGGCGTTGACTAAATCAAGGTCAAAGTCAACGGTTGTAGAGTCAAAGTCAACGCAAGGCGCCGCCTAGGTGGAGAGACGCCAAGTGCCAGCATCGCCAAGAGGAAGCGTCGCCAAGGCAAGGCGTCGCCTAGGTGAAGGCGTCGCCCAGGTGAAGGCGTCGCCCAGGTGAAGGCGTCGCCCAGGTGAAGGCGTCGCCCAACTAGGGCGTCGCCAGATCAAACAGTGTAAAAACAAGGCAATCACGGTGTGGTTCCCCGATACCCATGGGTAGGAAAGACCATGGAGGGAGCGACACCGTGGGAAGGCCTCAGGTCCCGATAGATCGGAAAGTGATAAAGAGAATGAAAAGGTGGCTTCAAGGCCATAGTGATAGCATCAGGGTAGGGCAGCCTGACTCGTGAAGTACCCCTGCCGCCCCAAAGACGCCTTCGGGACAGATACGACCCAAGAGGAAGGTCACGCCCAGGGTAACCGGGTGCAGGGTGCGAGAGAAAGGCAGATACGCTCTCAGAGTAAGTGACTAGATGATTGGGCGCATGAGTTGGCACCCAAAAAGTCACCCCTAGCGCAGTAGCACTCCCAGCAGGAGGACTCACACGTAGAAACGTCCCCAGGTGGGCAGAAGCGCCCCCAGATGGGGACATGGCGTCGTGAGGCCCTTCACGTGTACAACAGCCAGATCAGAATGGAAACACCCCTTGGTCAGGTGCCAGGTAATTAAAGTCATTCAATACAGTTTCCGTTTCGAGCGTTCAGGCACTATGATGGCTCCCAAGCGTTTCAACGTCTTAAATGCGCTACGTTTTCTAATTAAACGCTTTAATGAGTGCGTTACGTTTGTGATTAAAAGCGCTTTAAGGCGCTTTAAATGCTTGGGAGGATTAAATAGCAGGGGGAATGTTGGAAACGGGGTTGGAACTTTTGGCAAATTTACCAGTCAAGGCGTCTTCTTTTTCACCCAGCTTCTGCCCCCAAGCAGCATCCAACTCATCAAGTTTTTTCCGCTGCGCCTCGGATGTGAGAGCCGCCTCCTGCAGGCCAATGTTTTGGATTTGATAGGAGGTGAGCTGGGCTAGTTGAGCGGCATGCGCCTGTTCCAGTTCTCGCACGTACGCCTCAGCTCCCTCCCTGCCCTCATGGGCCAGTCTTAGCAGAGATTGGGAAGATTCCTCCTTGAGTCCCCAGTTCTGCTTTTCCTCCTTCAACGCCACCACCTCTTGCCTCAGCCTGCGAAGAACCTCCCTCCCTTTGATAGCATTTCGAGCCTGAGTGCGCCACTTCATTGCCACCGCCAGGAAGGCCCCCATATAGTAAGGCATACCTCCCCCTTTTTGAGGATCAGTTGGTGTCATCCCTTCGGTGAAGCCCTGCGTCAACTCCCTATGAATGGAGCGAGGAATCCGGGGTTTGCGCGAAGTCGAGCCAGGGAATGATACAGGAGGGGCAGAGCCCGACGCTTCAGCTACGTCACGATGCGGCAGCGGCGAAGGTGGGGGAATCAAGTCAATCCTTTCCTCTCGCTCCTCGTGGACTGGCGGAGGCGGAGGTGAGGTGGCACTGGGAGGATCGTCCCTGAGAGAGTTCCCATCGCCGGGGGGCGCGGCGGGTGAGGCAATGAGACCCATAGCCCTCCTCTTATGAGGAACCAGAGCAGAACCCGAGCCTTCGCTATCGGAGTCTACTATCAACACCCTTTTTCCTTTGTTAGGACGCGCTGAGGCAGGGGTTGACGCCATAGCTAACGGAACCGCAGCAATGGGAGAAGGAGAGGCAGATGGTGGAGGGACCGGCAGGGAAGCAACAGTGGGCACGTCGGAGGCTACGACGTCCCCACCTTCCTTGGTAGATTTTGCCTTCTTCAAAAATTTGGCAAGAGCCAGCCGTCTCGAGGAAGTCATCACTGAACCTGCAACAGCGAAAAATAGCAGAGTAAAGGTTGGTTCAGATGAAGCAGAAGGGAATTTCTATGGCCAAAACACACGCAGACAACCACAACAACTAATGTATCATAAACAATCAAGGGCAGATACCAAAGTAGGTAGACAGCCCATGGGCGTTGAACTCGTTCGCGATGAGTTTGGCAGTATCGAAGACTACCCCCAGTCCCGCCAAGGCTTTGCACACATCCCGGTCGGAGGGGGCAAGCTCATCCAAAGCCAGGGGCTTCATGGTTATGGGCTTATCCGTCCAGTATAGGGGAAAGCCCTCTAGGATGGTGGGATCGCGCTTGGTCGCACGCACCTTGAAGAATTTCCCCTTCCATCCTTTGAACGAATTTTGGAAGAGCGTAAGAATGATGCGCCCGGCGATGCCAGAAAAGCTCATCCATAGGCTCTTCCCCTGTTTCTTTACCTCGAAGAAGTGAAGAAAAACGTCCACAGAAGAGGGAACACCTAGATAGCCGCAGAGAATTTGGAACCCCCTCACGAAAGCCCAACTGTTGGGGTGGAGCTGGGCAGGAGCAGTGTTTATCTCTGTAAGTAGCTCTTTTTCGAAAGAAGTGAGGGGCAGACGCAGGCCCACCCTCTTGAGCACCATTTGATAGAGGAAGAAGAAGGGGCATCCCCCAGTATCCCGTGAGTCCGCACAAACGGGCATCCCAGGTCGAACCCGGCTTACCAGGACTTGGGAGTCGTGATTTTTGTGGAAAGCGTTGAAATTATAAAGCGCAGGGTCCCCCCTGTGGGCCTCCACGTCCTCAACAGAGTTAAGGAGGGAACATTCGTCCAGAAGTTCGTCGGGAGCCCAGTCGTATTCGCCCTTATAATAAGACTTAGGGAGCGGGGGAGGCGCGACGGTCTTAGTTTTCGCCATCAGTGCCAAAGCTGAAGATCAAAAGAAGAAGAAAGGGTTCAGAGAAAAGGGGTTTGGGAGAAGAAAAGGGAAAAAATGGAAGGACCCTAGGAGCGCCCTACCCACACGAGAACGAAGGGAAACGAGAGGAACAAAGAAGCATACAAACAATATCTAGAGAAATGCGGTAATATGGACAGTCCCAGGCAGTTCATACAGTAAAGAGAATCATCAAGGAGGGAAAAACCGTACCTTTGGGGGCTGAAGGGTGTGGAGAGCGGAAGCACGAACGAACAGGGGTCGCAAGAGAAGGGATTTAGAGAAGATGAATAGTGAGAAAGGGCAGAGAAAGTGGATGTAACAGTAGTGGCAAGCGCGGGGTTGGTAACTTAAACGTTACGAGAAGCGCGAGGGGCAACAAATGATAAGGGGGAGCGCAAGAGGTTCTTAAAGATGACCGCACGATGAACCACGTGGCACGCGATTAAGCGCAACTTCAAAGGACATTATTTTTCCCATTTCAGGGATGTCCAATCAGCCATTAAGAATACCTCTGTGGTTCAGAAAGTGTCACGTCAGTAATTCGAAAGATTGCTGAGTCAGCAGAGAATGACACGTCATCAGGAGGGCACGTGGACGGCGTGGGCGAGGCTTTAGTCTTTGCGCTGAAGACAAGTCTTCGGCTTAAGACTGGGGGGCTTGTGTACCGTCCCGTATCCGGGCGTTGACTAAATCAAGGTCAAAGTCAACGGTTGAAGAGTCAAAGTCAACACAAGGCGCCGCCTAGGTGGAGAGACGCCAAGTGCCAGCATCGCCAAGAGGAAGCGTTGCCAAGGCAAGGCGTCGCCTAGGTGAAGGCGTCGCCCAGGTGAAGGCGTCGCCCAACTAGAGCGTCGCCAGATCAAACAGTGTAAAAACAAGGCAATCACGGTGTGGTTCCCCGATACCCATGGGTAGGAAAGACCATGGAGGGAGCGACACCGTGGGAAGGCCTCAGGTCCCGATAGCTCGGGAAAGTGATAAAGAGAATGAAAAGGTGGCTTCAAGGCCATAGTGATAGCATCAGGGTAGGGCAGCCTGACTCGTGAAGTACCCCTGCCGCCCCAAAGACGCCTTCGGGACAGATACGACCCAAGAGGAAGGTCACGCCCAGGGTAACCGGGTGCAGGGTGCGAGAGAAAGGCAGATACGCTCTCAGAGTAAGTGACTAGATGATTGGGCGCATGAGTTGGCACCCAAAAAGTCACCCCTAGCGCAGTAGCACTCCCAGCAGGAGGACTCACACGTAGAAACGTCCCCAGGTGGGCAGAAGCGCCCCCAGATGGGGACATGGCGTCGTGAGGCCCTTCACGTGTACAACAGCCAGATCAGAATGGAAACACCCCTTGGTCAGGTGCCAGGTAATTAAAGTCATTCAATACAGTTTCCGTTTCGAGCGTTCAGGCACTATGATGGCTCCCAAGCGTTTCAACGTCTTAAATGCGCTACGTTTTCTAATTAAACGCTTTAATGAGTGCGTTACGTTTGTGATTAAAAGCGCTTTAAGGCGCTTTAAATGCTTGGGAGGATTAAATAGCGGGGGGAATGTTGGAAACGGGGTTGGAACTTTTGGCAAATTTACCAGAGAACTCTCTAGTTGCTTGCTCGTGCTTCAAGGTTACGTACAAGTGACAGGGGAATATTTTTGCCTGAAAGAGACAACACACACACAGATATACACAGTTCTTTTACCACCTTCAGAGTGCCATACGCGGTGCTCAGAGACGTAGGTGGACAGTTTTGGGGTTTCTTGCTGGCTGACTTGACCGTCGGAGTGCACACGGCCGCTAGAGCGCCTCTTTGTCCTCTTTTTTGCAGGAATCCACAGGTAACCAGTGGGAAGGAGTCCTTAGCTGACGGTTGAGGTCGCGCACGAAAACGTCCCGGTCAACCGGACGGAACAATTATTATTATTAATATAATTTATATTATTATTATTATTATTATTAATATAATTTATATTATTATTATTTATATAATTTATATTATTATTATTAATAATATAATTTATATTATTATTATTAATAGTGTACCGACCAGGTCATCGGGTGTGATGACGTGGACAAGAGAAAGGTAGGTGGTCAAGAAGTCAACATAGTCGCCGTATGTAGAAGCGGCGTTCTGCAGTATACATAATCCGTTATCGCCGAGATGTGTCACCGCCAAGATGAGTCATCGCCCAAGAGAAGGACATCGCCCGAAGAGTCAACCTGCGTGACGGAAGCATTTCGCAGAGAAGAGGGCCCACACGATGGAATAACCCTAAGTTGGGTGGTGGCGCTGTGGGTCCCTCCGCACAGAATAAACGATCAAGTCAAAGGGGCACGTGACAATGTCCACGTGCTCATTAAAGATCTCCAAGGAAGGTTGCACGCATGACACGTGATTAATTAGGGCACCCAAATAGTATGATGGCGCGAGAAATACAGTGCCTAAGTTAGAGCCCAAGTGGCCGCAAGGTTATTCATTGCACTCCAGATAAGGGAAGTCCATGGGCCAGATACGCTAAGATCCTAGGGATAGCGGCGCAAGGACCTTCTCCAAGGAACCCTAGATAATAGCAAGCAACGCAGAGGTAAACCCTAGTTTTCACCTATATAAAGCGCACGAAGAGCCCTAGTAAGGTACGCTTTCATAATTACACAGAGCACTAAACCCTAGTTGTTCTTGACGGCGCACCCAGCTGTGAGCACAAGGCAATTAGGGAAACACAGTTTAGCCGCACAGTTCCAGTCATTGAGACAATCATACAGTCTCTAGTCACTTTGGTGTTTCTCGCTAGTTGACTTGACCGTCGGAGTGCAAACGGCCGCGAGGGCGCCCCTTTGTTCTTCTTTTTTCAGGTACTCATAGACGAGACAGAACGAAGGTGCTCTAGCTCGTGAGGACAAGCCACTCATAAAGACGACTCAGGTCAACCGGTCGGAACAAATAATATAATTTATATTATTATTATTTGATCTGGCCGGTTGACCTGAGTGCAAGAGCCTTGCCACGTCAAAGGTTTCTCCTTCTGGATCAGCTTCGCACCACGTTACCTTCTGTCCTCCGCACCTCAATTCTTCGCAAGAACCTGCAGAAAACAGAGTGGCGCCACTGCGGCCGATCGCGCTCCAACGCTCAAGTCAGTGACGGAATCACCAAATACTCAGAGAGAATATCAAAACTCAAGGAACCGTGCGCAGTGAATCTCCGTGTTCTGAAAAGCGTACTCAAGTGTTCTCAGAAAGCGTACCTCAAAGTCTGTTAAAAATTCCTTATATACCTGAGCACTTTCTCTCTCCTGACGGTTACACCTCTGGACACGTGGCTCGCATCCAGCTGTACATGTGTCGCCATCTTGGAGCCCTCTTCTACTTGAGCGTCACCTCTACTCTTCAAGCTATTAGACTAAGTTACCCATGCAAGGAGTAACTTGGTGCATAACTTCCTTGGAGCGCGACCCCTTAAGCGACGAGTACGGGTTGTCACCATGCACACCTTCTCTGTGGTCTCGCCTGCCGCTATAACGATCTGCTTCTCTTGCACATCGTGCATGTTCTGGGAAACTGTTCCCTTGCCTCGACCTCTTGCTAGGGAATGATCATCTGATAACCTCGTCCTTCGTAGTTGTACCCCTTGAAAGCCTTAAGCAAGCCTTCCTGATCTTGCGGCGATGTGCCCTTTTCGACGGTCTCTAACCACTTGATCGCCTAAAACTCACATATGGCGACCATGACGCAAGCCTGGTGACCGCCGGTTATACATGCTAGAGATCGGAGAACGCCAAGCTAACAATTGACGACTACACAAACTTCCCGATGTACTTCCCTTCTGTCAGCCAGGTGTCCCGTTCAACACGCCTATATTATCGCTTGCTGCCACGTCATCACTTCCGATTACCTGATCGGTACACAAGCCCCCCAGTCTTAAGCTGAGACTTGTCCAGCGAAAAGACTAAGAGGTCACGTCATCGTCGATCTATGTGGCGCTGGTACAGATTTTCGTACGTTTGTACCCTCTGCCTTTCTGACGCTCCACCAACCCCTTTTTCAATCACACGACACGTGGCTTCATCAACGGTCGTCTTTAACAGACGTTTGCGCTTCCTAAAATGTTCGAAAACCCTTAAACTCTTTCGCGCTTTTCATTGTTCCATCGTCTTTCTTCATTCTCAAGCATTCCAAACATTCTCTCTGCGAACCACGAAGCTTCTCGTCTCTCTCAATCTCCAACTTTCTTCATCGCTCATCCGATCACAAAAAGGTACCCCTTTTACTCCTCCTATTGGTATTTGTTGCATTTTAATCGATTTGCATCATCCATTAACTGTCTGAAGCATATGTTGTGGGCTGTTTTTTCTTTTTTCTCGTAACCTAAATTTCGTCCCTGATAACGTCCATCCCAGCGAAACCTCAGTCGTTCGTTCTATCTTCTTCGTCCCCAATCGAGTCATTCTCTGCTAGCTTCATTTCATCCCTTTCTCTTTCCTTTGCAGTTCCTGCGATGGCTCACACGAAGTCCACCGCTAACCCTCCTTCTTCATCGCGAAACCCTCCACCCAAAACCAGTAGGGCTGTCCCTGGGACAAATCCTCCAACGATACGCAACCCATCTCGAGCCTCTGGTGCTCCCTCTGCACAGGCTGAGAGGCCTGCCCCTGCTCATGCCAACCCTACCCAGGCAACTCCACCACTCGCAGGAGGAGCTTCCCTTCCTCCGCAAGACTATAAGAAGCTCTACCCTTGGGCCACCCCAACTCTGCTGAAAGAGACTTCCTCAATAACCACCGAGTTGGGCGTGCACCGACTGAGGAAAGGAGATCAGTCCGACCTTTCCTTCCACAAGGAGCATGATAGCAAAGTGGCCGTGCTGCCCTGCTGCCCGGGTGAACCGATCTGCGCGGACGATAAGGGGAACAACGGCGAGTTGTTCTACTTCATCTACACTATCTTCTTCAAGAAAGTGAAGCTTAGGCTTCCTTTTACCCGTTTTGAGAGAGAGCTACTGACCGAGCTCAACGTCGCCCCTGCCCAGCTTCATCCCAACAACTGGGCGTTTGTGAGGGCGTTCCAAATTATTTGTGCACACTTGGGGCTACCGGCTTCGGTGGATGTCTTCCTCTTTTCGTTCGAGGCAAAGAATCCCGGAGATCGCCTCTGGGTCAGCTTGAACGGGATTGCTGGAAGGTCAATCCTCTCGATCTTCCAGCAATCTTACAAAGATTGGAAGGGAAAGTTCATCAAGGTGTGCCAAAATGACCAAGACCCCTCCTTGCTCGACGTCTTCCCCTTGTACTGGGTAAACAAGGGAAACAAGGACTCCAAGGACAGCTTCAGAAGACCAAGAAGTCCTGATAACATGGGGGCGCTAGACAAAGATCTTTGTCTATTCTGGAAGGGTGTGGCTGCTGCCAACATCACCTTCCCCACCGCCTCAATAATTTCCTTCGAGTTCCTCGAGGACCAACTCAAAGCTCACATAGGTCAGCCCCTACCTCAACACCAAGTCTCCCACTTCGCGTTAAAACTAACTCTGAATTTTTACCACTCTATTTTGGCATTCCATTACTTATCCATGTGCTGCTTGTGTTACCTCTGCATGAATATACTTGTATCTTTTGCTTCTGTTTTGGTTGCTCACCTATCCCTTACCTTGTGCAGATAACATGTTGGGCAAAGGGAAACTGGCAGAACTGAGGGCGACCGCCCGATCTCACAAGCTCGCGGCGGGCTCCCAAACCGTGCCCAACTCGGTGGTGGAGATCGCCACTGCTCAAGGCAAGACCCCTCCCCGAGGTCCAACTTCTTCTGGGGCACTACCCGCCCCAGAAAGGAAAAAATTGGTTCTGAGGAGACCCAAGAGGAAGGCTCCTCAAGTGGTGCAAGAGGAAGAAGAGGATGATGAAGAGACTGAGGATGGCCTCGTTACTAAAAGAACAAGGGCGGCCCCCTCTTCACCACCTGCACTTCAAACACCAACACCGCCCTCACCTCTAGCTCCACTGCAACCAGTCCAAGCGACGCCCTTAGCCGCCGCGCCCCCAATGGTCGAGAGCAGCGACCCAAACTTCATAGAGAACCCTCCAAGCGCCTCCACACCATTCGTATCTGCCGGAGAGGGTCCTCCTTCAACCACTTCTTTTGCTGAGGCTGCGTTAGGAAACGATGAGGGCGCTCAAGCCTCGCCAATTTTGATAACAGAATCTCCGACCTCACCACCATGCCAAGAAGCCCCACTTGCCCTACAAACTGAAGAGGGTGGTGGTGAAAGTCAGCACCAAACCCCCCAGCACCTCAAGCCTCCCAACCTCCTTCAAAGAGATCTTGGGACCCTTCACAGCCCGACTGAAGATGATGGCGGAGGATCTTCCCTCGATTGTATCAAGAGCTGTGAAGGACTCACTCAAGAAGCTCCAAGATGAGAACTCTGCGCTGAAGGAGTCAAACCTGATGATAAGGGTTGAGGCTGAGAAACTCTCTTGCAACCTGATGATGGTGGAGATTGAACACTCAAGGCTGGAGGACGCCATGGATGCTGAGCTCAGGAGCACTCACAAGGAAGCCTCCGACCTGCGCCAGAAACTGCATCTCCAAGTCCAAGAGAAGATCGACTTGGAAAGCAAGCTGGTCCCTTACAGGCTCAAGGTGGCAAACTTGGAGGCTGCAAAAAAGGCGGATGCAACCAAGGTGGAAAACCTTGAGAAAAGGTCAGCAGATCGGGAGGTTCTCCTTGGGAAGGTCGAAAAAGAAAGGGACGATGCTCTTGCTGAGCTCGTCGAAGCTCGAGAGGAGGCCAAGAAGATTGCT
Organism: Phaseolus vulgaris; assembly: GCF_000499845.2. Classification (NCBI taxonomy): domain Eukaryota; kingdom Viridiplantae; phylum Streptophyta; class Magnoliopsida; order Fabales; family Fabaceae; genus Phaseolus; species Phaseolus vulgaris. The sequence continues at coordinate 25,498,198 of NC_023749.2, forward strand.
GCAGAGTTGGCCCAAGCTCGGGATGGAGGCAAAAAAGCTGCTGAAGAACTTGCTCGAGCTCGTGAGGAAAAGGAAGAGCTGAAGAAGCAAACACAAGAGCTCGAGCAAAGCACCGCCCAAGTCCTCACCGCCAGGTTTGACGCCGCTCTAGAGCAAGTAGCATGTCAATACCCCGAGCTCGACCTTTCCATGGTGTCGATCTGCAACGAGGTGGTGGATGGGTAGATTGTACCCTCCGAATACTAGCTGCCTTCCTCCATCACCTTTTCTTTTGTAAAAACTTTATCTGTAATTACTGCTTATATAACTGTTTATGTATGTATGCAAACTTGAACTGCAACTTCTTATATGATTTTCACTTCTCATATATCGTTTTCTCTTTACTTTGCACGCTTTTACCTTTACTTGATGTGTGGTTTACCAACATAACTGGTGAGACTTGCTCAAACGAATTAACTCAGCAGCATTCGAGCCTCACCTTTCACACACTACTTCGATCTTGAATAAACTGTCAACCTTATAACAACTTATCAAACTGTTAACTCAAAGTAAACTTGAGCAACTATTAACTCTTTAGCGATGACATTTAATATAACTTGTGAACTCAAGGCAATAAACCTTAACATAAGTTACGTACTAGGCAGCAGGTTTTAACTTAAACTAGTATCACAATACAGTTTACCTGATCTGCCCAGCAAAGTGAGTCCTCATTCCTGTCATCACCTGGAATTCTTCTGATCGCCGTAGGGTTCTGGCGATGTGAACTTTCTTGCCTTCATAACTTGACCATTGTTCCCTCATCTTGGAGGTAGAGGCGCCTTTCGGATCCTTCTCTACCTCCCTGAGTTTCAGAGCAATGAGCTGGATAGTGAGGTGTTCTCTTTGAACCTACCTTAGCTATCTTTTTAACTTCTTTCACCCTTCACGCCATACCTGAACTCGTTCGAGACGAGAAGGATTTTATCTGTCTTCGCACCGCCTACAAGCGTGGAAGTTTTCTCGGGTCTTACTAAGTCAATATTGATGTTTCACTTAAAGGGGGAAAGGCGTTTTCCTTCCCTCCCCACCGTTTAAGGTCACGAACACCCCTGACTTTTCAGTTCATCTTGCCTGAACTCACTCTGAGGTGAGAAGGACTATTTCTGGTGCCTCAACTTGCCCAGGGTGTACATCTCCTCCCCCCTGGATGCATTGAGGACTTTTAATCTTGCCTCTATCAGCTTGTGCAGAGAGGTCTTTCAATCTGTTCTTGCCTGCACTCGCTCAAAGGCGAGGAGGACTTCTTCTGTTCTCGCCTGCACTCGCTCAAAGGCGAGGAGGACTTCTTCTGTTCTTGCCTGCACTCGCTCAAAGGCGAGGAAGACTTCTTCTCTTCTCGCCTGCACTCGCTCAAAGGCGAGGAGGACTTCTTCTCTTCTCGCCTGCACTCGCTCAAAGGCGAGGAGGACTTTTTCTTGCCTACACTCGCTCAAAGTCGAGGAAGACTTTTTCTTGCCTACACTCGCTCAAAGTCAAGGAGGACTTTTTCTTGCCTACACTCGCTCAAAGTCGAGGAGGACTTTTTCTTGCCTACACTCGCTCAAAGTCGAGGAGGACTTTTTCTTGCCTGCACTCGCTCAAAGTCGAGGAGGACTTTTCCTTGCCTGCACTCGCTCCAAGTCGATGAGGACTTTTTCTTGCCTGCACTCGCTCAAAGTCGAGGAGGACTTTTTCTTGCCTACACTCGCTCAAAGTCGAGGAGGAATTTTTCTCTTTCTCGCCTGCACTCGCTCAAAGGCGAGGAGGTCTTTTCCTCTTCTTGCCTCAAGACGCACGAGAGCGTTGAGGTCTTTAATCATCACTGGTGCCTCCGATCGCCGAAAGGCGATGAGGACTTTAAAACTTTAACTATTGCCGGCGATCGCCGAAAAGCGATGGGGACTTTAAACTTTTAACTGATGCCGCCAATCGCCGAAAGACGATGGGGACTTTAAAACTTTTAACTGATGCCGCTAATCGCCGAAAAACGATGGGGACTTTAAAACTTTTAACTGGTGCCGCCAATCGCCGAAAGACGATGGGGACTTTAAAACTTTAAACTGATGCCGCCAATCGCCGAAAAACGATGGGGACTTCAAAACTTTTAACTGGTGCCACCGATCGCCGAAAAACGATGGGAACTTTAAAACTTTTAACTAGAAAGCATGCAGCATAACTTTGCCTTAGATCACGTACGAGTGATAAGGTCTTTTTTCTAAAACTTTAAAACCCACAAGCATGCAATCTTAGAAACTTTAAACTTTGAAAACTCTTCTTTATTGGGTGGCCTCATCAAAAACCCTCCTTAGGGAAAAAAGAGTGCCCCCTTCAAACTGTTTTAACAGAAAGCTTGTAAATCTCTTCATGTTCGTTTTACTTACAAAGCTTTAACTGTAATATAACTTGAGGTGTGTGGCGTTCCAGGTGCGAGGAATCGCCCCTCCTTCTAACATCTCCAAGCGGTAGGTGCCGTTCCCGAGCACCTCGGTTATTCTGAAAGCGTACCTCAAAGTCTGTTAAAAATTCCTTATATACCTGAGCACTTTCTCTCTCCTGACGGTTACACCTCTGGACACGTGGCTCGCATCCAGCTGTACACGTGTCGCCATCTTGGAGCCCTCTTCTACTTGAGCGTCACCTCTACTCTTCAAGCTATTCGACTAAGTTACCCATGCAAGGAGTAACTTGGTGCATAGCTTCCTTGGAGCGCGACCCCTTAAGCGGCGAGTACGGGGTGTCACCATGCACACCTTCTCTGTGGTCTCGCCTGCCGCTATCACGATCTGCTTCTCTTGCACATCGTGCATGTTCTGGGAAACTGTTCCCTTGCCTCGACCTCTGGCTAGGGAATGATCATCTGATAACCTCGTCCTTCATACTTGTACCCCTAGAAAGCCTTAAGCAAGCCTTCCTGATCTTGCGGCGATGTGCCCCTTTCGGCGGTCTCTAACCACTTGATCGCCTAAAACTCACATATGGCGACCATGACGCAAGCCTGGTGAGCGCCGGTTATACATGCTAGAGATCGGAGAACGCCAAGCTAACAATTGGCGACTACACAAACTTCCCAATGTACTTCCCTTCTGTCAGACAGGTGTCCCGCTCAACACGCCTATATTATCGCTTGCTGCCACGTCATCACTTCCGATTACCTTATCAGTACATTATTAATAATATAATTTATATTATTATTATTATTAATATAATTTATATTATTATTATTAATATAATTTATATTATTATTATTAATAATATAATTTATATTATTATTAATAATATAATTTATATTATTATTAATAATATAATTTATATTATTATTAATAATATAATTTATATTATTATTATTAATATAATTTATATTGTTATTATTATTAATATAAATTATTGTTAATAATAATAAATATAAATTATATATTGTTAATAATAATAAGTATAAATTATATTATTATTATTATTATAAATAATAAATTTCGTGCAGTTTCATACAATCTGTTTCTACAACTTTTTGCCTTCTATGATTTTCTTTAATTAGTTTATTGTAGAAGTACACAAGACAATCAAACATAAACCACAATTATATTTTTAAGTAAATATTAAAAATAATTATATAAAATTTTGTAATTAAAAATAATATTAACAATATGTACAATAAGAATAATATTATTAATATGAATAATATTAATAATATTATTAATATTAATAATATAATTCATATAAATATAATATTAATAATATGAATATAATTTATATTATTATTGTTATTATTATTAATATAATTTATATTATTATTATTAATAATATAATTTATATTATTATTATTAATAATATAATTTATATTATTATTATTATTTATATAATTTATATTATTTTTATTATTAATATAATTTATATTATTATTATTATTAATATAGTTTATATTATTATTTTTATTAATATAATTTATATTATTATTACTAGCGAGAACACAGGCACTAACGTGCCTGTGTATCCGCATTTTTTATTTCTATTTCTTTAGTATTTTTTTTATTTTTCAAAAACAATTTCACTTAATAACATTAAAATGAGAAATTAAAGAGTATACAGTTAAAGAGTAGTGTGTATCCGCATTTTTTATTTCTTTTTCTTTAGTATTTTTTTATTCTTCAAAAACAATTTCTCTTAATAACATTAAAATGAGAAGTTAAAGAGTATACAGTTAAAGAGTAGGTTAATAAAATAGTGGTGAGCGGTAAGTAAAAGTTACATATGGTAAAGAGAATGAATGAATTTTCAAAATTTAAAATTCAAAATTACTATTTGAATTCAAAACCGTCTCTCAAGATAGAAAATAATTAAACAGAATTTGATTTTCATATTTTTTTTATAATTTTTAATATTTTATTAATTATGGGTAAAAATATATGTATTTGGTAATAGTTAAAATTTATTTAAAACTACAAACTCAACCGAAAAAATAATTAAATAGAATTTGAGTTTCATATTTCTTTTAATAATTTTTAATATTTTATCAATTATAGGAATTAAACCAATATTTTTCATTAGGTCTATAAACAACCAATAATATATGACAATCATTACAATACATATGACACCATTAAACAATAAACCAAAAATTCATCCTCAATTGTTTGAAAAATATTATATACAAAAGAAGAAAATGCAATGAAATTTGCTTCTCTTTTCTTCACCTTGTACCCTTGGACCTGTATAGAGACTCGTTTAAATTGTTCCCATCTTTCGCACCCAAATCTAATGTTCCTTCGTGTTAGAACCTTACGATTGGGGGAGTGAGCGCGACAATCCTTCTCTGATTCCTCTATTTTGCTATGAATATTAACTCTCTAAAATTAACAAATAAAAAACAAAAAAAATATTAGTACAACATGTAAAACATAGATTTAAGAACACGATGACTTACCTTCTCTACATAATGCTTTCTCTACATAATGCTCTCTGGTGAGAGAACCTATTTTGAAGGTGGTCTCTAAAATCATAACTTTATGAAAAGTTAAGATGATTTCAAAAATCAAAACCTAAGAGAAGAAAATATAAAGGAAGAGCAAAGATAAAGAAATGGTGATGACAAAAAACTTAAAAAACAAATTGGAAGTAACTTTTCCGTAAAATATGAGGAAATGAGAATATAGTTTAGTTAATGCTCTGTATGATTTCATTTAAATCTATAAAATTGTTACCAAAAAGGGTCTTATCATGACTTTTTTCATGTACCTCTGTCTCCTCTTGTTGAGTCCTTCTTATCCCTCTAGTCACATGTTTCAATCACAATTTCAGAAGACAAATTAGTGTTTTACAAATTGAAATGCATATAAAGAGAATTACCTATTGTTGTGATGAAGCGCGCAACTTTTGAGTCTTTTCGTTCCCTCTAGTCACAAACTTCAATTACAATTTTATGAAACAAATGTCAAATTAGGGTTTCAGAAAGATTAATCAAAGAAATGAAAGTATGATTTTACATGAAAGTGAAAAGGAAAGAGAAAAGAAAGTGAGAAGTATGGTAAAAAAAGAATGTGTTATGTGTAGCGGAGAGATAAAGTGGGAAGTAGGTACCTATATAGGAGAGAGAAAGTGAGAAGTAGGATACGTGGGTTATGTGTAGTGGAGAATCATAAAATTTGTTTTTTAAATCAATTTTAAAATTCTACAATTTTAATAAAAAAAGAATATCAGTTTAAATCAGAATAGTAACGTACTAAATCTACACTCTCCTGCTAAAGTGGTCCACAAAATATTACAAATATCTTTAATTTTTTATTTAATAGAGAAGAAGATCTTTAAAACAGAAAAGTAACTAATCAATCTCTCCACTCTCTCCACTCTCCAGTTAAATAATAACAAATAAAATAAATTTTAAAATTAAAAAATTATTTTATTAATTTTTGAAATTATAAAATGTTCAAATAACCAAAATAAATTAATACAATAAATTATTAAGTGTACCGCCCTGGTGGACGGGTGCGATGACGTGGCATCCTGCTACAGTGTAGGCGTGTTGGCAGGGCGCCAGGTTGGCAGATGGGAAGGAAGTCGGGAGGCACGTGTGGTCGTCGATTGTTAAGTTGGCGTGTTCCGATTTCCAGTTTACCAGAATAGGCGATCGCCAGGTTGAAGATGAAGTCGCCAGATGTAGACTCAGGCGACCAGGCAGTCGGAGATCGCCAGAATAAGCACATCGCCGAAGACGAAGGAGAAGCAGATTATGAAGGCGGCCGGCGAGACCACAGGGAAGGTGTATGAAGGCCCTAACTCGCCAGTTTCAGTAGAGATCGCACTCCTAAGTTAGCTATGCACTGGGCAGTACCATGCATAAGTAACTTAGCCAAAATGAGAGTAGAAGCAGCGCCAAGTCAGGGAGCCTCCAGATGATGGCACGTGTACAGTTGGATGCGAGCCACGTGTCCAAGTCTGTAACTGCCAGGAGAGAGAAAACCACCAGGTATATAAGAGTTCTTAACAGATTTTCTGAGGTACGCACGTTCAGTTCATACACTTTACGCTTGCGAGTGACAGAGCTGTTTGTGAGAGAGAGAGTTTGCACGGTTCCAGTTCTTAGTATTTGGTGATACCGTCACTGACTTGAGCGTCGGAGTGCGATCGGCCGCAGCGGCGCTGTATCGTTTCTTTGCAGGTTCTTGAGATAGATCCAGAGGAGGAACGGAAGTGAGAAGCGGCGCGCACGTCAATCCTTTGACGAGGCATTCTCCAGCGCTCCGGTCAACAGGCAGGATCATCAGGCGCCCACCGTGGGGCCGTGTAAAACGTGCTCCCATCCACAGTGTGAGTTCGTGGAAGCTTTCGAGGTTTTCTGCGCGGTTGTGTGCTGGTGCAACCGTCGTTTGCAGTTTCTTTGAGTTTCGTTCGGTGAAGTTTGCGTTTTAAACCGTTTGTTTGGCTTTTCGATCGGTGGATTCGGTTCCTTTCGTTTGCTTGTTTGGTTCGCGGGGAAACGGTGGTTTTTGGTGAAGCTGCGATCTTCTTCAAAGGTTTGCGGTGTTCTTGAGTTCTTGCGCAGTTTCTTGAGTTTTCTCCGGTTGATCGCTGATTCGATCGTGGTTGAAGTGTTATTTGCTGTATTTCTGTGGTTCGCTGAAGTTAATGAGAAAGATGAGAAGCAATCGCTCCAGTCCCGTGGCTCTTGTCGCTGCTGAAGGCGACACCGCCATGACCATGGCGCAGATGGCAGAGATGATGCGCTTGTTGCAGGCCACTGTAGAAGCCTCGCGCGTCGAGCAGGCAAGGATACATGAGGACCTGGTCGCCTCTCGCGCCAGGAACGAGGAGCTCAGCAAGGTAGCTGAGGAGCTGCGTCGAGCTCTTCAGGAGCAGCAGGGTCGTTCTTCAGCTGAAGAGGTGGCACCGTCGACGCCGCCTCGCGTCTTCCCAATGCCTTTCATTCAGGCGATTACCGACACGCCAATTCCCACGAGCGTGGTTCCGGTTAAAGCTGTTTTTACCGGCGTGGAGGATCCAGAGGCTCATCTGACCACGTTCCACACCCAGATGATGCTGTCGGGAGGGTCGGACGCCGTTTACTGTAAGATGTTCGTGAGCACGCTCCAGGGAACGGCGATGGAGTGGTTTGTGAGCCTGCCTAATGGCCACATAACTAATTTTCAACAATTCTCGAAAATCTTTGTCGAGCAGTATATCGTGAATAAGGCACCGCCGAGGGTGTCCTATGATCTGTTTGATATAAGGCAGTACCATGGGGAGTCCCTCAGAGACTACCTCAATCGCTTCGGCGCGCAGATGGTCAGATCGCCGGCAAAGGATGAAGAAATGCTGGTCTATGCCTTCAAGAAGGGCGTGCAGCCAGGGCCATTCTGCGAGGCCTTGATCAGGGCTCATCCAGCGACGTTTGCTGAAGTCAGGCGACTTGCGGTGGCCCACATCGCCGACGAGAGTGAAGTCACCGAGAAGAGAGGCAGCGTGGCTCCCGCCAGGCCACGCGCCCAGACCAGGATCCAGCCACAGAGGGTGCTGGAAACGGCAGCGGCGGCCAGAAAAGACCAAAGGACTCGCTATCCTTACGATAGGAGAAATAAGGGAAGAAGCCAAGCGCGCCAACCACCAGCACACCAACAACCAGCACGCCGGGAATACAATCGTCCGCCTAAGCACAAATTCGTCATGGGACTAGCGGACCTGATCGCTATCCCTAACATATCTGCTAGGTTGAAGGCGCCCGAGAAGGTGGGCGACAAGGTGCTGGGGTCAAAGCCGGACGTTTGGTGCGAGTTCCACCAGTGCTTTGGCCACAACCTGGACTCGTGTTTGTCTTTAGGATACCAGCTCGATGATCTGGTTAAGAGCGGGTTCCTAAACGACTATCTGCTGGACAGAAGGACCGGAGGAGCGTCGAGTTCCCAGCCAGCAGGTGGAGAAGCCCAACAACACGAGATGCCTATCCATGGGGAAATCCACACCATTGCAGGGGGTTTCTCAGGTGGTGGATGCACCGCATCGCAGAGGAAAAAGTATGCGCGATCGGTGATGTCGGTGGACATGTTTGAAGATCACTCGCCGGAAGTGGACATTACGTTCACCAAGCAGGATCTTCGGGACGTTGTGCCTCATGACAACGATCCCATTGTTATTTCGTTGATAACAGCAGGGAGGAAGGTCCACCGAGTTCTGGTGGACCAAGGAAGCTCGGCAGACGTGATGTTCTGGCCGACTTTCACGCAGCTGGAATTACCCCTTGACCAGCTGAGGCCCTATGGAGGATGCTTGTATGGGTTCGCTGGCAACCAGGTGGAGGTCAGGGGGTACATTGAGCTGAGAACTACGTTTACCGATGAGGCTGGGTCGAGGACGGAGAAAATCAAGTACCTCATCGTAAACGCCCCCTCAGCGTACAACATCCTGCTGGGAAGGCCCACTCTTAACAGGATAGGTGCCATTCCGTCGACACGGCACATGAAGGTGAAGTTGCCATCGATGGAGGGGGTGGTGATCACGATAAAGTCTGATCAGAAAGAAGCAAAAAGGTGCTATGAGAATAGCCTGAAAAATAAAAGATCAGTGAGCTATGTAACGACCACCCCGCCTCCCGGTGTGAAGCCCAGACCACCGGTAACAGAGGAGGCCGCCGGAAGGGATGTAGAGATGGTAGATGCTGAGCTGGGGGAGAGGAATGCTGGCCTGGAGGAAGAAGAGGCGCGAAATCGCCCTGAGGAAGCAAGGGAACAGGGAATCGCCAGGGCGGTGATCGCCAGAGAATCCAGGCCCAAACCTGTCGAGCAGTGGCTCGAAAAGGAGATCGGAGGGAAAATCTTCAAACTGGGAAGATCTCTGGAAGTTGATCTCCAGGACCAGATCGCCAAGGTGATTGAGCGGCATCTGGACACGTTTGCATGGTCCGCCTCGGACATGCCCGGGATTGATCCCGACTTTCTATGCCATCATCTGGCGATGGACAACATGGTGAGACCAGTGCGACAAAGGAGAAGGAAATTCAACGAAGAGAGGAGGCAGGCGATCAGAGACGAAACCCAGAAACTCCTCGCTGCAGGCCACATCAGGGAAGTCCAGTACCCTGAATGGTTGGCGAACGTCGTACTGGTGAAGAAGAGCAACGGGAAATGGCGCATGTGCGTCGATTTCACCGATCTGAATAAGGCTTGCCCAAAGGATTCGTATCCTTTACCAAGCATTGATGCCCTGGTTGATAGTGCTGCAGGGTGCAAGCTGCTGAGTTTCCTAGATGCCTTCTCGGGCTATAATCAGATCAAGATGCATCCCATGGATGAAGAAAAGACAGCCTTCATGACGGAGAGGTCGTGCTACTGCTATAAGGTGATGCCGTTTGGGCTGAAGAACGTGGGGGCCACGTACCAGAGGCTGATGGATCGAGTACTTGCACCAATGCTGGGAAGGAACGTGCAAGCTTACGTCGATGACATGGTCGTGACCTCGCAGGAGAAAAGCAAGCACGTTGCAGACTTGGAAGAGTTGTTCACGACGATCGCCAAGTTCAAGTTGAAGCTCAACCCGGAGAAATGCATTTTCGGCGTGGAGGCTGGAAAATTTTTGGGTTTTCTCTTGACGGAAAGAGGAATAGAAGCCAACCCAGACAAGTGTGCCGCCATCTTGGCGATGAGAAGCCCGGCTACGGTGAAAGAGGTCCAGCAGCTAACAGGTCGGATGGCAGCCCTATCTCGCTTCGTGTCAGCTAGCGGAGAGAAGGGGCATCCCTATTTTCAATGTCTGCGGCGCAATAACAAGTTCGCTTGGACGAAAGAATGTGAGGAAGCTTTCGTCAAGCTGAAGGAATATCTGGCGAGCCCGCCGGTTCTGTGCAAACCACTGGCGGGAATCCCTCTCAGGTTGTATTTCGCGGTGACTGAGAGGGCGGTGAGTGCGGTGCTCGCCCAGGACCAGGATCAGGCTCAGAAGCCTATTTATTTTGTGAGCAAGGTGCTGCAGGGCCCAGAAACGAGATATCAGGCCCTGGAAAAGGCTGCGCTGGCTGTGGTGTTTTCGGCGAGGAGGTTGCGCCACTACTTCCACAGCTTCACAATACTGGTGATGACTGACCTGCCCATCCAGAAGGTCTTGAAGAAACCTGACGTTGCGGGAAGAATGGTGAAGTGGGCAGTGGAGTTGTCAGAATTTGACATTAAATATGAACCCCGAGGCCCGATCAAGGGGCAAATCTTTGTAGATTTTGTAGTCGAGCTCTCATCAGAGGCGACGCGGGTTGAAGGAGATGACTTCCGTTGGGTACTCTCGGTGGATGGATCATCGAACCAGCAGGGTAGCGGTGCTGGAGTCATATTGGAAGGACCCAACGGCGTGCTGATCGAACAATCGTTGAGATTCGCCTTCAAAGCCAACAACAATCAAGCAGAGTATGAGGCGCTGATCGCCGGGATTCTGCTGGTCAAGGAGATGGGAGCTAGGGTGCTGATGGCTAAGAGTGACTCGCTGCTAGTCACAGGGCAAGTAACAGGCGAGTTCCAGGCTAAAGATCCACAAATGGCGGCTTACTTGGCGTATGTGCAGGAATTGAAGAGTTCCTTTGCCTCTTTTGAAGTGGTCCATGTGCCCCGAGAACAGAATGCCCGAGCTGACTTGTTTGCTAAGCTCGCCAGTTCAGGCAAGGGGGGTAGGCAGAGGACGGTGATTCAAGAAACCCTGAAGACGCCGAGGGCATTTGTAGCAGATCACCTGGTCCTTCAGATAAGCAAGTCGACGGAGAGAGCAGCGAGAAGCCATAAGTCTTTGACGCAAGAAACTCTGAGATCGCCGAGAATTAGAGCACGTCGAGGAGAGAAGGTGGACGTGATGCAGGTCTGCGCCACCCATGAGCCAGACACTTGGATAACACAGTACAAGCGGTGCTTGGCAGATGGCCTCCTCCCGCTGGATCCAACAGAAGCTAGGAAGGTAAAGAAAAATTCCAGCAAGTATACATTGATTGATGGCGATCTGTACAGGTTTGGGTTCACTCACCCACTCCTGGAATGTATACACGGCGAGAAGTGCACGAGAATTATGGCAGAGCTCCACGAAGGAATATGTGGAAGTCACGTCGGGGGTCGAGCTCTGGCCGCGAGGACTCTCCGTGCAGGCTACTATTGGCCATCCATGAGAGAAGATTGCAAGAAGTATGCCCAATGCTGTAAACAGTGCCAGCAGCACGCCGATTGGCACAAGGCACCTCCCGAGGAGTTGAAGTCGATCTATAGCCCTTGGCCGTTTCATACTTGGGGAATCGACATCCTGGGACCTTTTCCCGCTGGCGATCAGGCAAATGAAGTACTTGGTGGTGGCGATTGAGTACTTCACCAAGTGGATTGAAGCAGAACCAGTGGCCCAGATCACCGCGCACAAGATCGAAGGTTTTGTATGGAAGAACATCGTGTGCCGGTTTGGAGTGCCTAAGCGCCTGGTGTCTGACAATGGGACGCAGTTTGCAAGCCACCTGTTGAAGAAGCTTTGCGAAGGAGTAGGAATTCAACAAGTGTTTGCATCCGTCGAGCACCCTCAAACAAATGGCCAGGTGGAATCAGCTAATCGGGTGTTGCTGAGAGGTTTGAAGAGAAGGCTCGAGAAAGCCAAGGGAAGTTGGGCTGAGGAGGTGCCCCGTATAGTCTGGGCGTGCACCGACTGTGGAAAGGAGACCAGCCCGACCTTTCCTTCCACAAAGAGCACGATAGCAAAATGACCGTGCTGCCCTGCCTCCCCGGGGAACCGATCTGCGCGGATAATAAGGGGAACAACGACGAGTTGTTCTGCTTTATCTACACCACTTTATTTAAGAAAGTGAAGCTTAGGCTTCCTTTTACCCGCTTCGAGAGAGAGCTGCTAACCGAGCTCGATATCGCCCCCGCCCAGCTTCATCCCAACAGCTGGGCGTTTATAAGGGCGTTCCAAATTTTGTGTGCGCACCTGTTGCTACCGGCCTCAGTCGACGTCTTCCTCTTCCTGTTTGAGGCAAAGAACCCCGGAGATCGCCTCTGGGTCAGCTTGAACGGGATTGCTGGGAGATCCATCTTCTCAACCTTCCAGCAGCCTTACAAAGACTGGAAGGCGAAGTTCGTGAGGGTGTGCCAAAATGATCAAGACCCCTCATTGCTCGACGGCTTCCCCTTGTATTGGGTACACAAGGGGAACAAGTACTCTAAGGACAACTTCAGAAGACCAAGGAGCCCTGACAACATGGGGGAGTTGGACAAGGACCTTTACCTCTTCTGGAAGAGTGTAGCTGCCGCCAACATCACCTTCCCCACCGCTTCAATCATTCCCTACGAGTTTTTCGAGAGCCAACTCGAAATACACATAGGTTAGCTCCTACCTCCACACCAAGTCTTTTAATTTGAGCTAATACTAACTTAGTGTCTTCACCACTCTGTTTTGGCATACCATTATTCTGTGTTGACCCTGATCTTTCATCCATGTATTGCTTGTGTTGTCTCTGCGTAAATATGCTTGTATTTTCTGCTTCTGTTTTGGTTGCTCACTTATCCTTTACCTTGTGTAGATAACATGCTGGGAAAAGGGAAATTGGCAGAACTGAGGGCGATCGCCCGATCCCACAAACTCGCGGCGGGCTCCCAAGCCGTGCCTAACCTGGTGGTGGTGATCGCCGCCACTCAAGGTAAAACCCCGCCCCGAGGTGCAACCTCTTCCGGGGTACTACCCGCCCCTCAACGGAAAAAGCTAATCTTGAGGAAACCCAAAAGGAAAACTCCTCAAGTGGTGCAAGAAGAAGAGGAGGATGAAGAAACCACCGAGGATGGCCTTGTTACCAAGAGAACAAGGGTGGCCCCCTCCTCACAACCTGCAATCCAAACACCAACACCGCCCTCACCTCCAGCTCTACAACCACCAGTCCAAGCGACGCCCTTAGCCGCTGCACCCCCCGTGGTTGAAAGCAGCGACCCTAACTGATGGAAGAGGCCCAAGCACAAGCCCACATGCAAGCCCACCAAAGGGTAGATTTGGGCCAACCATAGAGTTATGGCCAAGAGGATCCAAGAAGACGTTCTTTTACATGTTCAAATGCCATAAACTCTAGTGTAGAGTAGACTTTAATTTCTTGTCAAAATTAGCATAGGAACTTTATTTGTAATTTTCTTAGAATTAATTTTGGCACCTAAAACACCAACCTAGGTAAACTTAGAGTTTCTAAAAAAACCTCTAAATTTACCAAGGCCGGTCTAGAAAGCCCATGGAGGGGGTGAGCATAAAAACTAGACACACCCCTCCCCATGTGCTCATTTGTGCACCCATGTGCCATGTGCACCCATGTGCTTCACATTTACATTTCATTTGGCTAGCATTAGGGTTGCATTATGGTTCTCCTTAGCCTATAAAAGGAGGAGCCTACACCTTGTATTTTCAAGTTTATTGTGAGTAAAGTTATGCTGCCATTTTGTGCCAAGCTTTGCTTCTCCCTAGAACTCTAGGCTCTAAACTTCACATCCTTCACCTCTCCTTGGGCTGGCCGAACCTCCCAATATTCATACACATCATGCACCTTCAAGATCAACACCACTTTTAGGAGGATCTTGCACACACACATCCTTAGCTTCCGCACCATATCTTACATGATTCAAGAAGACCTTCATGAAATTTGCCATCATTTGGTATCAGAGCTTGGGTTCTTCAAGATGAGTTGCTTTTGGTCTTTTCATTTCTAGTTCTTCTTTATTTCATGTTGTTCATCTTATTTCCATAATTGTCTTGCTGTTTTTTTTTGCTTTTTAATTTGTTTTGGTGTGCTATTTGGAAGATCCAACCGAAGCACTTTTGTTCAATTGATCTTGAACAAGTTCTTGTGCAAATTGTGATAGGATTCCATACACCTTTGTGTTGCTGTTTTTCTTTTAGGAATTTGAGTCTTTATTGCTTTCTTATTTGGTTCATATTATGCTTTTGAGTCTTTAATTTCTGAATCCATATATGTTTTGTCAAGTCATGTTAATGTCAACAATTCTTAGTAGTCCTTTATTTGGCTTGATTGTTTCTTGATTTTGGGTATCTTTAATTGCTTTGAATCTGCTGTTCTTTGAACTTTTGGTGCCTTTTTAATTTTAGTTTGAGTTCCTATTTGTGTTTAGATCCTACACAAATTCTATTTCACAAATTCCATTGTGTTTAAATTTTGGTATCTTGCTGTTTTTGTTTCCAGTTTTCAGAATCCCCTGTTTCACATTTTCTGTGCTGGCTGTTTTGTTCCAGAAAAATATTTTCACTCATAGGAAAATTTTGATTCTCTGGAATATGCAATTTTGAAGTGTTATAGAAAGGAAAAAAAAAAGAATTAGTCCAAAAGAATCAACAGAAAAAAAAATGATAAATCTTTTAAAATCAGTGTGCAAATCTGAGGCGCTACAGCTGGCGTAACTGAACACCAAAATTGAAAAATTTATTAAAAGAAATTGGTGCATGCGTTTTGAGTGATTCCAAAGCCAGATTTTAGATAAGATCTTGAATATCTTGCATATAAAATTTCAGAATCATATCTTAAAAACACAGCTCAGCATAAATTGGGGAAAAACACGTTTCTGGCCCACAACATTTTCCAGTGGTGCTGTTTTTTTTATTTGGTCATCTAATTCTAGTGCTATTCTTAGGATTCTTTTGTGTGCCTACCTTTATTTTTGGTACCTTTTATTTGCTTGCTTAATATTTCTTGGACCTCTTTCTAGTTGTCATAATCTAACTCCTTTTGGTGGTACTGTTTTATTTAATTAAATTGTTTCTTGCTTTTGTTCCTTGACCTCTAATTTGGTGGTGGAATTTATTTCTCCTTTGGTGCTTAATTGAATGGAAACTTGACTTGGGTAAGGTCTAGTCTTTTGATAGGTGCTGGAATTGGAGAATTAAAACCTTCATTCTAAGGGGAAACAAAGCCAAGGCCGAAACAAGCTTTCTTGAAAAACACTACAAACACTTGGAGGGCCAACAAGCAAAGACAACAAGGAAGTACATTTAGCAAAAAAAGGATCAACAAAGGGAGTTTTCTTAATTTCCTTGCAACTTAATTTGTGTTAATTACCTCTTAATTACGATTTAGACGGTGAGTGTGTCTTCAAGGGCTCAAAGTGTCCAAGAAGCCTCACCTAGGGCTGACTAGTATAGAACTCTTTAATTAGCAATTGTTAATTGTTCGTAGTTGTTTCTATATTGCTTAATTAGTAATGCTTTGTATGTGTGGTTGTTTTAAGCTTTGTTAAAAACCGTCTAGCTTTGTTAATTAGTTAGCATGCATTGTTTTCTTGCATTAAAATCTGATTTCTCAACTTAATTGTGTTCCAAGTGGTTTACTAAGAGAAAGCTTTGTGTGAAGACATTGAGGGATAGTTTTTGGCTAAGGCAAAGGCTTGGTATAAGTAGTCCACTGTGACTCACCTCCCTTACCTGGAAGACTACCTTCTTTGACTTCCCTAAATTTTTCTCAAGGTAAAATACTTCTACACACAAAGTTTTAGTCATGTCTTCTCACTCCTCTAAATCTCTTAAAAGTGAGGTGAAATCCTTGAAATCTCTTTTGAAACAACTTACTAAGGATATTCAATCAATTTCATCTAAACAATTGGAGAATGAGATCAAAACTAATGAATTGACTAAAGCAAAGAATGAGAAGTCTCAATTTTCAAAAAAATTACATTCTCATGCATCTAGCTCTAAACATCATGATTATCTTGGGGAAGAAAGTCTTAGGAAAAATGAATATCATCAACAATTCCCTAGGAGAGCTAGGAAAGAGAGACAAGAAAACCTAACCAAGCATATCTCTCACACTCAAGCTAGAGAAATTCCATGTTTAGAATACCTTGGCAATGATCAATTAGCATCTCAATGTTTCAATGAAAGATCTATGATCTTAAGGGACAAAGATGAGAATAGTAGCCAAGAAAAAGAAGCTAGTGAGAGTGAAGAAAATGTAAAAATAGAAAAGCAAGAGAAAACCCTTGGGAAACAAAAGGCGTGGGAGAAGAGTGTTCCTTCCCACAAGGTCATTCAACAAGAAGGAAAAGTTGAAAATACATTTGAAAATATACCTCTTGTTGAACAACCTAGCCTTACCTTTTGTAAAGGAACACTTGCAAGCCTAGAAAAAAAAGAAGAATCCTTAAAAAAGGCTTCCATAGATAAAAATATAGTAGATTATTTTACATACATGCCAAGATATCACCAAGTGAAGGTCAAGTCATCTATAGGCATCTACAAAGACAATTTTTTATGTGAAGTAGTGCATAAAGAAACTTGTCATGTCTTATTGAGACAACCTTTGCAAAGAATTGAAATTTCCATGAACAAAGGTTGTATCAACGAGACTACCTTCACACATAAAAGAGAAATTCTTCATGAAGGAGAACTCATGGGTCAAATTAGAGTTGATAAAACTCTAGAGCTTTTAAATGGAAAATTATTGTCACCCATGAGAAAAGATGTTCAAAGACATTACCCTAGATACATTCCGTGTTTTAAAAATACATCTAAGGCGATGTCTCATGAACTCTATACTCCTTCACCTTTTGCAAATGATCCTTGGGAAGACATAAGCCTAAATTTCATATTAGATCTTCCTAGGACAACAAAAGGTTTTGATTCCATTTTCATGGACATGGATAAACTCTTCCTTAAAGAAGTGACAAGTCTTCATGATTTCTCTTCAAACTTAGTGTTGGATAGAGCTCCAAAATTTGAAAACCATCATTTGAGGATTCTCTTGGAAAAACTTGCAACTAAGTTGTCCTTTTCAAATTCTTATCATCCTCAAAAGAATGGTCAAAATAAAATTGAAAACATAGCTCTTGTTACTATGCCTAGAGAAATCATGAAAGCCAACCACAATTCTTGGGATGAGTATCCTTTTTCTATTGAGCATGCATACAATAGAGTAGTCCACAAGACTACTAATATTTCTACATTTGAAGTTATATGTGAACATAGTCCTCTTTCTCTTTTTGCGTTGTTACCACTTCCTAAAGGAATTATGCCTAAGGAACAAGTAACCACTATTGAAAATTTTACAAAGCATGAGAGGATTAGAGAACACATGCAACCATCAAAAGAGAAATATTGTAAAAAGTTGCCAAAAACAAAAGAAAAACAAAAATGGCAACTTCATAAAATTGATTTGTATATAACTGCTTCAACTAACTCATTTGCTTTATTTGATAATTCCCCTAGGTGGACGTTTGATCCGGGAGGGCAAGCATAGTTGAAGAAGCAAGAGGCTGCTATCCGAGATCAAATCTCTAGATCTGAGGATAGATCTTCTCAAGGAGAAGGAGATGATGGACACCATCCAGCCACATCCATTCCCTTAGCCATGAAGAAGAAGAAGCAATGGATTTGAGGACAAATCCTTTTCAAGAGGAAGGGGATGATGGAAGAGGCCCAAGCACAAGCCCACATGCAAGCCCACCAAAGGGTAGATTTGTGCCAACCATAGAGTTATGGCCAAGAGGATCCAAGAAGACGTTCTTTTACATGTTCAAATGCCATAAACTCTAGTGTAGAGTAGACTTTAATTTCTTGTCAAAAATAGCATAGGAACTTTATTTGTAATTTTCTTAGAATTAATTTTGGCACCTAAAACACCAACCTAGGTAAACTTAGAGTTTATAAAAAAACCTCTAAATTTACCAAGGCCGGTCTAGAAAGCCCATGGAGGGGGTGAGCATAAAAACTAGACACACCCCTCCCCATGTGCTCATTTGTGCACCCATGTGCCATGTGCACCCATGTGCCATGTGCACCCATGTGCTTCACATTTACATTTCATTTGGCTAGCATTAGGGTTGCATTATGGTCCTCCTTAGCCTATAAAAGGAGGAGCCTACACCTTGTATTTTCAAGTTTATTGTGAGTAAAGTTATGCTGCCATTTTGTGCCAAGCTTTGCTTCTCCCTAGAACTCTAGGCTCTAAACTTCACATCCTTCACCTCTCATTGGGCTGGCCGAACCTCCCAATATTCATACACATCATGCACCTTCAAGATCAACACCACTCTTAGGAGGATCTTGCACACACACATCCTTAGCTTCTGCACCATATCTTACATGATTCAAGAAGACCTTCATGAAATTTGCCATCACCAACTTCATAGAGAACCCTCCAAGCGCCTCCACATCGTTCGTATCTGCTAGACAGGGTCCTCCTTCAACCACCTCTATTGCTGGGGCCGCACCAGGAGGAGATGAGGGTGCTCACAACTCGCTAATACTTATAACAGAATCTCTGACCTCACCACCACGCCAAGAAGCCCCCCTTGCCCTTCAAACTCAATAGGGTGGTGGTCAAAGTCAGCACCAAGCTCCTCCAGCACCTCCACCAGCAACAACCTCAAGCCTCCCAACCTCCTTCGAAGAGATCTTGGGGCCCTTCATAGCTAAACTGAAGATGATGGCGGAGGATCTTCCCTCTATAGTATCAAAAGCTGTGGAGGACGCACTCAAGAAGCTCCAAGATGAAAACTTCGCGCTGAAGGAGTCGAATCTGATTAGAAGGACTGAGGCTGAAAAACTCTCGTGCAATCTGCTGATGACCGAGTTGGAGCACTCAAGGCTGGAGGACGCCATGGATGCTGAGCTAAGGAGCATGCGCAAGGAGGCCTCCGAACTACGCCAGAAACTGCACCTCCAAGTCCAAGAGAAGATCGACTTGGAAAGCAAACTTGTCCCCTACAGGCTCAAGGTGGCGGACTTGGAGGCTGCAAAGAAGGCAGATGCGACCAAGATGGAAAACCTTGAGAAGAGGTTAGCAGATCGGGAGGTGCTCCTTGGGAAGGTTGAAAAGGAGAGGGATGATGGCATTGCTGAGCTCGCCAAAGCTCGAGAGGAGGCCACAAAGACTGCTGCAGAGTTGGCCCAGGCTCGGGATGAAGGCAAAAAGGTTGTTGAGGACCTAGCTCGAGCTCGTGAAGAAATGGAAGAGCTGAAGAAACAAGCACAAGAGCTCGAGCAAAGCACTGCCCAAGTCCTCACCGCCGGGTTCGACGCCGCTCTGGAGCAGGTTGCATGCCAATACCCCGAGCTCGACCTCTCCATGGTATCAATCTGTAACGAGGTGGTGGATAGGAAGATCGTGCCCTCTGAAGACTAGCTGCCTCCCTCCATCATCTTGTTTTTGAAACTTGGCGCTCATCTTTTGCTTGTAATTTCCGTTTGTGTAACCGTTTATGTATGTATGTAAACTCGAACAGCCACTTCTTGTATAACTTTTACTGTTGAAATACTCTTTTCTGATACTTCGCTTTAAATACCTCTTACTCGCTGTGTGGTTAATCAACTTAACTGGTGAAGTTTGCTTTAAACGAATTAACTCAGCGATGCTTCGGGTTTAACCATTCACATACTGCTTTGAACTTGAATAAACTGTTAACTTTATAACAATTTATCAAACGGTTAACTCAAAGTAAAACTTGAGCAACTATTAACTTTCAAGCGATGACCTTTAACATAACTTGTAATCTCAAGGCAACGAACCTTAGCATAAGTTACTTACTAGGCAGCAGGTTTTAACTTAAACTAGTATCACAATACAGTTTACCTGATCTGCCCAGCAAGGTGAGCCCTTATCCTTGTCATCACCTGGTATTCTTCTGATCGCCGTAGGGTTCTGGCGATGTGACCTTTCTTACCTTGTTCCCTCATCTGGGGGTAGAGGCGCCTTTCGGATCCTTCTCTACCTCCCTAAGTTTCAGAACAATGGTCTGGTCTTACTGGGTCAATATTGATGTTTCACTTAAAGGGGGAAAGGCGTTTTCCTTCCCTCCCCACCGTTTAAGGTCACGAACACCCCTGACTTTTCAGCTCATCTTGCCTGAACTCACTCTAAGGTGAGAAGGACTTTTTTTTGCCTGCACTTGCTTAAAGGCAAGGAGGACTTCTTCTGTTCTCACCTGCACTCGCTCAAAGGCGAGGAGGACTTTTTCTTGCTTACACTCACTCAAAGTCGAGGAGGACCTTTTCTTGCCTGCACTCGCTCAAAGTCGAGGAGGACTTTCTCTTGCCTGCAGTCGCTCAAAGTCGAGGAGGACTTTCTCTTGCCTGCACTCGCTCAAAGTCGAGGAGGACTTTTTCTCTTGCTTGCACTCGCTCAAAGTCGAGGAGGACTTTCTCTTTCTCGCCTTCGCTCGCTCAAGGGCGAGGAGGTATTTTTCTCTTTCTCGCATGCACTCGCTCGAGGGCGAGGAGGTCTTTTTCTCTTTCTCGCCTGCACTCGCTCGAGGGCGAGGAGGTCTTTTTCTCTTCTTGCCTCAAGACACACGAGAGCGTTGAGGTCTTTAATTATCTCTGGTGCCTCCGATCGCCGAAAGACGATGAGGACTTTAAAACTTTGACTACTGTCGCCGATCGCCGAAAGACGATGGGGACTTTAAACTTTTAACTGATGCTGCCAATCGCCGAAAAGCGATGGGGACTTTAACTTTTAACTGATGCCGCCAATCGCCGAAAAATGATGGGGACATTTAAAACTTTTTACTGAGAGCATGCGATATAACTTTGAACTTGCCTTAAATCACGCACGAGTGATAAGGTCTTTTTTCGATTCTAAAAACTTTCAACATAAAAGGCATGCAAACTCAGAAACTTAAGCTTGGAAACTCTTCTTTATTGGGTGGCCTCATTAAAAACCCTCCTTAGGGAAAAAAAGAGTGCCCCCTTCAAAACTGTTTTAACAGAAAGCTTGTAAACCTCTTCGTGTTCGTTTTTACTTACAAAGCTTTAACTGTAATATAACTTGAGGTGTGTGGCGTTCCAGGTGCGAGGAATCGCCCCTCCTTCTAACGTCTCTAAGCGGTAGGCGCCGTTCCCGAGCACCTCGGTTATTCTGAACGGTCCCGTCCACTTAGGCGATAACTTGTTCTCCATCTCGTACTGATGGGCCTTCCTCATCACCTGGTCGCCCTCTCTAAACTGCCTTGGCATTACCCTGGAGTTGTATCTTCGTTCAATCCTCCTTTTTACTGCATCGGCTTTTACTCTTGCCTCCTCCCTGACCTCGTCCAGTAAATCCAAATTCAACCTTCTTTCTTCATTCGAGTCTTCCGCCACAAAGTTCTGGAATCATTGCATCACATCCATAAACCAAGCTAAACGGGGTCTCGTGGGTTCCTGACTGCTCAGTGGTATGGTACACCCAAACTATGCGGGGTACCTCTTCAGCCCACGATCCCTTAGCTTTCTCCAGCCTTCTCTTTAAACCTCTCAGCAACACCCGATTGGCAGACTCTACTTGGCCATTTGTTTGTGGGTGCTCGACGGATGCAAACACCTGTTGTATTCCCACCTCTTCGCACAACTTCTTCAATAGGTGACTTGCAAACTGAGTCCCATTGTCCGACACCAGGCGCTTAGGCACACCAAACCGGCACACGATGTTCTTCCATACAAAGCTTTCGATCTTGTGTGCGGTGATCTGGGCTACTGGCTCCGCTTCGATCCACTTGGTGAAGTATTCAATCGCCACCACCAAGTACTTCATCTACCTGACCTCCAATGGGAAAGGTCCCAGAATGTCAATTCCCCAAGTATGAAACGGCCATAGGCTGTAAATTGACTTTAACTCTTCTGGAGACGCCTTGTGCCAATCGGCGTGCTGCTGACATTGCTTGCAACACTGTGCATACTTCTTGCAGTCCTCCCTCATCGTTGGCCAGTAATAACCTGCACGGAGAGTTCTTGCAGCCAGAGCTCGTCCCCCGACGTGACTCCCACATATACCTTCATGGAGCTCGGCCATAATTCTAGTGCATTTTTCTCCGTGCACGCATTCTAGGAGTGGGTGTGTGAACCCAAACCTGTACAACTCACCATCGATCATGGTGAACTTGCTGGAGTTCTTCTTTATCTTCCTAGCCTCCGTCGGATCCATCGGGAGAAGGCCATCTGCCAGGCAGCGCTGGTATTGCGTTATCCATGTGTCTGGTTTATGCGTAGCGCAGATCTGCGTCATGTTCACCCTCTCCCCTCAACATGCTCTTATTCTCGGCGATCTCAAGGTCTCCTGGGTCAAGGACCTGTGACTCCTCGCCGCTTTCTCCGTCAACTTGCTTATCTGAAGAACCAGGTGGTCTACCACAAACGCTCTAGGCGTCTTCAGAGTTTCTTGGATAACTGTCCTCTGCCTACCCCCCTTGCCCAAACTGGCGAGCTTGGCTAGCAAGTCAGCTCGGGCATTTTGCTCTCTGGGCACATGCACTACTTCAAATGAGACAAAGGAACTCTTCAACTCCTGCACATACTCCAAGTAAGCCGCCATTTGTGGATCCTTGGCCTGGAACTCGCCTGTTACTTGTCCCGTGACTAACAATGAGTCACTCTTGGCCATCAACACCCTAGCCCCCATCTCCTCAGCCAACAAAATTCTGGCGATCAACGCCTCATATTCTGCTTGATTGTTGCTAGCTTTGAAGGCAAACCTCTGGGACTATTCTATCAGCACGCCGTTGGGCCCTTCTAGAATGACTCCAGCACCGCTACCCTGCTGGTTAGACGATCCGTCCACCGAAAGCACCCAACAAAAATCGTCCCCTCAACTCGCGCTACTTCCGACGAGAGCTCGACCACGAAATCAGCGAAAATCTGCCCCTTGAGTGGTCCTCGGGGCTCGTATTTGATGTCGAACTCCGACAGCTCCACCGCCCACTTCACCATTCTCCCAGCTACATCAGGCTTCTTCAAGACTTTCTTGATAGGCAAGTCAGTCATCACCAGCACTGTAAAACTGTGGAAATAGTGGCACAACCTCCTCGCTGAAAATACTACAGCCAGCGCAGCTTTCTCCAAGGCCTGATACCTTACTTCTGGGCCTTGCAACACCTTGCTGACGAAATAAATAGGCTTCTGGGCCTGATCTTGATCTTGGGCGAGCACCGCACTCACCGCCCTCTCTGTTACAGCAAAATACAACCTGAGAGGGGTTCCCACCAAAGGTCTGCACAAAACCGGCGGGCTCGCCAGGTACTCTTTAAGCTTTACGAACGCTTCTTCGCATTCCTTCGACTAGACAAACTTGTTGTTTCGCCTCAGGCATTGGAAATACGGATGGCCCTTCTCTCCACTAGCTGACACGAAACGAGACAGGGCGGCCATCCGACCTGTAAGCTGCTGCACTTCCTTCACGGTAGCCGGGCTCCTCATCGCCAAGATGGCAGCACACTTATCAGGATTTGCCTCTATTCCTCTTTCAGTTAAAAGGAAACCCAAGAACTTCCCCGCCTCCACGCCAAAAATGCACTTCTCGGGGTTTAGCTTTAATCTGAACTTGGCAATCGTGGTAAACAGCTCCTCCAGATCTGAGACGTGCTTGCTTTTCTCTAACGAGGTCACGACCATATCATCTACGTACGCTTGCACATTCCTTCCCAGCATCGGTGCAAGTACCTTATCCATCAACCTTTGGTACGTGGCCCCCGCGTTCTTCAGCCTGAAGGGCATCACCTTGTAACAGTAGCACGATCTCTCAGTCATGAAGGCAGTTTTCTCTTCATCCATGGGATGCATCTTTATCTGGTTGTACCCCGAGAAGGCGTCCAGAAAACTCAGCAACTTGCACCCTGCTGCGCTGTCAACCAGGGCATCTATGCTTGGCAAAGGGTATGAATCCTTTGGACAAGCCTTGTTCAAGTCAGTGAATTCGACGCACATGCGCCACTTCCCGTTGCTCTTCTTCACCAGTACGACATTCGCTAACCATTCAGGGTACTGGACCTCCCTGATATGGCCTGCGGCGAGGAGCTTCCGCGTTTCATCCCTAATCGCCTGTCTCCTCTCTTCATTAAACTTCCTTCTTCTCTGTCGCACTGGTCTGACCAGTGTGTCCATTGCCAAATGGTGACACAAGAAGTCGGGGTCAATTCCCGGCATGTCTGAAGCAGACCATGCAAAAGCATCCAGATGTCATTCTATCACCTTGGCGATCTGGTCTTGGAGCTCACCTTCCAAAGATCTTCCCAACTTGAAGACCTTGCCCCCGATCTCCCTCTCGAGCCACTCCTCAACGGGTTTGGGTCTGGTTTCCCTGGCGATCACCGCTCTGGCGATTCCCGACTCCCTCGCTTCCTCTGGGCGGTTTCTCGCTTCTTCTTCCCGTCCGGCGCTCTTTCCCTCAACCTCGACGTCTATCATGGTGACATCGCCTCCGGCGGCCACTTCCATCGCCGCATCAACAACTCGCCATTTTGTTGGCCTGGGCTTCACACCGGGAGGCGGCGTCGTGGTGATGTAACTTACTAACCTTTTATTCTTGAGGTTATTATCATAGCACTTCTTCGCCTCCTTCTGGTCAGATCTGATGGTGATCACCACCCCCTCCATTGATGGTAACTTAACCTTCATGTGCCTGGTTGAGGGCACAACTCCTATTCTGTTGAGGGTTGGCCTTCCCAACAGAATGTTATACGCTGAGGGGGCGTTCACAACGAGGTACTTGATCTTCTCCGTCCTCGAGGCCACCTCATCCGTGAACGTTGTTCTCAGCTCAATGTACCCCCTGACCTCCACCTGGTCGCCAGCGAACCCATATAAGACGTTTGGCTTTGGTCCTAACACCTTGTCGCCAACTTTCTCAGGCGCTTTAAGCCTGGCTGCTATGTTGGGAATGGCGATCAAATCCGCCAACCCCATGAGAAACTTGTACCTTGTTGGGCGATTGAACTCCTTGGGGCGCCCTGGGCCCCACTTGATGTGATTCCAATAGCCACATAGAACAAGATTCTTGACATTTTTAGGAATCACCTTGAGCTGGAAAATATAGAGGCACTTTTCTTAGAGTTGGATCATGGTTCTAAGACAAGAACTCACCAATTACTAGTACCAAATCCCAAACTCATTTGGATGAACCAAATATTGTCAAATTGAATCAACAAAGGAATTAAAATTGAAAAGACCGAACATAAATAAACCAATACTCAATTGAACCGAACAGAATTAAGAAACAAAACAGAATATAGGTGCTGGAAAATGGAAGAACCGAAACTAAAACAACTCAAAACACAAGGCAACATGAACAATTGAAGAAGAAGAAAGGAAGGAGAAGAGAATGCTCATGAAGATGGAAGGAGGATGGATGATCTCGCCACTAGAAGTGTGGAATGCTCCTAGATGAGAGTGATGCCGCCACTTGAGGACTCCATGGATCCATCAAGATAAGACTAGGGAAGAAGGCTCCAAAAGCTCTCCAAAAGTCACTCAAAATTTGAGTATAGTTTTCTTAGATTAATTCCAATCTGAATTTTACAAAGAGAGCACATCTATTTATAGCCTAAGGTGCTGAAATGTAAGCTACACAAATTCAAAAAAAACTCCCTCCCAAAAAGCTTCTAAAATTTGCGCCTAAAACAAGGCATGAGGAAGGTGTGATCCTTTCTCTCACTTTGGCACCTCCTTATTTACTCCTACACCTATCTACTAATACACCCCCCTAAGACTCTTAACTAAAGACTAAAAGATGCTTTAACAATAGAGGTTTCTAATGTTTCCCTCTAAGCACCTTTCTAAACAATATTTATTTAAAACTTGGCCTTGCCCTTCATGGGATGGTCTTTGGGCTTTTGTGGGCTTTGGCCTTCTTGGGCTTGGGCTTGGGCTTGGGCTTTATCTTTTGCAAAGATTAACAAGAAAAACTTTAAATGTGAAGGCGAATGATCTTGTTCTTTATTATAAAAAGCCACCTTTAGTTGATTCTCATCATACTCCCCGAGTTGGAGAGAATTCGCCCACGAATTCTGAATCCCTGCATATAACAAAGTCAGTGTACTTTTACAATCAAAAGAGTAAGAAAAAGGAATACATGACTGAGTAGAGGGAATCAAAGGGATTGCAGAAAAGGAGGTCCTATGAATCAACCAAGTTGGAAAAATTTGTTTGGGAATGATGATATTTTTTGGAAAAAGACCTCTTAAATGGTGAAACCCATTAGGAGGTATGAAAAAATCATCCCTAACATATTTTAACCAAGGTGGTGTTGAAATAGGAACCTTGGGTAATGAAAAAGATAAAGAAGAAGAAGACCTTGGAGGGTCCATTTGAGGTATAGCACGAGTCAACATGATGGATTTAGAGGAGAAAATGGTGTGACTCGGTGTAGTACTTACTTCTTTTTCTTTCTCATTTTCTCTTTTAGTTTTCATTTTTATTTGGTCCTCATGAACCTCTTTGGGAGAGAGGGGTTTTAATATAACCTTGCGCCCTAGGAAGGAAAAAGACATTGTATTGGATAGGCCATCATGTAAAACATGTCTATCATATTGCCAAGGCCTTCCTAAAAGAAGATGAGAAGCTTCCATGGGCACAACATCACATAAAACTTCATCTTTATACTTTCCTATAGCGAAGTTAATGAGGACTTGTTTATTCACCATGATTTCACCTACTTCACTATGCCATTGTAATTTGTAGGGCTTGGTATGAGAGATAGTGGGTAAGGCTAACTTCTCCACAACTCTTGTACTAGCCACATTAGTGCAACTTCCCCCATCAATAATCAAGGAACATAACTTGTTGTTGATAAGACATCGGGTGTGAAAAATATTTTCTCTTTGAGTATCATTCAAAGATTTTGGAATTGTGCCCAACATACGTCTTACCATCAATAAGTCACCTTCACAAGGACTTTCACTCTCATTTTCACTTGATGGTCTAGAAGGTGAAGAATGCCTAGGTGAAGTGGAATCATGCTCACTAACTACAATGCCTTCATGCATGTACATACTTCTTTTAGAAGGGCAATTAGCAGCAATGTGACCATATCCCAAACATTTAAAACACTTTTGACTAGACGATTTAATTGGGGATTTAGGCCTAGAAGTAGATGGCGTAGGATCCTTGGGTTTGAAAGAAGAATCTTTGGAAGGATGTTTAGAAAAAGAATTTTTGGTTCTCCAAGACTTGGAGTAGTATCCATCATTGGAAGCATTTTTGAAAGAGTTTTTCTTAGCAAGTTGGGCTTCCACCTTCATTGCAAGATGAACTAAAGAGCCCAATGATGAATACTCGTGTAACTCAACAAAGTCTTGAATATCCTTCCTAAGACCACTCACAAACCTAGCAATCATAGCTTCCTCACTTTCCTCTAATTCAATTTTAAGCACAAGCGTTTCTAGCTCTTTATAATATTCATCCACATTTAGCGTGCCTTGTTGAAACCGTTGGAGTCTCAACATGAGGTCTTTCCTAAAATGTGGGGGCACAAATCTAGCACGCATTTGATCCTTTAAAGAGTTCCAAGAGTCCACGGGAGGACCCTTGTGATAGATAATGTCCTTTACAATTCCATGCCACCATTTCATGGCATAATCACTAAACTCTAGGGTGGCTAGCTTAAGCTTATGCTCATCTTGGATCTCATGGATCTCAAATATTTGTTCACACTTAGCCTCCCAATCTAAATATACATTAGGATCACTTGAGCCATTGAAACAAGGAAGCTTGACCGAAGGTAGCCTAGCCTTTGCATCTTGGTAGTAGCCATTGCCATAGTGAGGTCTCTCCCCTTGGTTGTGATGTCTATGTCCAAGGAATTGGGGTGGAGTTCTCCTTCTCCTATGGTCATCTTCACGGCCAACATCATTTGAAGAAGCTCTTGAAGATGGTCTATGAGAATGACGTCCATCATGGATAGAAGGAGATGGTCTAGCTTGTTGGACCTCCATCTTTTGCATTTTCTCCTCCAACCGTCTAATGGTTCTTTGAGCTTCATGTAATTCACCAAGGATTGAAGCTTTGGAAGGAGAATTCTGCTTGTAGGATGCATCACTTGAAAATCCAGCCATTTGTAATTAAAAAACAGCAAACACACAAAAACAGCAAACAAGTTAAAAATTAGCAAAAACAGTGAGCTTTGGCAATGAAACTGCCGAAGTGAAATGAAGCTGAAAAAAGAGATCACTCTCAAAGAAACAATGTTCTTGCACCAATCTGATCTTGAGGCCTTGGAATCCTCAAATGAAATATGTCAAAGCAAGCACACCAATCTTAAGAGCAAACCACCACAAAACCAAAGAAACAATAAAGACAAACAAGAAAAGGTATAAGCAAGGAAAGGTAATTGCAAAAGGAATACTATATGTAAGACAAACTCAAAGAGTAAGAATGAAAGACAATCAAGAAAATAAAGAACTCAATGAGAAAAGTAGGCACACAAAAGAATACCTAAGGAAAAGCACTAGAGTAGATGAAGAAAACAAAAAATTTAGCTACTGGAAATTTTTTTTTATGCAAACTGTGTTTGATATTCACTGATTTAACTGGAACGTTGTAGAGCGAACTGGATTATGAAATTTATACCACAGAAACTTCAAGATGTTAACTCAAAAATGGCACTGGAATCAATTAAAAACAGTAAGCCAATTGAGAGAAATAAATTTTTTAAAATCACTGCCAGATTACCGTATTTTTTTCGGCAGGAATGTACACTTTTTTTATTTTATTTATCATTTTTTGTGTACTTCATATTTTTGAATGATTCTTTTTTCTATTCTTTTCTAACACTTTGAATATCTCAAATCCAGAATTTCAGAATTTTACAGTACGTAAATCAGTTGCAATAAGGAAAAACAGTAAGCACTTTTTCAAAAACAGAGGAATCCTAATAGGAATAAAAAACAGGATGA